>NC_083367.1:32022651-32325681 GCF_030254825.1 Meriones unguiculatus | reverse complement strand
GTGGGGTGGGTCTCAGGTTGGGCCAATTATTGGTTGGACTTTCCATTCAATCTTTGTTCCCTCATTATCTCTGTACTTCCTGTAGGCAGGGTAATTTTTGGATCAAAGTTTTTGTCGGTGGGTTGTTGTTCCCCTCCTTCCACTAGTACTGCCTGGCAAGGAGGTGGTCACTTCAGTTTTAATGTCCTCCCTCCCATCCGCTGTTAGAAGCATCAGCTAGTGTCATACCCATGTCGTCCCAGGAGCCTACCCTGTTATAAGCCTCCAGCTTGACAAAAAGATGCCCCCCTCAGTTTCCCTTCTTGTTCCTTGCCCTCTCACCTCCCCCCTTCATTCTCCCCACATCTGGTTCCCCCCTTGTTTCCCTCCCCTTTTCATCTCCTGTCCAGTTCCCTTTCTTCACCCACTTCCACTGTTTTCTTTATTTCTCTTTCTGAGTGACATTCCGACACCGTCCCTTGGACCTTCCTTCTTATTTACCTTCTTTGGGTCTGTGGATTGTAGAATGGTTATCCTGTACCATGGGGCTAATATCTGCTTGGAAAGATGCACATCGTATGTCCTCACTTCTTAAATTTTTATCTTTGAATTTCACATTTTTCAACTGTTTCGGAATGGGTAGTACTTAGGTTTCTTTGGAGCTGTGAGAAATCTCCCCTGTTCCTGGACTTTCCTATGCCCCGTAAGGCTGAATGTAGGGTGCTCATGACAGAGAGAGGGTGGCACTAAATTCTTCCTGCGTGAATTTTTAGCTTTCCATTTCTTGGCATTGTGAATCATTGCAGGCTTTCAGAATCACCACAGTTTCTGTAATATGTGAACAAATTCTAGAACTCATTACTGCATTTCAGAGAAACAGAAGAAACAGAAATAGCAGGGCAGCGTAGGCTATGAAGGTTTGAGAAACCTCCCTGGACATCACATATACAGGCTTTGACCATTTCAAAGGATAAATGAATTCTGAAAGCTTTTCAAAGAAGGGGTGATACAGGAGCCCAAAGAGAAAGAGCAGAAAAAAAAAGAGTTCTATGGTTAGGAAAAGTTGCTATGGAGAATGAAGATTAGTGAAAATAAAGAAGACTTGCTGTGGAGAGAAATGCCAGAGCCCTAAAAAGGCTGAGAAATAGACCTCATCAGTCCTTGAAGTCATGTTTCTCAACCTGTGGGTCACAACTCCTTTGAGAGGTAAAATAACCGTTTCGTAGGTGTTTCCTAAGACCATCAAAAAAACAAAAACAAACAAACAAACAAAAAACAGAGATTTACTTTATATTTCACTAGTAGCAAAATTATAGTGATTAAGTAGCAGAAAAAACAATTTTACGGTAGGGGTCGCCACAACATGAACTGTTTTAAAGGGTCAGGGCATTAGGAAGGTTGAGACCCATAGCCTTAAAGGGAGGATGTCTTTATAAGGGTACATGTGGTTGGAAGGAAGAGATAGGGCACGGAGGAATGATTCATCTGAGCTTCTTATGTGGTCTTCAGGAACCATAGCAACCATTCCAGTTCACATAATAAATGCATAACCCATAACTGTAATGAGGCAATATAGATAGAGGGAATTTCATCCTATTGTATCAGGCAGGCTAAACTGACTAAAGGAAAAGATCCCCTTAGGTACCTCAAGGCAAAAGGAAGGCACTCCATTTCAAAGTGATAAGCATGGAGAGTACATCTATAAAAACTCGGGGATCAGTATCTTCGGAATTGCTGATTTATGCACCATCATTTTTCTCTTCTGCTTCTTTGTATCCTATTGTCTGTTCTGCTGCTTCTAGCATTTTAAAAATTATTCTAAAAAAATCATTCTCTAATATATTACATCCTGACCAGTTTCCCTCCCTCCTCTCCTCTCAGTCCCTCTTCTTCTACTTTCCTCATCCCCCAGTTCCAATCCCCAGTTTTCATTCAAAAGGGCAGAGATATCAACCATATATGGCATAACAAGTTGCAATAAGACAAGGCACATATTCTCACATTAAGGCTGGAACAGACAATCCAGTAGGAGGAAAAGGTTCCCAAAAGCAGCTCAAAGAGTCAGAGAAGGCCCCAACTTCCAATGTTAGCAACCCTACAAGAACATCAAGCTAAACAACCATAACATCCATGCAGAGGACCCACATCAGACCCAGGCAGATTCCTTGATTGTTGTTTCAGTCTGTGTGAGCTGCTATGAGTCTAGGTTAGTTGATTCTGTGGGTTCTCTTGTGGTTTCCTTGACTCCTCTGGGTTCTACAATTTGTCCACCCCTATTCCTCTATGGCTCCCTGAGCTCAGCCTAAAGTTTGGCTGTGGGTCTCTACATCTGTTCCTTTCAGTTGATGTTTTCAACTTCTACTGCTGTCTTTCTTTCCCTTTCTTTCGCCTTTCCGTAGTTACTTTCTTCCCTAGCTTCTTTCCCTACATCCTGTCTCTCTCATAACCCCCACCACACACACACACATACACACACACACACACACACACACACACACCACAAGCCTCATCACCTCTGCTTCTGCTCGTTTCCATACATCGGAATCAGGCTTGTTCAACAGCAGTTCTCATTTTCTTCTCTTCATCTGCCATTTCTTGTCCCTCCCAAACTCTGTATTTCTATAGTGCTATTTTACCACCACTCCAATACTGATTGGCAAGTTTGTCACTGTGTCTCTTTATACAACCTGTAAGCAAATTTCATCTGAGTTAGCTTGAAATCCCCTTCAGATCTAACCACAGATGAAGTCACAGGCTGTGAAACGGCTGTCCGTCTTTCCATCCATTGCTGGTTCTTGGACCATTTGCATAGCAGCAAGACCAGGTGAGTCTTAGTATCATCCAATACAAATCTCTGAGGCAAAAGTAGCTGATTAGTATAAAGCTTTAGTTAGAAGAGAAACTTCGAAAGCTCCTGTGACCCATCATCTTTGGACTGTTTTAAGATGGCGGAAGCAAATACAGAGAAGAACTATACTGTAAAGTGCCATTTGATGTGAGGCAGATTCTAGGCTTCACTTATAAAAGATCAGCTACATAAGGAAGTTATTTAGTCAGAGGAGTACACACAGATGTGGGACTGGAGTGGTAGATAGATCACTGTAACATTTGTTTATCTTGAGCGTATGATATCGCATATTACAAAGACAGCTGTTCCCATTTTTTTCACACCTGTGAAGTAATCTCAGGCTACTGTAAATTCAGCATCATGCATGTGACAAAACTAGTCGGGTCAGCTGTGTGTTACATGAGTGGTTCATTTCACCTGCCGTTCTATTACATTTGTAGCTACATTTGCACTTCAGACATGTAACATTAAATGATGCCCATAACAGTAACCCCGAGTCATTAAGAATGTGTTGTATTATGTCTGGTATAGTACATTGGCGAAGTAAATATATGTGATGGAGAAAGAGCTAAGTCTCCCTGGATATTCTGTGTTTAGGCAGATTCAGAAAGAGATGAGCTATTCGACTCTTGCTCATAGGAGCAGAAAGCTGAATGGCAGCTATGGTTAACCCTAGTGGATTTCATAGGTTGCATATATTTTCTCCTTTTAGGCAAGAAATTCAAATCCATCTTCCTATAGAACGTTGTTCTTTATATCACACATTTCTTCATTTTTTATGCTTACAATTTATATCTTCTTCTCCTGTTTCTTGCCTGCTTTTTCAAAGGAAAATATCATGTCTAGATTGAAGAGTTTTGTCACTCACATTCAATGACTCAGACCTGAAATAGTCTCATGACTGTGAATAATTTGATTTATTCTCCTGTGAACTGTACATGATTACCCTTAAGGTATACTTTGAGAAAATTGGAGTTCATGGAGCCAAAGTGACTGGCCCAAGGCTACATTCTTAGAAAGCCTTGGCTTTAGCTCCTTTTGCAGGCACTGAATTTTCAATTGATCTTAGCCACAAGGCCAAGAAGTGACCGGCATTTCTTTCTCAATCACTACTTAAAGTTTGGCTTTTGGGATAATTTTCATCTCAGTTCTTTTTTTCTCTTCAATGTACTTTTTAGAAATTTTTGGATGTAAGAAATCTGATATCTCAATCTCTCTCTTTTTCTCCTTGACATCTCATGGAATGTTAAAAGGTAAATTTTGTGACTTGCTCTTCTAGGAGTCCTCAAGCTTGCTTCCCACCCTATACTACTTGTTTCAGTGCATGACTATAGTTTACCAAGCAAGAAACCTATGTGCCATCCTACTTTACTCAGCAAATATGGCTTCCACCCTTTCTACTCTCTTTGCATTGCGTCTCAGCCTTTCTTTTCCCGTTGTAAGTCCTGTCATCTACTTTAGGCCAGTCCTTAGCAACTGGAATTTTTATGAATAGATCTTTGTTATCTGTGCATTATTGGAGTGATACCCTCTGTTGTATACCTATGAGGATGTTGCTGCCTTGTACAGAAGGCTTCATGAGATATATCTGAGTTGTAAATAACTTGCTTTATGGATGACCATGTTACATTGTGTCTTAGTTAGGGTTTCATTGATGTGAAGAGACACCATGACCACAGCAATTCTGATAAAGGGTAACATTTAATTGGGGCTGGCTGACAGTTTCAGAGGTTCAGTCCATTACTGTCATGGAGGGAAACATGGTATTGTGCAGGGAGACATGGTGCTGGAAAAGGAGCTGAGAGTTCTACATCTGGATCAGCCAGCAGCAGGAAGTGACCTGGCTTGAAATTCTGAGACCTCAAAGTCCACCGCCTACCCAGTCATGCACCTCGGTTAACAAAGCCACACCTACTCCAAAAGGCCACAACTCCTAATGGTGCCCTTCCCTATTGGCCTAAGGGGCCCATTTCCTTCCAGACCACCACAAGTCCTTTGTGTCTTCTGTCACAATCTTGATTTTATTAAAAAAAATCGTCATGATTGTCATTTTCCATGAATTAAAGTCACTTTATATAAATAGCCTCCAGCTTTAGCTATTATCTGGGTCCCAGTCCTTTATGTCATAGAGATTTTTAAGCTGATGAACCATCAGTTCCACAGATTAGATAATGCAGGTCTTTCTGAGACCTCCTCTGAAGTCACAGAGGGCTACACCCTGAGACTTTCTACCCTGTTTACCCATTGCTGCTTTCATAACTCAGAAGCCTAGTCAGAAGAGCTCCTCCTGGTTTCACATAAAAGCGTTCTAAGAAATGTTCAGGTCCTGCGATGATCTGGTTTTGGAGAGACGAGGTTGTGTCACATATGGAGCTTTCTGATGCTTGTTGGGTCCCTGGAGACTTTTAGATCTTCCCCTTCTCCTGTCCTTGTCTGCCTATTTTTAATTACATTTTTATTTTTTATATTAATTACAGTTTATTCACTTTATATCCCAGATGTAGCCCCCTCCCTCACTGCCTTCCAACCCTACGCTCCTTCCGTCATCTCCTCCATGTCCTTCTCAAAGTTCACTGATAGGGAAGGACCTCCTCCCCTTCCACCTGACCTTAGTTTATCAGGCTCATCAGTACTTGCTGCATTACCCTCCTCTGTGGCCTGGTAAGGCTGCTTCCTCCTCAGGCAGAGGTGATCAAAGAGCAGGCCACTGACTTCATGTTAGAGACAGCCCCTATTCCCCTGAGCTGCCATGGGCTACTTCTGTGCAGGGGTTCTAGGTTATCTCCATGCATGGTCCTTGGTTGGAGTATCAGTATCAGAAAAGATCCCTTTCCCCAGACTTTTTGGCTCTGTTGCTCTCCTTTTGGAGTTCTTATCCCCTGCAGTTCTTCCTATCTCCCTATTCTTTCATTAGATTCCCTGTACCGTTCCCTGATTTTACAGATTCACCCAGTGTTAAATGCTTCTGCTTAGATATTCTCCTCTTCCAGTATACGACCCCCAATGTTTATTGTCAGATTCCTCAAGATTTTTTATTTTTGTTCCTCTTAGGCCCTGCTCTGTGGAAGAGAGTTGCTATTCAAAATAATAACATCTCAACAGGGAATGGGGCCTCTTGCCAAGAATCTCTGTACTCCAGAAGCAGAGGCAGGAGAATCACCATCAATTTGAAGTCAACCTGAGCCATGTATGACATTTAACATTATCCAGGACTACACAAAGAAACTATCTAAAAGAAACAGCAAACTAACCAAAACAAATACACCCTCCTTCTCTAGTGTATATACATCAACAAATATTGAGATACTCTTACAAGATAGATACTGGCCTCATTTTTGCTTAAAACTGGAATAGATAAAGGAGTTGAGTTCTCCCAAGTGTTTTGAGTAGTAGTTTTCGGGATGTTTCAGGAATTCTGAACTTGCTTACTCAGCACACTAAATATTTCTTTTTGGTTTCTCTCCCCTTCCAATTTCAAAAGGGAAAATGCAATTGCTTCTAGTGTTCCAATTTTAATAGGGAATATAAGTTTTCTTTCAGTGCCACAAAATAAGGTGCAATTTCCTTATGGGACAAATTTAAGTTTATCATAGATATTTATTTTTCTGCTGCCTTTGTGTTTGTTTCACCATTCTGCAAAAATGTGTTCCTTGAGAAAATATGAAACATTATAAAATTCTCTCTGTATGTTGTAGGCGTGTTCCCTGGCTTTGAATGGAGACTTTTGTTCATTTCTAAATCATGAAAAATGGTTCGTTATTTTGTGTCTATTGACCTAAAAGATTTTACAAAGAACTATTAAGAGAAAAATAATAAGTGGATTTTTAGGTATATTCCTTTATTTTAAAAGACTTTTTTACATAAAAATAATTTATTTATGTAAAGAATAAACGTTGTTAGTATGGAATTGCTTACGGGGGACCAGTTTTAAGAAAAGTAATAGATGAATAATCTCTGTGCCTGTTGATGGGTGGCCTTACTTTTATGTTGTGATATGCAAATATTTTAGAGATTGAAGAGGCACCTATCAGTAGCAATGGGATAGGAATGGCTTTATGAAATGGTGAGTGGACGGAAAGGAAGTATGTCACTTAGCTCGTGAAGCCAACATACATCTGGAGGTAGATTCAACAATAACCTTGTTTGAGACTAGATGGATTTCATGATGGAAGTAAGTGACTCATAACAATGGAAGGTTTTGTGTTTGAAAGGCCTCGATACATCAGAATTGTATGTTATTCAAAAACAAAGAAACAGAGCCAAATTAAAAGAGAGAGAGAGAGAGAGAGTATTGAAAATCTTTCATTGTGTTTTAACACAAAGTTTCTTACAACTAAACCGAGAGAGGTGGTTCAGAGATGTCCATGTGCGCTGTTGATGACAAGAGTTTGCATGAATCTTTTTGCGTTTGGTGTCACCAGAGAAATGTGTCTTTTCTCTGTTATACCGATGCTAAAACATTACCTCCCATCATGTGTTTTTTTTTCTTTTGTTTTTGCTTTATTTATTTATTTGTTTGTTTTTTTTTAATGTTTTTTTTTTTTTCAATGCAGTTTATTCAGGAACCTTGAACAATCCTCGGACCCTGGGGAAAGCCAGCCCACAGCTTAAATAGCCTCTGGGTAGCCAACCCAGGCGTGCCACGTGGGCAATGCAGATAGGTCCACATACATGGAAGCAAGCCAGATCCTCAGCCTTAGCCAAATATGGAATTGTTCGTGACAGAGAGCACTCACCATCGGGAAGGTGGAAGGCGGAAACCAGCTCCATCTTTAAGGCATAGCATTCCGCAGCTCTCTACAGTTCCCCCTTTTTGTTTTAGAAGCATCAGGCAAGAGTAGAGGTCTGATCTCTGATATTAGAAATAAATTGGGACTTTGTACCAATGTTCATTTAGGTGTCATCCACCCAAAGAGCATCAGACCCGTCCGATACCTTTTTCTCAGAGGCGGGACCTGGGGCATCAACCCGCATGCAACCAGACATGCTCTTCTCTGGGTCGAAAGCGGCTGACCCTGAGTGCAGTGCTTAGCCTCACATCCTGAGCGTAACATTTTAGCTTTTTATGGTAGCCAACCATGCTTGGGGAGAATGTCCTGCTTCAATGGCTGCCACCAAAACATAAGCACAAATCTGGAAGTTTGGAAAGTTTTTAGTACCATCTTGAGGCTTATGATTGCAGAATTAATTTAACAACCCTGTTTGTAGATAATGCATTCTAAAAAGAGATTTGTGAAGCATCAAGTTTTTCAAAAGGCTTATATCTGCTTCATATGCATTCCTCATAGGCAGCACTTGAGAAACAGCTGTAAGATAAATTATAAAAGTACATGATAAACAAAACCAAGTCATCTTTTTAATTGATTTTAATCTACCATCATCTAGGCAACATAATTCTCTTGAATGATGGCAGGGGGAATAATATGAGTGCAATTACTTGGCAATTCAGCATGACTTCAAAATATACAGAGCCTCCATTTATGACTAATCCAGCTTAATGTCCAAAGTGGCAAATTATTGGTGGGAACTGCCGAGGACCAAGTGGTAATTAGTCATACTGCTTTGTTCAAGTTTAATTTCAAGAAACAAAGGAGGCAACTTGATTACTGGTAGTAATAGCAATGAATTATGGGAAATTGTAACTGAATAATTTATTGATTGATAGTGACTGAAAGTCATTATCCTCTGATGGTTGTTGGAACAGCTAATGTGAAGCCATGCTACATGTTTATCTCAAAACTCCTGCCATGGAAACTCTTTCCTAATTATTGCTTTTATTCCTTGCAGGAGAAAATAGAATATAGATGAAAGGGACATGAATCTGAAACAGTATTGCTGATGAAGGAAGTTGCTTTCCCTCTTAAATCGCTGACAAAATAAGAATGATGCATTTTATTTAGTCACCTAAAGATACAGTACATACGTTGGGTGATGAATACTAAGTTTCCTGGTGGTATTCAACACCAAAGGTTAGCAAGGCCTCTTTCTTTTTAATTAAATTTGTATTTTTTTATATTAGTTACAGTTTATTTACTTTATATCCAAGCTGTAGCCCCCTTCCTCATTCCCTTCCAATCCCACCCTCCCTCCCTCCCTCATCTCCTCCCTACCCTCTCTAAGTCCACTGATAGGGGAGGTCCTTCTACAAGGCAGTAGATAATACTGACTCTTTTGCAGGATAAACAACAAGGAAATATAACTCTGGCAGTTATCATACAATGCTTTTCAAAGAGCTCCCAGCCTGATCTCTGTTCAGAAGAACTGCTCTTGAAATTTATTCTGACTAACACAAACTATCAGAAGCACAGTTAAGTCTCACTATAGGGTTCTTATGATGTCCTGATAAGTATCTGATGTATTGATGATTGGAAAACGCAGAGTATGGAATCCAAGTTTATTAATGCATTTAACTAGTTAACTTCATTTTTAAAAATAAACCATAATTAAGTTTTATTTTTCAATGTATGAAAACTCATGCTTTAAAATTTGTCAGCTGTTGGATTTTACCCAAAACCTCCCTACAGTTATTTCAACACATGACATGAAATTCTCAAGGAAGAAACAGAAACAATTAAATGTGTTTGATGCCAGATAAAAGTGTTGACAACTTAAAAAAAATATATATATATATGGTTCTTATAATGGTGTGTTATCATTATATTTCTGCCACAGCTACCCTGATCAAATGACCGTTAGCTGTCTATTTTGAGCATAGGGCTATAATGTTACCATATTACAGTAAAACAGACCCTCTTGGAGATTCCACAGCTGCTCACATTCTTTTCTTGTTCATTCTTAATCCTTTCATACAACACTCACTACATCTTTCATGTGGTATTGGATATTTTTATCTAGATTTATATATGGGCACATGGGGGGGCGTGTAATTAGGTAGATAGACTCTTCACTCAGTAAACATGTCCACAAACATGATATGCATTTGTTTTGACAACTCAGAAATGACATGCTAAATGCCTTCCCTTGACAATACTCCATCTGAATGTTACAGTGAAAAATAATCTCTCCAGATCCGTGTAAGCTTAATGAGTTTAACTGGAGGTGAAGAGGAGAAGCTGGCTTGGTAAAGGCCGCCTGGTTTGGCAATGTCCTGCTGGACAGCCTTGCAATGCTTCATCCGTCTTGATTGTAAATCACTGGCAACTTCTTTTATTATTATTTTTTTAAGGACAGAGTAATTACGACATTAATCATGTTATGTTAATAGCAATGAATTATGATGCAGCATAAAGACTAATTACTCGTTTGTAATCTTTAAAATCCCTTAGAAAATGGAAATGTGGCTTGAGAAGTTCTTTTATTCTTTGAGTGAGAAATGTATGCATTCCATTGATAATGTTAAGGACCTGATATTGGCTTTAGTTCCCATTGATAGTTGAGAATTCCATGGTGGGCATGGCTTAGGTAGAAGTTCTAGTCATTCTGGATGTGATTTCTCGCCAGACCATGTTCTGACTTAAAATTCCTCTATAGCATCATGAGTGGATTTCAAGATCCCTTTAAGTTCTTTGGGGTCTACATGACAGAACATGGGTAGCTTATGTCAGACTTGGAAAAACTCTGAGTTTAGGCAATGTGAATGTTTTAGAGAGATAGCCTGCCCATCTGCCTAAACTTCTTTTTTTTTTTTTTTTTTTTCAATGCAGTTTATTCAAGATCCTTGAACAATCATCTGACCCTGGGGAAAGCCATCCCACGGCTTAAATAGCCTCTGGGTAGCCAACCCCAGCGTGCCACGTGGGCAATGCAGATAGGTCCACATACATGGAAGCAAGCCAGATCCTCAGCCTTAGCCAAATATGGAGTTGTTTGTGACAGAGAGCACTCACCATCGGGAAGGTGGAAGGCAGAAACCAGCTCCATCTTTAAGGCACAGCATTCCGCAGCTCTCTACAGTTCCCCCTTTTTGTTTTAGATGCATCAGGCAAGAGTAGAGGTCTGATCTCTGATATTAGAAATAAATTGGGACTTTGTACCAATGTTCATTTAGGTGTCATCCACCCAAAGAGCATCAGACCCGCCCGAAACCTTTTTCTCAGAGGCGGGACCTGGGGCATCAACCCGCATGCAATCAGACATGCTCTTCTCTGGGTCCAAAGCGGCTGACCCTGAGTGCAGTGCTTAGCCTCGCATCCTGAGCATAACATTTTAGCTTTTTATGGTAGCCCACCATGCTTGGGGAGACAGTCCTGCTTCAGTGGCTGTAAAGGCCTGAATGATCAAGGCTGCATTACGCTGTTGTGAGACTCTAATCTTGCATATACACCACAGGCAAACCAAGGAGACCAACACCAGAAGGCCTGCTAACTTTTCTTCATTAAACTGGGCAATAAAACAAGCCTGGCTTCTGCTTTCACCCAGTGTTATTGAGTATACTTTACAGACATCCTTAAAAGGGGATTTAGGACAAAGTGAGAGTTAGTGTCTCTCAAAATGTGTGTACAGATTTGTAAAGATTTAGTCCTACTGTGCACTGTGGACTCTAACAGGTGAGAGACGGTGTGTGTGTGTATGTATGTATGTATGTATGTATGTATGTGTAATTATTTGTGTGTAGTGGAACCACGTGGCTGTAGGCAGCTGTGAACTTCAGAAAACTGTCAGATGCCTTGGAACTGAGTTTACCAGTGGTTTTGAGCTGCCATATGGGTGTTTTAACTGGACCCATGTTCTCTGCAAGAGCCCTGTATAGGCTCTTAATGAGTCTTCATAAGATACTTTTTTTTTTTTTTCTGATTCAGAGCTTAAAAAAATAAGAGCACATTGGGATGGAAGACATGATAGAATTTTTAAATAGTGTAAAAGTGGTTATGTCTTTAACCTCAACTTTCACCCATATATGTTGTGGAGTATTAAATTTAATAGGGTATTAATATTTTATTGTATGAAATATTTCTGTTGAAATAATATAATTATTTCAAGGTGCACATTATGTAGTGGTGTGTGTCTATAGTATGTTAGGATTAATTTAATATTGTGTTTTTCCTTTACAAACAATCACTTTTTAATAACAAGTAACTGTTAGAAATACTTGCTTTTCTCCATTAATAATCTATATTAATCCCTCAAGTACTGTAATTAGTCCATTATGGGAAAGGATCAGTTTGAAGTATTTAATCATGTAATAAACGATAGGTCTATCTAAAATTTCAACTGGTCCGTGTTTTGAAATTTCTTTAAAAATTATTCGGCATTTGTATAATCTTTTCATAAATTGGTAAGTTACAACTGAACAGAGTTATCTAAATGTATTACCACCTTCTAAGTAGTTAAAACACGTAATTTTACCCATTACCACTCTCCTACCATAGTTCAAACTCACTGGACTTTCTATGTTCAGTTTTTGACAATTTCATAAATATGTGTAATGCATTTATGTTGCTACCTTCTCAACATCTATCATCTCTTTTTCTCACACATCAATACATCTTCCTGCCTGTGTGTCCATTCATGACTAGATTGTAATTGTGTCATGCATTTAATTTATTCAGGCCATCTGTGTAACTATTGGATTGGAACCATCTATTGGTGTCTGGAGGTCATCAGTGAATGTACAACTGAGTGGAATTATTCCCTTGTGCCCTGAACCCATCTATTGGAAATAGTTTAGCAATGGAAGGGACACTCTGATCCGTCTTGTATATTGCCTTGATGTTGACAGGCCCATCCTAGTGTGATCCCATTGCAGGTTTGTCCATTGTGGTTGAGACTTTGTGATTATATTGACTGTATATTTCCCATAGGATAGCATTTCAATGCCCATCAATTTTTATGTTACCCCCACTCCCAGTGTTCCTGAACCTTAGAGGAGATACTATTCCTGTCTTGTTTAAGCCTGAACACTCAACCACTTACACTCAGCAACTGTATGTCTGTCCTCATCACAGTTGACTGGAAAAAGAGCCTTTTCTGATTAAGGCTGAACATGGTAGCTCTCTGTGGGAATAAAGGAGTGGTTCTCAACCTTCCTAATGGTGACTCTTTAATACAGCTCCTCATGTTGTGGTGAACCCCCCAAGAATAAAATCACTGTTGTTGATGCTTCAGTGATTTTGCTACTGTTATGAACTGTAGTGTTAATATCTGTGTTTTCTGACCCCGTGGAAGTGTTGTTTGGTCCCTGCCCCAAGGGGTTGCCACCCACAGGTTGACACTGGCAGGAAGCATCTATTTACAAGGTAGTTCTACCCTATGCAAAGATGTGCCACAGCTATTATGGGGTTAACCATCCTCTCTTTAAATAAGATTGAGGCCCACACCACAGGAGGGACTCCATACAAAAATCCATGGTATGGGAGCTTATAGTACCTAGGAAATTCATTTTATTACAATTTTATTGGATTCTGTATCTGTTTGTATTAACTAAGCTTTCACAATCAATTTTGATTTATGTCTTTTGATGTGGTTCACAAGGGTTTTCTTTTAATCTAATGATAATATTTTACGTTGAACTGCTTTACAATCATATTTCTTTCATTCAAAATCATCGAGTTGTGTAGTATTCATTTTAAGTTACATTCTAGCACACTGAAAACTAAGACATACACAGGAAACAATGCGTGGCTAACAAATTCTCAAAGCACTCAAAGACAAGGAGTCTTTAAACTGAAGTTTCAGTCAATCAGAACTCATTGTTCAGTGATGCCAGTGAATCCAGTAGTAACCTGTTGCATGTATCTTTTATGAATGGTGGTTATTTCTAAATTTTTCACAGTATGAAGCATTTGATGCCATCTTCCTCTACCAAGTATTTCATCTCCTACTCTCCTCTTTTTACTAAAGTTGCTGTCATTATTCACTTTATTTATTTATTTTTAATTTTTTAAAAAATCTATTCATTGTATATCCCAATTGTAACCCCCTTCCTCAACTCTTCCCACGCCCACCTTCCCTCCCTCTTTGGTCCTATCATTTTCCCCTAGTCCACTGAAAGGGGGAGTTCTCCTCTCCTGCCATCTGCCCTTAGCTTATCAAGTCTCATCAGGACTGCCTGGATCCTCTTCCTCTGTGGCGTGGCAAGGCCAGTGGCAAGTGAGCAAAGAGCAGGCAACCGAGTTCATGACAGAGGCAGCCCCTGCTCCTCTTACTCAGGAACCCGTGTTTCACTTTACTTAAGTGCTAAGTATGTTGAGAAATTAGAATTTTATGGTAGTTGGTCTTCCAAATTAATAGGAGTTGTAGTAAACTCAACCACCCACCTTTTGTGCATATGTACTTATGTATATATGTATATATGTACATACATATGTGCATACTTATGTATGTATTACATATATACATATACTTTAAGTTACAGTTATTTTTAAATATTTGAAGTTAATACTATATAATGTATCAAATTAAAAATTATCTAGTAATTAATAACTGTGATTAACCTGTCAATGTCATATACATAGAGAAGGCCTTAATGATAATCCAACCTAGTATCTGTATTTCATAAATGACAAATACAGAGTTGGCATTCAATTGTTGACTGAATTGTGGGTCTCCATACCATTATTTTAAGGCCAGGACCCAGAATATTGATTTTTTTTTCTATTTTTCAGGTCATTGCTTTTTAATAATTTTTAGTCTTTAAATGTTGCCTCTATGACATTAATCTTATGATGTACCATTATTTTACATACCACTAAGAAAATAAGTATTTCAAAACTTCTGGCAGTTTCTACCCATGGAAGTCTCCGCTGAGATGCAAATCTAGCACCCAGGCTACTTGTTGCTGTGAAGGACTTTCTTATCTGTTACAATGGACCTCATGCCTCTTTCTGATCTTCTGCACTCAACAGCTCAGCAGGTAATCCTCTCACAGGATTATCAGGAACTGCACCAAGGTCACGTTCATGTAATTGTGGATGACTTTCTTTTCCATGTTTCACAGACTATCTGCTGCTGTACATGAAGGGCATAAGGGAATCCTATCTGTGCTGCCAATGAAGAGGATTTGGGTTAGAACAGGTGTCTGTCCTCTCCCTTGTTACTATGCAGTTTGGGAAAACTGCTTTCTACGTCATCAATGAGAAGCTACTTTAAAATACCGTTACACTCGCCATATTTTGTGTCACCAGTGCTCTCGGCCCTTTTAGGAAGACAACTTGGCCAGCAGTGAGAAAAGTCAAGTAAATGGATCATGTGTCAGCTATCTTCATCTTCACAAATTAGGAGATGCTATAAAAACTTCTTGATTTCTGAGATACTGGTATTTCCAGTTATGGTGTTGGTAATATGACTCTCACATTGGTAAAATATGATGGATCTTTCATATTCACTAGTTGTTTTGCACTGAACACTTTTCTTTGAGTAGCATATCATGGAATATTTGAATGTTTACCTTAAACATTTCTTCATTTGCTACCACATCTAAAGTGTGTGATTCATTTGGGAGTCTGGATCGGGTGTATATCCCATTGTATTACTAGTATTTTTAACCTTGGCAAATCTAAGTTTGTCAATTGTACTTAGCATACATATTCAAAGATTTTCATGGTACTCAGTGCATTGTTTTTATATTGCAAAGCTTATTTACATGTAATGAATGTCATAAATGACCATTACATGTCATTTATAAATTACATTTATAATTAGAGAAAGCTTATTCATTATTTCTTCAAAAATAAAATATATTTGAAATGAACGTGATTTTTAAATTATTCAACTAGTCAAAACATTTTACAATCTTATACTACATTATCTAAAGCATGTTGAATATTCAGTAATAAAAAGTCTGAATTTTTTCTTAAATCCCTGTTTTTGAAATGTGCTGAGCTTATTAGGACAGCATGGGTTTAACTTTAAATAAGTTGGAAAATGGCTTCTAGCTCACTAAGTCTTAACTACTATTTTGACAGTTACATCTTATAGACATTTATTTTAATTGCATATGTTAGCAATTCATTTTGGTATGGCAGCCTCTGCCATTGTTGTATTGCCCAATTAGCTTACAGAAGCCATGTCAGGAATTCAACCTATTATTCAGTAATTAACCTGAGTCCTCAATTAATTCTTGTGATTACAGATGTCCTATGAACAAGCTCCAGGTTCTTTCTTTCTCTCTCTCTTTCTCTCTTTCTTTCTTTCTTTCTTTCTTTCTTTCTTTCTTTCTTTCTTTCTTTCTTTCTTTCTTTCCTTTCAATTACTATGTTGCCTCTACCTATTCATCCTTACCTACAGCTATCACTGGCTCCTCTTGATTATATCATACATATACTGGTGATCTGGTGTCTTTGTATGTTCGTGATTGCAATATTTGTAGATGTCAACCTTACCTCCACTTGGGCTTTGTTTCAAGCCTGATCTCTCTGTGCACCTTACTTTTGGTACGGCTATTTCTTTTACCACCTTGCAATGCAAGTCACCCCTTGCCATACCCACCTGACTGAAATGTTTTTGACTCTACTTCAGAGGAAAAGGCCAGGATTCTTAGGAAGGACTGCAAGGCTAACAGCAGTCCACCAGCCCTTCCCCTGAGTCTTGCTATGTGTCACTTACCACAATGGAGTCCTTCAAGGCAGATCCCATGTTTTCTCTTCCACAGGGCTGTTGCACATGAAATATTTTTTGCTGCATATACTATTCTTTCTACGGTGCAGAACTTTTCTGTACTATGTCCTTTCTTCTTTGTATCGGTACATACTTCACAGGACTGCCATACTTATTTCAGTACAAATTCATTTAATGTTCTTGTCTTAAAATGCAAGTTTAGGTTTGTGAATTTCTCTTAATTGGGTCTGTGTGTTACACCACTGATCTTCACAAATGCAGGCTCTTACTCTCTCTATTCTCTACAGTATTTCCAGCAACTGGCCTTTCAGTTGTGTTATGCTTCCTTGTCTTTAAAAGCAGAATAAGTGGGACAACCGAAGTGGGTTAGGTTATACCTGGGCTTTATGAAAGTGGGCTTTTACAAGAAAAGCTTCCTATGAAAAATAACATGACCACAATAGAAACCATTTTCAATAGATTTTGAAAGGTTTAAGGATGTATGCTTTGGAAATGTAGTTAATTTAAAAAATGTGTCCTATCATTTGCAAGTCAAGCACATTGTATATTTGGTTGGGCACTACCATTTCCTACTTGTGCAAAGTCAAGCAGCTAATTATCTTTCCAAATCTGTTCCCTGCATTACCTGCTCCAAATATTTTTCTGGCTTGTCACAAATTGCAGGTGTGTGTAGGAGAGTGTGAACTATAAAGCAGTGTTTATGAGGCTTGAGTATTAAATAGGCATAGCCAGTTTTGTTAGTTATTGATGTAATTTTTATAGTGTATTTGGAATAAATTTTAAAATTTAAATATTATTCTACATATCAGATTTTCCACCAAGTAATACAAGCTTCACCAGCTGCCATCTTCTAGGTTGCTGTGATATTAATGTTGATTCTGATGTGCCTTGTGATGTTCAAATCATCATACCCTTCTGAAATAACCAGGGTACCATAGAGAGACAGAACTGGATCTCTCCATTTAACAACACAGTGTATTAGAGTAGCCTACAGGTTATGATTCGATTGTTCTGAAAATGGGTGTCTTCTGATAGAAAGCCCAAGAATTCAGTAGTCATTCAGTCTGTGAGTCTGGGTGTCTCAGATGGTCTTCAGTATATGCAAAAATCCTGAAGAACTGGCTTCTAATACCTGTCTGTATGGGCTCACCGGCTAGAGTGAGGGCATGCAGACAAAAGCAAGAGCTTTTTTTCTGCCAAATACTTGATCTGCCACCAGGTGTGGCCAAGATTTAAGGTGGATATTCCCACCTCAAATGATCTGGAATTAGGAATTAGGGTGGGTCTTTCCACTTCCAATGAGTCAATCAAGATGAATTTGCACCCTCACTGTACCCAGCTACTTATATTTTAGTTAATTCCAGTTGTAAACAAGTTGCCAACCGAGAACAGGCATTACGTCTAAGCAAGCAAGTAAGTAAGCAAAATCTAAAACATCTCTTCAGTACTAAGGAGAAGTGAGTAAGCTACTGCACCTCTTTGTTCAGTTTGTGGATCAGAATATATTAAAGTATTTCACTAGCATTAAATATATTTTTGATCAAAATATAATTTTGATTAAATATATTTTTGGGCATTCTCTTGCTGTGAAGAAACACTATGATGAAAGGCAACCTGGGAAGGAAAGGACTTTTCTCATCTTATATTATCCAGGGAAGTTAGAGCAGGAACTCAGGCAGGGCAGAGCCCTAGAAGCAGGAACAGGTGCAGATGCCGTGGGGAAATGCTGCTTGCTGGCTTGTTCTTTGTGACTTTCTCAGCCTGCTTTTATAGTATCCTAGACAATTCATCCAAAGGTGGTACTATCTCCCCACATCTCCCACCCACATCAATCATTAATCAAGAAAATGCCCCACAGGCCAGTATGATGAAAACACTATCTTAAGTGACCTTCTTCAAAACTGACATGGAACTAGGCAGCACAGTTCCTAAGGGTTTATTTTTCTGTCATTATACCAACAATATCTGTCGACTAGCATTTACCTAAAGGTTTTACCACACTACAGCCTTTTATTTTTATTATCTATATTGAAAATAATTCAAGAAAGCATTGTATATTTCATAGAGGGTCAGAATTAGTGAAAGAAAAAGTAGTTTTATTTCTCTTTTATAATTGAATTTTGTGCGATTATTGATTGGTGTTCAATAAATACAATTAATGTAATAAGTCTTCTCATGGTTAAAATGGAGCTTCTGTGAGACTGGTAGTATTAGTCAATACTTAATATTTATTCTGATGCCTGGCCCATCATAATGACATTTACATATTACCTTGTCTTTATAATGACATTCTGAATATTATTCAGGCTGCCATAATAAAAGGCCATGTACTATGAGGCTCAAGCAACTGACACCTAATTTCACCTATTTGTGGAGGCTAGATGTAGAAGACTAGGGTGTTGGCACGTTGGAAATCTGTCTCAGGACCTCCTTACCTCCTTATAGTTTGCAGGTGGTCACCTATTCAGGGTGAACTCATAGACCAATGCTGAAGCAAGCGTGAATTTTGAGGTGCTTTTTCCAAAAGAATACCAATATTAATCACAGCCTACCCTTTGTCCTCATTTATCTTTACAAATAATTAGAGAGGAAACAGGACAAGAACCTACCACAGAGGGCCTCTGAAAAACTCTGCCCAGCAGTGTATCAAAGCAGATGTTGAGACTCTTAACCAAACTTTGGGCAGAGTGCAGGGAATCTTAGGAGAGAAGGGGAAAATAGAAAGACTTGGAAAGGACAGGAGTGCCACAAGGAGAGCAACTGAACCAAAAATATCTGGACACAGGGTTCTTTTCTGAGACTGATATTCCAACCAAGGACCATTCATGGAAATAACCTAGAACCCCTGCTCAGATGTAGCCAATGGCAGCTCAGTATCCAAGTGGGTACCCTAGTAAGGGGAACAGGGGCTGTCTCTGACATGAACTCATTGGCTGGCTCTTTGACCACTCCCCCTGAGGGGAGACAGCCCTTGCCAAGCCACAGAGGAGGACAATGCAGCCAGTCCTGGTGAGATGTGATAAGCTAGGGTCAGATGGAAGGGGAGGAAGATCTCCTTATCAGTGTAGGAGGAGATGATGGAGGGAGGGTGTGCTTGGGAGGGAATGAGGGAGGGGGCTACAGCTGGGATACAAAGTGAATAAAGTATAATTAATATAAAAATTTAATAAAAAATTTAGAGTAGTTTTCTCTAAGCAGAGATGTGGTGTCAACATGGAAAGTCCTTGTACACAAAGCATTCAGCTCAAAACACCACCCAGGCTAAGTTCTGTTATGATATCAATCACAGTAGAAGAGACAGAGTAAGGTGTGGTGATTAGGCAGAGTTACATATAGTTGTGTTCAAGTGAGGACTGGAACCCAGAAAGACTCATTCAATCTCCTCAGCTGCAGCTCAGTTTGTTTGCTAATGTGTGGTCACAGGGCAAAGATGAAAGACTCGCTTCCAATCACTCTTTCTTGATTGTGTTAGTACATTCCAGTCCCTCCTGTCACTTACTGAATCAAAGTACCAAAAAAAAAAAGCAATAGTTTAAAGTTTCATTTAAAATTAATCTTCAAAAGTATTCATAAGTATTTGGTGTGATGGTTACCGTTTCTCAAAAAGGAAGGGAGCATCCAGTTTAGGTTATGAAGCATATCTTTGCAGGTGAGCCGGGTCTGAGTGAGACAGTGCACCTTGGCTAATCTCTTGCTTAATGCAAAAACTCTCTGTACCTTATCAGGCCCTGTCTTGCCTGTTCCTGAATGCAGGATAGTCCACCCTGCTTCCTATGAGACCAGTTCTCTTGTCCTTTCTTTCTGACCTTGTTCTTTCTTAGGACATAGAAAATATGAAGCAATTCATATAGCTTAATTCCTGAAGCTTTGATAGATGGAATTGGGTCAGTATTTTTTGAAGCTCTAATACTAAAGTATGTTACCTAAGAACCCCCATATCACAAGACACCTCGCCAATATGTATTTCAAAATAAATTCTACAATAATTTTTTAAAAGATTTATTTTTCTTAATTATTTGTATGTGTGGGGGGTATATAAGTGTGAGTGCAATTTTCTATGGAAGACCAGAGGCATCAGATTTGCCTAGAGCTAGAGGTATAGTTGGTTGCCAGGTGCCCAACATGCATCTTGGACTCAAACACCAGTGATCTCAAGCCCCTTCAATCAGTCTTAACTGGAGACTCTTCAGATTGTTCTCTTTTTTTATTAAATCTTTATTTTTATATTGATTACAGTTTATTTACCTTGTATTCCAGCTGTAGCTCCCTCCCTCATTCCTTCCCAATCCCACCCTTCCTCCCTCATCTCCCCCCTTCCCCTAAGTGGACTTAGGGGCAGATTATTCTCTTAATGGGAGATGACAAGTGCACATTTATTGTATCTGGAGTTCTGAAAAGGAGGAATTTAGTGTGAACTACTCCTTCTTTAAATGAAGCTAACCACATAACCCATATATTTGGCATACTTGTGCTAATGTTCTTTCCATCAACACTATACTATCCTGTACTGTACATTTGTTCATTAGTTGGTGTTTATTTTCCCACTGGTATCTTTAATTATTGGTTCTATGTGAGTTTCATATATGTTTTGATCATATTTATCCCCACCAATTCTTCCAAGGAACCTTCCTCTTCCTTAGCCAGCCAACTTAGTGTCCCCTTTTAGTTTTTGAAATCCTTCGAGACCATTTGGTGGTTCTCAAATCTCTTTTCAGGTGTGTGGTCCTTCACCAGGAAGTCGTCAACTCACAGTAGCTAACAATTGTCAGCAGCCCCATAGTTAAAGGTAGAATTGTATATCGAGTGCCCCTCCCCATGCTTGGATTTGGTCTGGTTTGGGACTGTTGGTCCCAACCACTGTGAGTTCCTATGTGTAGCTGCTCACCTCTCTCCAAAAGACTCTGTTTCATTGTAATAACCTAATGCCTTAGGATCTTAGACTCTTTCACTCCTTCTTTTGTAGTGAACTCTGAGCTATGGGCCTTGGAATGAGAGAGATAGGGGGGAGGGAGAGAGAAGGGAGAGCAAGAGAGAGAATACATATGTATATGTCTGTGAGGGTGTGTGTTCTTCCTTTAGGTATGAACATTTTGGGTCTTTTTTTTTTTTAGATAAAGGCAACTTTACTGTGTTGGAGGTGCGAATGGCCTCTAAGCAGCTCTAGAGAATGTTGTCACAGAGAATTGGGAAGACAAGTATAAGTCAATGATAACCTGTGTTTTAAATTGAGGATGTTGTGAA
Source organism: Meriones unguiculatus (assembly GCF_030254825.1). Lineage (NCBI taxonomy): Eukaryota > Metazoa > Chordata > Mammalia > Rodentia > Muridae > Meriones > Meriones unguiculatus. Next base: position 32,304,098 of record NC_083367.1, on the reverse strand, counting down.
AAGGTTAGAATTGAGGCTTGGGGATATAACCAGTGTGAAGGTGTGAGTGTGGATGTTCTAAATTTAGTCCTGGAAGAGAACATGAGGATATAGTAGAAGAGAACAGAAAAAAATAGACAGGAAGATAAGTATACAATGGAACATTATAAAAGTTTCTCAACCCTTCAAAAGCTTTCAGATGCTGTTCTTGGCAGAGTCATAGAAAATATGGATGAAGGTGTGTACGTGTATGTGTTTGTGAGAGAGGGGGCGGGGAGAGAGGGAAAGAGGGAGGCTATCTCTGTCTCTGTTCTTCGATGTCTATTTTTTTTTTTTTTGTCAAGATACCTTTAAATTACCCATACTGATCCCATCATCTCAGGACACTAGTCTTGGGATCAGAGATTGATGACATAAGCTGCTATTCTCTAAAACTCTTTAAGTATGGAGTTTCTGAACAGAAGAAGGCTTCTGCCCTGCTGTGCGTGAAGATAGGGCACTGCTGTAAATTAGACCATGTGGAGCTTTTATTTCTACTTTTACTTTCAAGTCTGTCATTTTTTATTAGTGTTCTTAGACGTTCTTTCTGTGGAGACAGCCTTTGCACCTTCCTGCCAAAGTTTCTAAGAGACAAACTCTTTAATAAATTGAATGAAAGCAAGTGCAGAGAGGTTGGATTTCATTGCTTCTTCATGTATTTTCATTTACATAAATGTGAGAAAAATTCACATGTGCCTTAAGTTGCTTGCTCCCTCCAAAGGTAGAGGTACCGTTTTTGTTTTTGTTTTCTTTTTTCTGTTTTTGTTTTTTCTTTTTTTTTCTCCATAATTTTATTTTTCTCATTAGTTACATTTTGTTAATTCTGTATCCCAGCTGTATCCTTCATTCCCTCCCCAATCCCACCCTCCCTCCCCTCCTCCCTGCCCCTTTCCAAGTCCACTAATAGGGGAGGACCTCCTCCCCTTTCATATGACTCGCTTTTGTCAGGTATTTTCCAGACTGGCTGCAAAGTCCTCCTCTGTAGTGGATATAAAAGTTTGAATTCTAAGAACCTCCTTGACTTTTAGCTTGAAACCGCAATCATCCACAGAATGGGTACTTAAAGAAAACAACAACAACAACAACAACAAAACCTCCAAATAAATTAACTTTAAGTTACTTATAGGAAACCTGAGCAAATAAGATCTTTCAGTATTTGCAGAGATGCCATTGCTGTGCAGGGGCACAAAAAAGGAACCAGTGGTTGAGAATTATATTGTTATCAACTCAGCTAGATTAGGAAATCTTTGAAAACTGAAGGGACTCTCAACAATGTGAATGTCTGTGGTGGCATTTCTAGAGGCTGTTCATCAAGGCTCTCATGAGGAGTCTGTTCACCCCCTGATAAAATTTTAATGCTAGGACAGACTGGGGGATGGTCTATGAAAGAAAATGAAGCCCAGGGTGGGATTTGTTCACTGGACACATGTCCCTCAAGGCTGAATCTTGTCTTGGCCTCTTTATTGCAATTCTGTGCTTCCTGCCCACCAGATGTGAAGAATTCCTGTGCATTGTGTTCTGGCCTCTTGCTGTTCCCTTCACAGGCAAGGAAGTCATGCCTTGTAGACAGAAACCTTGAACCAGAATACATTTTAGCTTGGTTGGTTATTTGAATCACATCTTTGGTCACAAAAGCAGTCAATGTACAGTCCTCATTTGGATTTCCAGTTTTACACATGTGTTTTTCCCTTGAACTCTTTTTTTTTTTTTTTGGGGGGGGGGAGCTTCCCGTATCCAGTTGCATTCTTTTTTTTTTATTTTTATTTTTATTTATTTTTTATTTTTTTCTTATCAGTTACATTTTATTAGCTTTGTATCCTAGCCATATCTGACTCCCTCATTCCCTCCCAATCCCACCCTACCTCCCTCATCTCCACCGTGCCCCTTTCCAAGTACACTGATGGGGGGGACCTCCTCCCCATTCATCCGATCCTGTTTTATCAGGTATCTTCAAGACTGGCTGCAAAGCCCTCCTCTGTGGCCTAACAGGACTGCCTGATTGTCTTACTGGCATCTATACTTGAGAAAACATTAATTATGACAGTAAATGTCAAACATGAGTATGGCATATGCCTGTCACACTAGCGCTTGGGAGGCTGAAAACAGGAGGAATACAAGTTTGAGGGGATCTTTGGCTGTATTAAGATACTATGTCTTAAAAAATGAGTTGAACTTAGGTTAAATGAAAGAGTATATCTCAGCTATATGTATATTTACACAAAGTTTGAGTAACTATTTCCAGTGCTTGGAGATACTATTTAATTTATTAAAATGTCGCTCATCCTTTTCTGATATGTGTTATCTTTGTGCTGGTTAATTTTTGTCTCCTTGACACAAACTGTAGTCAAGTGAGAAAACGGAGCCTTCTTTGAAGAACTGCTTCAGGGGTTGGCCTGCAGGCATGTCTGTGGGGCCATTTTGTTGATCACTGAGTGATGTGAGAGTGTGTTGTCATCCCCAAGCAGGTAGCCCTGTGTTCTATAAGGTAGCTGAACATGAGGCTGGAACAAGCCAGTAAGCTGCTTCTTCATGGTCTCTGCTTCAGTTTCTGCCTCCAGGCTCCTGCTTGCACTTCCCTTGATGATAAACTGAAATAGACCCTTTGTTCCCCTAGTAACTCTTTGTCATGGCATTATTCAAAACAGCATAAAACAAACTAGTAAAGTCTTTATCTTACTTACTCAGTTGTCCTCAAATTGTAAGAAAAACAAACTCACATTTGTGTGAATGTATTTTTTTCTTATGTAGAATTAACATGTAAATCAGGGAATTAAGTAAATGAGATTACTTTCTAGTACATGCATGTTGCTTATCCAATCAGTTCAAGATCTCACTATAAAAAGACCTTCCTCGGATGAACAGAGACATCCCTCAATACCAACATGCTGTTTTCTCATCTTGTAACTGAACTGACATCTTGAGCTTTGTTGTTGTTTTGTTTGATTTTTCCCACAGCAGAACTCCAATACTGCTCCTGAAAATTATATTTTTGTTAAAAATAAAAAAATATTATGTGCAAATCCATTAGCTAAATTGATATATATATGATAAAGTTTTATAGAGTTATAATGTCTTTGAATTGAATTCTACACATTGTTTGAGTCAGGAGCATTTATCATAGTCTTACATATTTCTTCACATGCACACATTATTTTTTAAAGAATGAGATAAACAAGTCTATGCATTTTTAAAGATTTTTTTTACATGTGTGAGTTTGTTAAATGATTTACAAATGCATTTAAGACACAGAAAAAAATCGTTGCCCCTGTTATTATCATGTATTGAGACAAAAGTGTTTACACTAGAAATACGAAAACTGAAAATATCAACATACTCTGTCTTTTCATACCAAACTCCAAAAGTAACTATGGTTTAGTAAATATAATATTTCACTTGCATTTTCTGCATATAGGCATCCAGTTAGACCAGCACCATTTGTTGAAGATCCTGTCTTTTTTTTCCATTGTATGGTTTACATGTAGAAAAATGCAAAGAGATCCATATTTATCACCCTTCACAAAACTAAAGTCCAAGTGGATCAAAGACCTCAACATAAAACCAGATACACTAAATCTGTTAGAAGAAACAGTGGGGAAGAGCCTTGAACTCATTGGCACAGGAGACAACTTCCTGAACAGAACACCAACAGCACAAGCTATGGATCAACAATGAATAAATGGGACCTCATGAAAATGAAAATCTTCTGTAAAGCAAAGAATACTGTCATCAGAACAAAACGACAGTGTACAGACTGGGAAAGGATCTTCACCAACCATATATCTGACAAAGATCTAATATCCAGAATATACAAAGAACTCAAGAAGTTAAAAAAAAAATCAAGTAATACAATTAAAAAATGGGGCATAGATAAACAGAGAATTCTCTGTAGAAAAATATTGAATGGCAGAGAAACACTTAAAGAAATGTTCAATGTCCTTAGTTGTCAGAGAGATGCAAATCAAAACGACCCTGAGATTTCACCTTATGCCCATCAGAATGGCTAAGATCAAAATCTCAAGAGACAACACATGCTGGAGAGGATGTGGAGAAAGGAAAACACTTCTCCATTGTTGGTGGGACTGTAAACTTGTACAATCACTCTGTAAATCAATCTGGTGCTTTCTCAGACAATTAGGAATACTGCTTCCTCAAGATTCAGCTATACCACTCCTAGGCATATATCCAAAAGATGCTCAAGTACACAACAAGGACATTTGTTCAACCATTTTTCCATAACAGCTTTATTCATAATAGCCAGACCTGGAAACAACCCAGATGTCCCTCAGTGGAGGAGTGCATACAGAGATTGTGGTACATTTACACAAAGGAATACTACTCAGCACTTAAAAACAAGGAAATCATGAAATTTGCAGGACAATGGTGGGATCTAGAAACGATCATCATGAGTGTGGTATCCCAGAAGCAGAAAGACACACAGGGTATATACTCACTTATAAGTGGACACTAGACCTATTATATAGGATAAACATAGTAAAATCTATACACCTAAAGAAACTAAGCAAGAAGGAGGTCCCTGGGTAAGATGTTCAATCGTCACTCAGAAAGACAAATGGGTTGGACATTGGAAGAAGGAGAAAAGAGGAAACAGGACAGGAGCCTAACACAGAAGGCCTTTGAAAGACTCTACCCAGCAGTGTATCAAAGCCTATGCTGAGACTCTTAACCAAAGTTTGGGCAGAGTGCAGGGAAAGAAGGGGGAGATAGTGGGACCTAGGGAGTACAGCAGCTCCACAAGGAGAGCAACAATACAAAATATCTGAGCACAGGGCTCTTTTTTGAGACTGATACTCCAACCAAGGACCATTCATGGATATGACCTAGAAACCCTGATCAGATGTAGCCCATGGCAGCTCAGTTTCCAAAAAGGTACCCTAGTAAGGGGAAAAGGGACTCTCTCTGACTTGCACTCAGTGGTCAGCTATTTGACCCTCCCCCAAGTGGGGAACAGCCAGTCTACAGAGGAGGACATTGCAGATAGTCCTGATGAGACCTGATAAACTAGGGTCAGATGGAAGGGGAGAAGGACCTCCTCCATCTGTGGACTTGGAGGGGGGAATGGGAAGAGATGAGGGGGAGAGAGGGTAGGATTGGGAGGGAATGAAGGAGGAGGCTCCAGTTGGGATACAAAGTGAATAAACTGTAATAACATAAAAAATAAAAATTTAATTAAAAATATTTCATAAACAGTGGTGTTGAAATATTTCTACAGCAAAGTAGTTTACAGTCTGAAGGACCACTTGTACATCAAATCCTATATGCATTATATCTCCTAAAGGAAAATATACTTTGAGTGGATTTCACAGTTGTTTGAAGTATGTAGTTTCATAACTATCTAGCATTTCAAATTCAAGATTTAATAATCTCTCACCTTTCAAATCATCAAATGCCCCTTTCATAACAGGACGCTGTAGCAACATCATTTCAATGGCTGCTGTGGATGATATGGTCTTAAGCCATTGTGGATACAGAAGTTGGTGACTATCAGAAAAAAAGAAAAAGGGAAGCTCTTGCCTGGACTTCATATATTTTTGTTCTTTCAAAAGGCAGGAGAATATTAACTTTAATTTATTCAGTTGTGCATTTTTTCAACTTGCAGCATTACAGAATGTGGAAAATAAAATAAAATGAGAAAATATGTAAAAGAGCAGTGAGCTCTTTGTATGCACAGTGCTGCCTTGATGTTCAGTTATTGATTTTCTTTGTGTGTCTTGACTTTGGGTTGAATATGATGGAAAAGCAAAATCAATATGAGGCAGAATTTACATATGGGCTGTTCTTCGGTGTGAGGCAGCATTTATGCTTTTCCACAGTATATAGGCTTATCATTGGAAATCATTTTACAGGCATGCATGAGACATCAATAACAATGCAGGAAGAGAAGCGTTTTTTTTCTCCCTTGTAATAGAGTCTTGGTTTCTAATTGGTGTTGCACAGAATAGATGAATTCGGAAGTGTGATTCCTCTTAGTACATACTCCTTCAAGTAAGTGTGGATTCTAAATTCATGTCAGATTCCGTGTTACTGAATGTTTATTTGTACATTCATGAATGTATATGACTTCATATACATATATATACAGTATACATGTATGTATATATGTAATATGAATGTGTTTTCATTATTACTACTGTATGTTCAGAAGACTAACAACTTCAGGTACAAGATTGACTAAATGCTGCGTGTTATTTTATAGGCAAAAATGTGCATAGAGTGATAAATATTATGATACAAACTATAGCTTCTCAGTGTTTAATCCTTTCATCCAATCAAGAATTAAGATAATTATTTATATTAACTAAATTTCCCAGTAATTCTTGACATTTTGGTTGTATCTACTTACTTCCTATAAAAATAATAAAATAATTTATATTTATTGCTAGACAGATGTACCTCTGTCTATAAAGATATTTATAAGGATCAAAAGCAATAATTTAGTAAAAAATGTTTCATTAAATAAACATGTATAGAAATTAGAAAACAATGTCATAATACAATAACAAAATATATCCAGAAAAAACATACATATATGCATATATACATATACATAAATTTTTGTACAAATATATCAGTAGTCTCTTCCTGGTCTACAGAGGAAATTTCAGAATAGACAAGGCCACACAGAGGAACCCTGTCTCAAAAAAAATCAACCAACCGACCAACCCACCAACCAAACAAACAACTGACCAACAAGACAAACAAAGAAAAAAAAATTCCCCAAACCCCTCTTGTTCTTTTCCACTCATTCACTGTTCACTAGAGTTTGGAATAAGATTGTGTGGTAGAGTGGTGTATCACATGAAGGAGGCAAAAAGATGGGGGTTGTTAAAGAGTTTCTTGATCTACCATCTTTGCTCACATTTGAGGATGGAAAGAATGGAATTTTGGAGTAGAGGGTAAACAGACTCTCTTCTTCGGAGAAATGAGAGAAGAATAGAAACTGTCAAATCTGAAATGGTCGTCTACTATTACAAGGGGAGATTAAAGTCAGCCAGCCTAAATATTTATTAAGACAGACTGCGTTTACAGTCATGCAAAGGGGCAGTGGGTGTGGCTTCAAGTTCTACTTTACCTGTAAAGATCGATATTTCAATTGTTGAAAAGATAGAATTTACTTTTTTTTTTTTTTTAAATCTTATAACAAAACTCTACATTGTAAAGGCTTGACACTTGAGCCTGAGGTTTAGTATAATTGATTGAGTTTGGAGATGATCATTTAATGGTTTGGGTTTTAATTCTGTCTTTTCCTTTAGTCACAAAGAAAATCTATAGTACTGGCTCTAGTGCCATGGTTCTTAACTTGTGGATCATGACCCTCTCAGGGTCATGTATCTGATATTTAGCAAAATTACATTTATGAAGTAGCTAAGAATTAATTTTCTTGTTGGAGTCACCACAGCATGAGGAACTGTAATCATGTGTAATCATGTGTAATCATCAGCAGTGGGAAGGTTGAGAACCACTACTCTAGTGTATTGATTAGCAGGCCAGGTGTGGACTGAACCCAGATCTTTTTTCTGACGGAAGTCCTTCAAGTGTTGGAAGTTGCATTCCCAACAAATGTATTGGTTTTACTATTCATTTAGGAGATGGCATAGTTTCATAAATTCTACTGTTCTGGGTGTATCTCTAGTATAAGATGGCCACTGAATATACCTTGTATGAAAGGGAAATTTTCTATTTCATCCTCTGTTATTAAAACATATTTGCTGTTTTCTGTTATGCTGTGCTTTAAAAAAAATGCCTAATATTGATGGATTTTAGTGCAATCAGCTCTTTATATTTGTGGATTCTACAATGATTTGTGGATTCTATACCTGAAGATGAAAAACACTAAAATAAATTGTGTATGTACTAACATACATGCAATTATTTTTCATGTTATCATTTTCTCAAACAATGCCATGTATAACTAATTCTACATAATTAACATATGGTAGGTTTTACAAGTAAAATATGTGTAGCTTATTAAAATACAATACTTCATACATTTTAGTGTGTACAGGTGGTGGACCTTCTGGAACTAATTCACCATGGATACCATGGAACAATTGCTGTTGAAAATTTGTAGTGCTTTTGTCTATTTTGTCTGACTGTTATTATTATTACTATTGTGCCATCCATTAATCCAGCCTATGGTTTTTGAACTAGCAATCAGTAGTGAGAAGCCTATCTAAATTTCCTCTTTTTAATAATAAGATCAAGTTTGTACAGCAAGTTGACTCAAAAGAATGTCCATTTAAAAATATATATAATCTTGTCCAGTAGATAGATATACATGCAAAATATAGTAAAAACATTTAACGGATGGTATTCTAGTAAATATTTCTCTACTCCCAAAACTAATTTTGAAAAGTAGTGGGTATCAGCTTTAATACTAGCATTCAGGCCAGGATGATTTAGCCAGGCAAGTGTTAAGTATAACTTAAAAGAACAATGTGGTTGCATGTTGACTTTGAATATTTAGAATAGTTAAATTTGTAACATGTTTAATAGTTTAAGTAAAATATAATATTAATTTATACTAATAATATATAATATTAATTAATAATTGTTCAATTAATTTTTTATAAACTTTTTTTTAATTGACAAATTAAGTATAGAAATAAAATCTGAGAATCATTCAGGCCATTAGGGAGGTGGCATTACCTGTGGGAGCAATGTGAAAGTGAGTCGCTATATCATATCCAGAACTCCTTCCAAAGTTCCATCTGGGGGACTAAATGCCAGCCCTTCTTTGCTTTCTCTCTTGCTTCTCTTCCATAGCCTAGGGACGTAAAGGTTTTTATTTACTCTTACATACTTGCACGTATAATATAAAAAAGGCTGCGTGTGTGACTTAAGGTAAGTGACTTAAGTTACCACTGTGCCCCAGTGACTTTACCCTTAGAAAGGAATCCATGGCCACATCTCACGGAGTCTCCATCGGAGCTTTATATGCCAGTGCTGTTTATGGGTGTAGAGAGGAATGTGACTGTGTGGAGATCATAAGATTCTGCAGAACTGACCCATTGGCATCAGGCTCATTTTTGTAGAATCCTGGGTTTGGTTCTGCAATAAGAAGGGAGGGGACTGGAACTAAAAAGTCCAAGCTGGTTCAGTTGTTTCTGTGCCTCTGTTTTTAAAATGAATGAAACAGACACACTGATGTATAAAGATTCTGCCTAACTCTAATTTTAACTTCAATATAATTCCATATTAATTTTTTAATGAATTGTTTCTCCTAGGAAGCCAGAAAATGCCATGGGCATTCTTGCTTTTCCTACACATTTCAGAAGAGGAGACAATATACATATCTGTATATCTGTATATCTATCTATCTATCTATATCTGTATATATACATGTGTGTATATGTGTAATACATATATAACCAAATATACTTATGAGTAAATGTAAATCAGTGCAATTATTAATTAATTTGTAATATAAAATCATAGCAAAACAGGTTTATTAAATGTAGGAGACAATAAATACAACAGATATTTGTATATAAGGGAAATGTGGTTTTTGATTTGGTGGTCAAAATCAACTTTATTACTATATGTGCTATGATGTATTAATTTTTTCATAAATGTAATGAATGATTTGACTTTCAAAGAAGTCAATTAACTCATGTTTATTATTACCAGTGTAAAACTGCCTATAACACATTGTGTTGAAATAATTAGTATTCAAGAAAAAGACCTCAGGATCAAAGACCTAATAGAAAGGCACTGGATTCAGAAGCACTGGCAATATTTCAGAAGTGGCCAGGAGCTATAAAACAAAGTGGATCTGACTATAGCTGTTTCCAATTTGCACTTTCCTCTTGGGCATCTGTTCAGACCTGCTTATGAATAGTCTCTGACTGATTTGTAGAGCATGGGGGTGCTTTTTGTATCTTACTTACATGAAGCATTCTAGTATGAGCCACGCTGCTTTTCTTTTGGTATATATTATTTTCTACAAGATGTCCTCCACAAATCAAAATATAGCCATCAAATTGAAATGTAAAGTAGAATTTGATGCTTTCGTATTTTCTTAGTGCATTTTTTTTTCCTAAGTAAATTTTTCTGAGTGCATTACTGAGGATGTAGGAGATCTCCCCCCCCCCCACCGTGTGTGTGTGTGTGTGTGTGTGTGTGTGTGTGTGTGTAAACATCTTTCTGCTCATAGCCTTTGTATATTCTTCTCAAAACTTTCCAACTGATCACTTAGTGGGGATTTACTTTGTTTAATTTTATGTTAATACTTCTTTTCTTCTCTCTTTGGGGAATCAACAACATTTCACATACTTTTCATCAGACTTGGTCTGTCCAGGTTGCTATAGTGAAACACCACTGCATGGATACCTTAAATAACAGTGAGAGAGGTGAGAGAAAAGGTAGGGTCTTCTTAATGTGGACGTGGCTGAAAATCATAACTTCAGGCTCTGGAATAGTTGGTCCTAGATGAGATTATTTTGTATTTCTGGTTCATAGATGTCATCCTCTCACTTGTTCCCACATGGTATAAATTCGGGTCACCTCTCTGTAGTCACTTATAAGCTTCTAACACATTCTTCATTGGGCCTTCATCCAGATGAACTAATTATCTCCCACAGGGTCTGTCTTTGAATGACAATGTTTCCACATTCAAACTGAAGGCACACACTCAATTCAGATGAAAGAATTGTCATTCTTTTTGCTTCTTCTTATGTACTTCTTGTGCGTCACTAGCTTCAGTACTTATACATATCCAACACATGTTTATGATAAATTGCCTTTGGGACATTTCTGTACTAATGATCCACATTTACCCCCCAAGCACTGTTTTAAATCTATCTCTCCATTCCTAACTCTCCATTCCGCTACAGTGTTTGCTGTTGCAGTTTGTTAAACAAAACTGAGCACTCTTTTTTTTTTTTTTTTTTTTTTTTTTTTTTACCATTTCTTTTTACCTTCACTGGCTGTGTAGCATGGTTCACACTTTGTTTAAAGATGCTACCAGAATCGTGCATTTCTATCTCTATCTGCATGGTCATCACTTTGTTGGAGGCTTCCTTTGTAAATGAGTGGCACCCTAAAGGCTTTCCTTACCCACAGTTTATCTGTCTCTGGGTAACTTTTGTACATGTAGTCTCATCAGTGTTTTGAGTTTGATTTTTAAAAAGCTTGTTTTGGCCCTTGCCATTACAACCACCAGTTTTTTTTTTTTTTATATGCATCTTTTTAATTTATTGGATCTCAAATCAGAGTATAAACAAAGATGCTATAGCTATTCAAAACTAAGCTGCATTTTTCTGGATGTACGTCAACACTGCCAGCTCAGTTCACTGTTAAGATAAGGCAGTGTGATTATATCCTGTGTGGCATCTGGCAATAGTGCCATGACATGTCTCCAGTCTTAAATTTTATTACATTGAGTTCAAATCTTCTTCCGTCATGTATTGGAATCTAGGGAACATTTGGGAAAGAAAGAATGTGAAAGCAGACAGTTCAAAGTTGTCAGTATTTAACAGCAGTGAGCAGCAGCCCCCAAAGCTTGACTATTTACTTTAGAAGATTATAGAGAGCTGAATACGAAAACAACCTGTCTTCTTTCAAGCTACTATGTTCCTATAGTTTCATATCCCTAAGTATTTTATAATTACCCGAGACACTAAAAACCAAACCTAGTTGCTCAAAAATGCTACCAAGTGCTCTGCTCTTCTTCTCCTTCCCAGCGCAGTCTTACGTGAGATATTAAATTTTTTCTCACAAACTCTGCTTTGTTCTTAGAGGTTCTACTTAGGGAGTGGAGGTAATCCAAACCTTGTGAACATTATTATCAAATAGCCATATGTAGATCTACATATTCTGATATGTAATGAGCTCTTTTTCTGGGACTTTACAAACTGGTCCTAGCTTTATTCATTTCTATTTTCATACATTAAAACATAATTTAACACATTTAGTAGAATAAGGTAGCAGTCCAGCAAGATCCAAAAATTCACTGCCTCTCCCATCCAGTTCTGAGAATGACAGCTAATATTGTCTTCTGGCTTTTATAGGCCACACTTCTGTGCATGTATATGTTTATTTGTCTTGCACATGCGTATTTATACTCACACACAGGAAGGGATAGCCCTTCTGTTGTGTAAGGTAATTTCTTTAGGCTCTTGATTCTGCCTTTTACAGTTGTGTTGCCTCTCTTCAATGGTAAAACTGTGTCACTGCATTGCTTTATGTATTAATGAGCTAGGAGGAGGGAGTGGAAAGCATAGACATTCACATTAGAAGAGGGTGACCTACAAGTTAAAGGCATTGTTTCTTCACAGATCTCATTGTTTTTGAATCTAGCACATTGCCATACATTCTCACAAGGCATGCTGGAAAACCCCTGAGCGTAATTAAAATCTTACTGTTCCTTAAAGTAACAAGGAGATAGTGAGTGATGTTGTTTGAGAAATTAATAATAGGTGACCTGTCCTGTGGCTTAGTGTAGTTGAAATCTTTTCTAGATGAACATCATTTTTCTTTAAAGTGTTTTTCTCCTGTGGTGTACCTGCTCAATGAAGATACCATCTTCATCTACTTGGTTGACAAAGGAAAAATCAAAATATTTTCTTACTTATCATCACCCTGTTCTCTCCGCACTTCAGGCAGTGGGATATAAGCTACCATCATTGTAATTTTTCTCAACATTCCTCCTCATTCTCTGTGAAATAAAGTCCCAAATCTTGAGTCATTCATAGTTGTACTGCTCATTGTAGAATATTTCATCTTTCTCACTGGTAATTTACTTCTCCACTCTTGCTATTCTGGTTTTCTTTCTGGTGTTCTGTTTTAGCTTGCTTGTGAGTAGCTTTTCACACCCAGAGTATGGGTTGTAAACTTTTGAAATGTTAGATAAAATGGATGAGAGTGACTGGAGGCATTAAGCTGTGAATCTGTAGGCACTAGAATATGGGAATGGAGATAGTTCCAATCCTCTCTGGTCAGGTCATGTAGTCAGACCTGCCTAGGAATGGGGAAGTTTGCAGAAAAAGAGATTTTTGAACCATTAATAAAGTCTACTGGGACTGTCACAGAGAGGCTCACTCTTGTCAGTGGCATTCGCTATACTGGAAATGAACCATGCAGGAAGGGCGGGAAGCATGTGGCTACAGGGTTTCAGTTGAACGGTCCCACCACCAACAAGGCCCCAAATGGATACTCTATGCTGGACTCTCTGATATCCTTAAGCTCTACACTGCAGGGTAGGGAAGTAATGAATTCTTGAAGATATCCAGCAGAGATATCATTTCTGTCAGTGCTTTGTTCCACATTGATGAGACAGAGGCTGTCAGTTGGATGGTAATGGAAGGAGAAGCTTGGACTCCTCAGTGGGCTTTACACATCGCAGCCTCCCATGTCATGGCCCATGACATTCAATGCAATCACAGAATGCTCTCAGCAGAGCATTTAAATAGACGTTTCCAAGTATATTCTGGATAGTCAAAGGAAAATTCCAGGATAGACAGCTAATGTGCTTCACCAATGCTAGTTAAAGGCGGAAAGGTAGCAGTCTCAGGGAACAGGCTCCTGCATCTCTAGGACTCTCAAATGATAGACTTCACTGTTCCTTATGCCCAAATCAAGATATAAGCCATTAGCGGAGTTAGTCATGCATAGAATGGCTGAAGGGAAAGGTGGGGTGTGTCACATGGGGTTCTTTGTTCCCTCAAGAAATCTCATGTCATTTCTGTGTACTGTACATACTCTATTTGATGATGAGGATGTCTTTGGTGCTGAGAGAGATGGCAGAGTCTCTGGCAATCATTAAATTCTTAAAGCAGAACCTGTGTCCCTCCATCAAATGTTTGCCAGGGCTGGGAATGAATTTCCTTTTGCTGATGAGCCTACTCCTCTGTTCAACATGGTTTTTGCAGATATCTTCCAGCTGGTTTTCCTAGCATCTCTGTGCCTCAACCTTTTCTTCTTGCTACCAGAGTTGCTGAAGGTAGGGCTTGGGGAGGTAGCTTCCGTGAAGTCTTTTTTCAGTTCATCTGCTCCATCTTTCCTCTTCCTTGGAGCTAGCCTATGAGTATTGGCATCAATGAATCACTTCATTTTTTTTTTTCTTGCTGCCACCCTTGAAATTAACCCTTGCTATTGCTGATCCATGCTTTTACTAATACTTTTCAGTCCCCATTCCAGCTTGATGCCCAAGGCTCACTGTCTTGGCTTATGAGCTGTCTCTGTCACCCACAAACTGAGCACTCATAAAACTCTATAATCTGGAAAGTTTCTGTCTTAGTGTTTTACTCTTTTTGAATTAAATTTATTTATTTTTAGCCTGTATCATGCTGGATACTGAAATGTTGGCAGCATTGCTCCTAAAGTTTCTCTCCCTGAAGGGCTCTTTCCTTTTTGATGTGACAAGTAGAAAATCCATCTTTCCATGATTATCCCAGCATTGTTGTTTTAATGGCAGCTGACTTCTGTATGTGTCTAGGATTGAGTGGTCAGTTATTAACCGCTCTCAATGTCATATATAGATAGTCAGTCATTCTGAACTGGAATAAGCAGTATATGCTTATTCCATATAAGCATGGCACATAAGGTGTATAAGCCATGGAAGCAAAAACAGTGGGAGCATCTGAGTATTTTTTTAATGGTCTGTTTATTTGCCTTGTCTGTGCAGACTTGGAATGAAATCAGTACCTTCTCCAAAACCATTAGCCCACTCTTCCACTCTACCATGGTAAAGAATCTTAGTACTGTATAATGGTAATGAAAATATTGAATTTGGTTATTTTTTTCTTTTGTATTTCTTTGGTTATATGTCTGTTACTTTTGCTTCACTAAAATTGCATCTGTGTGAGAAGATTCTGTTTCTCAGTTTGCTTAATTTCTTGAGAATTAATATGCTCTCTGGAATACAATAGGTATTCACTGACTCTTTAAAGTGCTATTAATATGCTCTTCAGTAACGACATCAGGCCAATGAATAGATTAGATGTGTTGTAAGCTAGCCTGGCAGTGGTCTCAGAAGTGAATTGTGATGGCCAGTACTATGTCAGTTTCATACAAGCTAGTCATCAGAAGAGGGACCCTAAATTAATAAAGTGCTGCCAAGAAGTAACGACTGGAGGCAGCCTGCATGGCCTTTTCTTAATCAGTGACTGTTGGGGAGGGCCCAGCCCATTGTGCATGGTACCATCCCCGGGCTGGTGATCCTGAGTTCTAAAAGAAAACAGGCGGAGCAAGCCATCAGGAGCAAGCCAGTAAGCAGCACCACTCCAGAGCCTCAGCATCAACTCCTGCCTCCAGATTCCTGCCATGTTTGAGTTCCTGTCCTGATTTCCTTATATGATGAACTGTGATGTGGAAGAGTAAGCTGAATAAACACCTTCTTCCCTGAGTTGCTTAGGTCCTGGTGTTTCATCACAGCAATGGGGTTAAAATTGGTCCTATTTCCTAACTAGGACAGAAATTGGTACCTGGAGTGAAGTATTGCTGTGTCAGACCTGAACATGTTGTTTCCTGGAGGATTGTGGAAAGACTTCGGAAATTTGAGCTAGAAAAGCCATTGAGTTTTTCCAAGGTTGACGCACTGTTCTGTAGGAGTTCAGAAGAAAAGGGTTTTGATAGAAATGTGGATAATGGAGGCTTGGCTTGTAACGTTCTAGAGGGAAGTTTGAGAGTTACTTAAAAACTATGTAAGCCATTGCGTATTTGCTATTTTTAATTAAGTATCTGTGGTCTAGCTAGCTGGGGCTGAAGATTGAAGAGTCAGCTGTGATTTAACAAAAACAAACAACAACAACAACAACAACAAAAAAAAAACAAAACCAACCAACCAAACAGAAGCAAACAAAACAAACAAACAAAAAACAGCATCACTGAAGTGAAAACTTTGCTTTACTGAGATATTGATGCTGGTTAACAGAAGCTGAGAAATTAGTGGTAGTTAAGAAGAGACATGCTTTAGTGGGGTGAAATTTTCTAGGACCTCTTTCCTGAGAATCAAGAATTGTCACACAGAAGCTTTGTTTCAGATGTGGCCAAGTTTGTACCTTCCTCTGGCTCCCTAACTTGAGAAATGTCTAATGTTGGTACTGGGTTTCAAGGCATGAAGGGGTCATGAAGAACAGTGTGGTTCTGTGAGAGGCTAAGATAGGCCACTGATGAAGGTGTAACCTCAGCGGCAGTTGAATCCCCATTATTGAAGGGACCAGAAAGAGAAGTGGAGGCTTGGGACCATAAAGAGAACCCAGGAGAGACTTTGGTGAAAGTGCATCCCAGTTGCAGAAAGAGATCCCAGCATTTTGGAGATGCCAGTACCATGGGACAAACCACTAAGAATACCAATAACAATGGAGAGGAGCTAAGCCAGTGCTTGGACAAAATGTGTGTGTTGAGAGGGTGGAGCCAGAGAAGTTGCCCAGATGCTTTGAAGGAGCCCAGAAGCTTGTGAGTGGATCCCGGCAGTTATACCACTGAAGTTTGGTTTGGCTTTGATCTGATTGTGAGTGGTCCTTCTGTCTTGAGGTAAGAAAGTATGAAACTTAATTTTGGTGTCTGACTGAAACCCACAGTTAAGAGACTTTGCACTTTTAAAACAGAATTTGGAGTTGTAAGAAGACTGAACTTCTAGTGTGTTTGTGTTTGTAAAGACTCAGACATTTTAAATTATCTATGTTTTGTATTATGGCATTAATATTAATGTGTCGCCTTGAGGTTAATTGAAAAAGGAAAGCTTCTAATTGAAAAGTGCTGTGTTTGTGTGTCAAGTTGATAAGGGATCAGTTGTGCTGGCAACTTTTATGCCATCTTCACTCAGGTTAGGGACATGACTGCAGAGGGATCCTCAACTGAGTCCATGCCTCCACCATAGATCTAGCTGATGACAAGCCTGTAGGGCATTTTCTATGTTAGTGATTGATGGAGCATGGTATGGCCCATTGTGGGGTGGGGCCATCCCTGGCTAGTGGTCCTGTGTTTTGTGTTCTATATGAAAGCAGACTGAGCAGGCCAGTAAGCGGCACCCCTCCATGACCTCTGTATCAGCTCCTGCTTCCGGGTTCTTGTCCTGTTTGAATTCCTGTCCTGACCTCCTTCAGTGATGAATAACCCACATAAATTTTTCCCCCCAGGTTGCTTTGGTCATGGTGTTTCATCACAGCAATAGTAACTCTACTAGGATATAAATCATGGTCTTAGTTATATGACCCAGTACTTTAATTTCTAGCCATATGTTCAACTGGGAGCATATGAACATATTTGCCTACAGACATGGGCAAAAGTATCTAAAATAAGATTATTTGTATAGACAAAAGATTAGAATGGAAGCCCTAATTCCTAGCAATATTGTAGTACATAAAGAAAGTGTGGTTTATTAAAATTATGGGATTTTGTAGAATATAGGAAATAAGCTGCCTAAAATACAGTAACTTAAAAATATGTAAGTCATTACAAGGATCTATTTCCCTCATTTTCCTTATTAAAAAATAAGCAAAACATTAAAAACATCATTCCATTAGGGCCTATTTGTACCTAATTATAAATTTAAGGTAGTCATTTCTTGGAGATCAACGAGGTTAGTGACTGGAGGTTGAGAAGATGCCACTCTGGGGAACTACATTCTGCTTCCTGACTTGTGCATTGATCGATTGCTGCATCATGGTAATAAACCATAGAAAGGTGAATGTTATAATTCAGCAAAGAGTTTAAAAATACATGAAAAAGTGATTATACACAATAGCAAAAAAAATTATCTAGAGCAAGTGTGTTACAGTTTTCTGACATGGCTTTTGGGGTGTGTATCCTGGGGCAAGTCTTCAGTGTCTTCTAGCCTCAGCCCCTTCCTAGGCTTCAGGGCAGAAGAAAGATAATTGGTCTGTTCACTTACAGTTTCAGTAGCTCTGTAGTTCTTTGCAAAACCTGAAAAGAGGTGTAAGGACTCTATGCCTTGTCATCTGTGAGCCTGCTTCACACTTTACTTTAGTACAAATTAAAATAAAAATATGCAACTTTTTATGTAGCCTTTCTTAATGTTTATGTGACAAGGGGTTTTCATGACAGGAAACACAATGACATGAGCATTATAAAGCCTTTCTACTGATGTGCAGGTGCAATGCATTTGCAATTGGCATAGGAAATGCTAAGTATTTTCATTCCTTACAGCATGTAGGGAATGGATAGGGTACATCCTTATCAGTTCAACCTTCATTGACTATGGGGAAATTCAGAATGAAAATCTGCAAGTAAAAACCATGTCCTCATTACTTGTAGTCCATCCAACAATTAAACCCAAAGCCAATGTATTACTCTCCAAAATTCACACGAGAGAGAAGTGACCATCTTGTGAATGTATGCAATGAGAGTGGCCATAGGAAAAACCATTCCCAAGCATTATAAATGTCTTAAGTAATATGCAAACCTGTACTATTACTGATAATTATAAACAGATGTCCAATGATTATATATTTCTTAAGGACAATCTTTTTGTAAGCATTATCTGTATAGTTATTTTATTCATATTATTTAACATATAGATTTAGTCAAAATAAAATTTAAATTGAAGTATCCAGATTATAAAGTTATTTAATCTATTTCAATTTTATGATATATTGACTAACTGTAGAATATGAGATAGACTGTGATGTCTTTTAAATTTATATCTACTAGAAAATTAAACCCAAATATACTCTGGTAAACTGAATTAAGTAACATTATATTTTTTGAGGCAGTGTTTGTTGTAACACCAGACTGTCTTGGAACTTACAGTGTAACCAAAAGTGACATTGAACTTCTTATCTTCATCCTTCCACCTACGAACTGCTGGGGTACGCAGCAGGCACCACCGCATCCTGTATTGCAGCGTGTAGCAGACAAACCACTGTGTTTAATGCATGCAGCCAAGGCTCCATCAAGTGAGCTGCATCCCTAGCTCGGAAGTATTGTTTTTTTTGTTGTTGTTGTTTTGTTTTTTTGTAGTTCTTGAAGTCTGGCAGAGTTAAAAGTCACTTCAGCTCTGAAGGATGCATTTTGAATTCTGTAAACATTTTTGCTGTCATTCTTGTTTTGCACAAATCATATATTCAGTACTCAATTTAATTTAATGGATGTTCTAAACTAATAGAGAGATGGATCTTTTCTCTATGTGTGTTTGTAATGCATTGTCCTATTCCTTCAGTAAATCAGGAAGTATTTATTGGAAGACTCCTCCAGAAGGGCATAGACTGAGTATGAGATGTGCTTGGAGTCAGACACATACAAGACTAAGACTTAAACAACAGGACACATGACAGAATTAGGAAAAAAATGTCGACAAGGTTAGGCATTGTGGACACTTGTGATTTCAAGAGACACCCAAGGTGCTAAATGTAGCTGAGTGAAGTTTATCTTGAAAATGCTTAAAGAATGGGTGTCCCAGGCAGATCCAATACAGGGAATCAATAATCTCTCTTTTGGTGGCCCTCACATATGTTCTTACATTTCCTGTTTATTAAGGTCATTGCCTCTTAAGCCTCTGAAACTGCCAAACTTTTTGGCCTTAATGCCCTCATCAGAAACAGTTCAGTGTGACCTATTTGTCCTATTTACATAGTCTGGTACTTGAGGAGAGGTTATCTCTATTTTAATTAATTTTTAATCCTGTTCAGTACATTACACTATCCACAAGCAACATTTCCACTCCTTCTATTTCTTATTCTTTACTAAAGTAAAAAAAAAAGGCATCAGGGAATATACAAAGTAAAAAAAATTAGAAGTTGGCGTATTTTCTTGCTTCATGGTTTATTTTCTGGGTCCTATTGATATTTAGTTGTCAGTGGTATTTTATATGCTTCCTGAGGGCATCAAAATATGCACTTGCTTATGCTTGTTTTCCCTCATGGCAAGTACATATCACTAGGTAGGGGAAGATGATGTATTTTTCATGAATTATCATTCTTCTGTTTATCCATCTATGTGCTCTTTAGGCATTCAAAGGATGGATACTCTAAAATACAGCATAAGCAAATAATTTTAAAATATGAATACATGCTTTGGCTATTTCCCTTAAAACATATCATTTGTTCTCTAAGCTATGATCACATCTTCTCCATTTAACTTCACTCTTACCAACATACATCATAAAAATAAGTGATACAACTTGTAACCTCTTCTTTAAAATTTCTATTCAGTGAGCCTTTAATTTGTCTTCAGTTTGACAAGCTACTGTCCTGAAATTTTTTATTCTCTGGTCGCTTGTGAATGAATATTTGAAAATCCAGGATATTTCTGTAATCTCTCACATTATTTTCCCTGTGATGTACCATAATATTCTACTGAAATATTCCCAAATATGTCATTTTCCCAAATATTCCCAAATATGGCTTTTTGTTTCTGTGTGCTCTGTCTGAGTTCTTTTGTTTCTTGGGCTACACATACTGGTTTCTCATTTAACAGTTGCCCCTTCAGCCTTGATTTTCAAAAAAAGGCCAAAGCTTCAGATTCAGTGAATTCTTTCTCTTTAAGTACTACTATGTTTCTTTAAAAATTTTATTTAATTCTACAGAGATCCTCTATATTCAGGACAGTAGTCAGGTTTTCCCCTCAGTTCTGTAACACTGCACAACAGGCCAGGAAAGTATGATTGTTCTCTCTCTTCTACTAATAATTTAACATGTATAAGGTGGAGACGTTAGGCTTTCTGTTTCTTTTGTTAGGATTGTAGCCATTCATGCAGATTTCGACATTTAAGGCCTTTTCTCAGCATTCCTCTTTCTTTTCCTTACCATTTTTAGTTGGCAGTTCTGCCTTGAGATTTGTTTTTCTGTAATTAATTCCTTTCCTTTCTCTTGTGTTTATGCTAACTCACTGACTATTCTGACTAGCCTATCGTGAACAACGCTTACGGGTCTCACCACACTTTTCTCACTTTACCCAAGGTTCTGTTAAGCAATGAAGCTTAACTCTCTGTGTCATCCACCATTTTCAGTAGGCCTGATCACCACAGGTATCCATGGAGGGCTCATGGCGCTATCCACATAATTTGCAGCAACCAGTGCAAAATGAAAATGGGGCCACTACTTGTGCCACACCAGAAAAGTTGTAATTAAAGGAACTAGAATATTGAAACCTGTCCTGATCTTTCATTCAACTTTTTTTGTTGGTTGTTGTTTTGTGAATATTTAAATTTTAGGTTATTTTCATTGGCTGTTTTTACATTGACCATTGTACATGCAAATATCAAGCAAATTAATTCATACAGAACTATCAACATTATATTGGCAATGTATATTGTGCCTTACACATGGATATGTGTTTTTTTGTTTTTGTTTTTGTTTTTTTTCAGAAGTGTGGCATGTTGCACAAAACTGTCTTGCCTACATTTACATTTTGTTACTTTTGTATTTTATTGACTCCTTCCTCAGTTCTCATTGAATATGTAAGACTTGAAGCCAGACAAACTGCAAGTTCCTCTCTCTATTCTTACCTCTCTGTGTTTACAGAGAAGTAATATGAAAAAAAAAACATGATATGAAGAAACATATTCATTTCTGTCAGTTAGAATGACATTGTTTGCTTTCTGCCATCAAAGTTTGAAGAGAAAAATGTGCTCTCTGCGTGGTTGTCTCTATCGCCAGTGTATCAGTCATAAGAGTGCTGTTACCTTCTCTTTAGCCCACCTTCAGCCATGCTGAACTCACACAGATTTTTGTGTCCACTGGAATTTCATGCTCACGGGCCATGGCAAATGATTTACGAAGAACAGAAGCAGATACAACACACACACACACAAACACATATGTAATTATCAGGAATGGAATGATGTTAAGCTATGCATTGGGCCCTGTCGGACTACATAGCCCCCTGCCGGAGAAGCCCACGATCCACAGTTAACTACACTCTTGAAAACATTTTCACACCCGAGGCTTTGAATGAGATTTTTCAGCCATGCACCCAGACATGCACCTTTGGAATCAAGCAGGCAAACAGTCACCACCTCTCAAGGAGTTTTGTGAACTACAACAGTGTCTAGTTCTGACCACTATGGTGTGAGATCGTTACCATTACTTTGGTAATTGTTTACCTGTCTATTTTTAATCACACTATTTCCTACTTTGAACTATGACCTGTGACTAAATGTGACTATTGGATGTCTCTGGTTATACATGTATCTTAGTGTATTCTGTCCTTTTTTCACTAGTCTCCCAAGTTTGATGTTCATTTTTTCCATGCTATTAATGGGAATTACACCTTCTTTTCTAAAACACATATCAATGCATATGTACTTCATGATGCTATGCCATCTACTACAACAATTTATTTTCTCATAGCACTTCTAGTCTAGGCCATTTATTTTTGTGTAGGATTATGTAGTGGGCCACTTCTTGTTCAATGTGACCATGCTTTCTTCCTCACTACTTTCAGTGATTCTTTTTTTTTTGTTTTGTTTTGTTTTTTCTTTTTTTATTATCATTTATTACAATTTATTCAATATTTATCCCAGCTGTGGACCTCTCCCTCCCCTCTACCCATTCCCACTCTCCTTCCCTCTTCTTCCCCTAGTCCACTGATAGAGGTCCTCCTTACCTTCTCTTTGACCCTAGCCTATTAGGTTTCATCAGGACTGGCTGCATTGTGGCCTGGCAAGGCTGCACCCCCCAGGGGGAGGTGATCAGAGAGCTTGTCACTGAGTTCATGCCAGAGAAAGCCCCTGCTCCCCTTACTAGGGAACCCACTTGGAGACTCAGTCTATGGGCTACATCTAAGCTGGGGCTTTAGGTCCTCTCCTTGCATTGTCCTTGGTTGGGATATCAATCTCTGCAGGGCCCTCATTCAGTTGTATTGGCTCTGTTGGTCTCCAGTTAGAGCTCCTGTTGCCTCCAGGTCTTTCTATCTCGACCTTCTTTCATGAGATTACCTGCACTCTGCCCAAAGTTTAGCTATGAGATATCAGCTTTGATACCTTGATTACTAGAGTCTTTCAGAGGCTGGCTGTGTTAGGCTCCTATCCTGTTTGCTGTGTTCTCCTACTTTTCCTCCTGAGTCTATGGGCTACACCTGAGCTGGGGTTTTAGGTCCTCTCCATGCATTGTCCTTCATTGGTGTATCAGCTATGCAGTGCTCCCAGGGCTCAGTTTTTTAGCTCTTGAGTGTCTTGTCTTCTCCTGAGGTTTAACATAGTAAACCTGTCATGGTTAAGAACTTTATTTATAATGGCCAGGAGCTGGAAACAGCCCAGATACCCCTCAACTGAAGAATGGATGCAGAAATTGTGGTACATCTACACAATGGAATATTACTCAGCAATGAAAAATAAGGAAATCATGAAATTAGCAGGTAAATGGTGGGACCTGGAAAGGATCATCCTGAATGAGCTGTCCCAGAAGCAGAAAGACACACACGGTATATACTCACTCATACAGTCATATAATATAGGATAAACCTACTAAAATCTGTACATCTAAAGAAACTAAACAAGAGAGATGACCCTAACTAAAATGCTCAATCCACATCCCAAAAGACAAAGAAGATGGACATCAGAACAAGAAGAAAACAGGAAACAACCTAGGAACCTGCGACAGAGGGCCTCTGAAAGGCTCTGCCCTGCAGACTATAAAAGCAGACGCTGAGACCTATGGCCAACTGTTGGGCAGATTGCATGGAATCTTATGTAAGAAGTGGGAAATAGTAAGATCTGGAGAGGACAGGAACTCCACAAGGAGAGCAACAGAAACAGAAAATTTGAACACAGGTGTCTTCCCAGAGACTCATACTCCAACCAAGTACCAGGCATGGAAATAACCTAGAACCCCTGCACAGATGTAGGTCATGGCAGTTTAGTGTCCAAGTGGGTTACAGAGTAATGGGAAGAGGGACTGCCTCTGACATAATCTGATTGGCCTGCTCTTTGATCACCTCCCCCTAAGTGGGGAGCAGCCTTACCAGGCCACAGATGATGACAGTGTAGCCACTCCTGATGAGATTTGATAGACTAAGATCAGAAAGAAGGAGAGGAGGGCCTCCCATATCAGTGGACTTGGGTAGGGGCATGAGTGAAGAAGGGGGAGGGAGGGGCTTATGGGGGGCTACAAAGTGAATAAAGTGTTATTAATAAAAGTGAAAAAAAATATGGTTGGTGTTTTAAAATTTTAAGATTTTAAACTCCCTATTAAGCTAGCTTCTTTTTGTTTCATTGGGACACAGCTTATTTTATTTACAAAGGGTTTTCCATTTTGATTTTTTGTCATTCACTATAATGGGTAATTTTTATGTTAATTAAAACAAGTTTAAATAAAGTATTTAAACTCCATCTCAAATGAGATGGGTTGACTGTGCCATGAGAGTCTCTACAGGAAATGTTAAGTTGATTTTCTACAGTGTTTCTTTTTCTTACTGGGGATGGCAAATACTTGAAGGTTTTTCTTAAACACAACTAATATCCAAAGTTCAATGAATTAAAGAGGAAACTGTTAGGATCCTTTATGCAAACTTGAATTGAAGGCATGAAAAGCAGATATAATTGAAGTAATTTTATCCAATTTTATTGTGCTTGCCTTTTTGATACCAACAAGTAACACTACAGAGGAACCTTATCAGTAATGCCATGACTTTGAGAGTGTGAAATAAGGAGAGTGCATCATGATTGTTGCCTTATAATTTCCATAATTACTACTAAGACATTACATTATAAACCAACATCGAATAGCACCAGTGTCATTTCCAATACACACACACACACACAGAGACACAAACATACAGACACACACAGACACACACAAGGATATTCTTATGATAAACTGGATAATCTTATATTTTGTAAACAGTCAGTATATTAGGTCATCTCCAAGTTACTCCTTCAATTTTAAATGTTGCTTTGTGAATGTTTGAATATAAATGTGGGAGGATAATGTGTGAAGGCTTAGGTTTTGTTTTCGTTCTTTAATTTAATTTAATTTTATTAATTACACTTTATTCACTTTGTATCCCTCATAAGCCCCTCCCTCCTCCCCTCCCAGTCCCAACCTCCCTCCCCCTTCTCCACGCATGCCCATTTTAATTAAAGTCTTGCCATATGTCATTCACATTCTTTATCAGGAAAAGATATGTTCCAGTACTGCACCATACTAAATAAAATAGGCATGTCTCCATTTCTTAGCAGCCTCCTAGGCATGTATATTCATTTATGTATACATAACGTGTACACACCATCTTGGAGTGCTAATCCTTTTATAATCTGAATACTAAGTTGTAGTTGTGCAACACTCACAGCCATGAAAGGCATTCTTGGATTTTTTTTTTTTTATTTTTGTCATGAAGGGAGATTGGTAGTCAATTCACCATTACTATTTTGTTGAATCATCTTCCATTTTCTTTTTCATAAACGAATTTTTTTATCCTCCCTGTCTTCCTTCCCCTCCGTATATGCTTTCTCTCTTCCCTTCTGTGTGTGGGTGAGTGGTGGGGGTTGTACATGCATGTGAATGGAGGTGTCTTTGGAAACCTGAGGCTATGGACTTCCCGGGAGGTGGGTTTAATGGTTGTGGACGGCCTCTTATGGTTCTGAGAACTGAAGTCAGGTCCTCGGCAAAAGTAGAAGGACCTGCTGAGCCTCTTTGCCTTTCTAGCCTCCAAACCTTACTTAGTTTAATGAGAAAAAGCTGTGTGTGTTGTTGTTGTTGTATGTGTTTGGAGATGAAGAATGAGTTAAAAATGCATCCTTGGCCTGACATTGTATGCCATTTCTTTATTCAAACATCTGGAAACCCTAGTATGACAGTGACAACTAAATTGACAAAGCTGCCTACTGAATTCACTCACAAAATAGTGTGGGTACTAAAAGCACCAATTTCATGACAAATCACAATACAGTGTTTCTTCATTTTGTCCAAGAGGATGGAAAGAGAAACCACATTTGTTTTGAAAATGCGTTCTGAGCAGTGAACATCACACACACTGGAAAACAACAGCGACAAAGAAAGGAACACACATTATCAGAGGAGAGAAGAGAGCAGCTGTGAACAGAGTGGGGCCTAATTGCAGATCCTGGATGGATTTGATAATCAAATGACGATTCTGCATACACTAGAAGTAAAATAGCAAAACATTAATTACCCCCATTATTGCTTTCATATATTGAGATGAGGAGGAAAATTAATGCATAAAGTATTTAAAGAACAGAAAGCTGAAGGAAACTAACATTTTCATATTGAAATATCTGTGTTAGTGATGAAAATATGCCCTAGAAGAAAGGAGGCCTAAAATAATAACGCTGACAGGGATGAAATCAGGGTGTTACTTCTACACTGTGTCATCATTTAAGGAGGACACAAAAGAAAGGGAGGAAATAATATGAAGAGAGTGTGCTTAGTATTTAAATACAGATGCATTTTACAGTGGAATGTACCAGTTTATTGGCAGGAATTAACTAAGACCTCTGATTTTAGGCCTTATTATTCTTATGTATTGTTATTTATGTGTCAGTAAATCTTATGATTTATCTGCAGAAATCACAATGAAAACCTGAGGAACTATGAAGTGAGAAAGACAGCTAAAGGCAGAGAAGCAAACTGTCTTCCTTTTATAGAACATCATCTTTATTTTTCTGATTCAGTTAAAAATAAGTGATCAGGACTATTCTCGGCCTTTTTGAAGCATGTACCTCTTCATTAAAAATTAACAATCTTCTATTGTTCAAATATAGGCCTATAGAGAAACTGAAGTCTAGCGTTTCTTGTTTAGTAATAAAACACAGTTAAGCCAAGTGTGGAGGCTCCTGTTCACAAACCAGGAATTGGTGAAGCTGAGGCAGAAGGATCACGGTGTATTTGGAGGCCATCCTGGCCTGTGTTAGAAGGGCCAGGCCAGCCAGGTAGCAAGACCATGTCTCTCCAGCAATGAAAGACAAGAGGAAACGAAGGAAGGAGGGAAGGTGGGAGGATGGAGGAAAATAGATTGAGGGACAGAGGAGAGAGAGCAAGAAAAGGGACAAGGGAGTTGTCACTGTGGTTGCTACACACCCACAGTGACTACGCAAAACACAGCCTGCTCAAATGCTTCAGACCACCGGAGCCACCCCAGGGTTCCATTGTGCTGATACTAGGCTTGCAGGAGTGTGCACTGCCCATGGGCATTTTCACACACTGGCTTGGGAAGTCCTCACTCATGTGACTGACTGTCAAGAAGCACTTTACCATTGGTTTTCCAGAGTTGAAACCATACTTAGCACTGGAGGGAATTCTCCCAATCAGCTTTCTTTGGGATTCCCGTAGTTTCTAGAGACAGTTTGGACTTTCCAGATTTTCTTCTTTGAGGCAATCTTGGGGAGGCATCAAGGTATTCCAGTGTATTCCATCTGATCCTTTAATTTAGCTTGGATGCTCCATTTTAAAACTTGAGGATCAAGTGGTTCATGGGAAATGTTGTTGCTATCTTTAATTTTACATTAAAATTTCCATGTTAGGAGAAAAAGACAGGAAATATTGACATTTCTTTCTAACTGCAAGTGGCATCAAGTTTTAAAATCACCGCTCTTGTCTTGATGCTCATTTGCCTTGTTTGTTAATACAGCCCAATTTTTCCTGGGGATTCAACATGTCCAGCACAAGTAATGAATTGTTATTTTTCTCAGCAACCTTTGACAGTCTTCTCATTAGGAACTTTCTTTGAAGCTATGAGGGCCATGTGACACCCAGCCTGGCTTCTACAATGATATATATATATATATATATATATATATATATATATATATATATTCCTTTCTTTTACATCCCAACCATAGTTTTCCCTCCCTCCTTTCCTGCAAGACCCCCCTTCCTACTTCTCCTCTCCTCCTCCTCCTGAATTTCCCCTCAAAAAAGGGAAAGTCTCTCAGAATTATCAACCAAACATAGCATGTCAAGTTGCAAGAAGACGAGGCACCTCCCCATATATCAAGGGTGGATGAGGCAACCCAGTAGGAGGAAAAAGGTCCCAAAGGTAGGCGACAGAGTCAGAGACAGGCCCCACTTGCACTGTTAGGAGCTCCACAAGAACACTAAGCTACACAGCTGTAACATTCCTAGTGAGTAGGATCAGATAGATTAGATTGTCCTGCAGACAACTTTGTTCCCTTGGGTAGGGATTAAATAGAAATGTGATGCACAAGATTTCATGGAGGCGTGCACATAAACAAAGGTAAAGAGAACCCTAGAATCCTCAGCTTGGCATGCTTAAATTTCTGACCCAGTAACAGCATCTTAATTTTCTATGTAATATACTATGTGTGTGTGTGTGTGTGTGTGTGTATTTTTTGAGATTATAATTTAGTGACATTTCCTTGGCCTGTTCCTCCTTGTAAACACTGCCATATACTCCTTCTTGCTGTCTTTCAAGTCCATGGCCTTTTTTTCATTAATCATTGCTACATGGATTTGTGCACACTTCTTTCTATCCACCCTTACCAGGTTACATAAAGACCTACTTAAGTTTAAGCCAAGTATTCTGATGCCTGGAGCCTTAATCATCCTCTAGTAAAACTCCATGGCTTAGAATGAAATACGCTCACTTCTAACACCAGGGAAGAGGAGAAATGAAAGAACATGGTACCCAATACATATGTCCATTTTTATGTATTGATTTCTAACTTTTCAGAGGAAAGGACAAATGGAAAAGCCAAGAAAATGAACTCCAACAGTTATTTCATTGTCTCTGTCATTTGAGCACTTTGTATTCATTGTGAGTGCCTTTTTAATTCCCCAGCCAAGGGGCCAAACAGAAAACAATTTGCAGTTGTAATGCAAAGAGAACTCATTTATAAGAGCTGTTCTTCCCCACCCCCTAATATAAGGTTGCTCTGTGTAGCCCTGTCTGTCCTAGAACTTGCTTTATAGACCAGGCTGGCCTTAAACGCACAAAGATTTTCTGGCCTCTGCCTCCTGAAAACTGGGATTGAAGGCATGTGCCACCACTACCCAGTTACAAGAACTGTTTAAACATAGCAGTTTTTTTTTCCAGTTCAGACTCAGAGAATGACTGGCACCTATTGGTGTCATAACCCAGCTTTACAATCATGGAGAGGCCTCATATGTCTTTATTCAGCCAAGACTCTTTGCTGGCCTGTTAGTAGTTGAGGACCATTGTCTACAAAGAAATAAAATCTTAATTTCTAGGGTAACAGAGTGATGTCAAGATGTCAGTGGAGAACTGTGTTTTTTCACCGTTTTTTACATCGGTTCACTAAAGAAGACTCTTGAACTATCACTCAGTGGACCTCGACGGTATAAGAAAGAACCTGGAAAAGTGTAGGCAAAAAGGTTTTGATGAAGAGAATTTGGGGTCTGTATAAACATCCATTCCCCATCAAAGTCCACCAGGGCCCTGAATCAGAACCTAAAAACAGAGACAACTTAGTGGAATATATGCTAGGTGTTAATGTTCAGAGGCTATAAAATTCTTCACCCTGCTCAGACCTCAAGGTGAGAATGTTTTTTTTCTTACACCAGTGGGCCAATGTTCTTATAATCCTTCTACTCTGGGGAATACATTCTCAAACTGCAAATGCTAACTCAGCATGAGTCCAGTGGCTTTAATCCACTTAAAATATGTCCCACGGATAGGCATTATACAGTACACCAAGACATAAATTATAATGAAGCAAAGCACTGCCTGGCCAATAGTTTACTTCAAATGATGTGTTACAATATTTTTTTCACTCTATTATTTCATGAAAGAAATGTCTTGAGTCAGGAAACTGATTTTACCACTGGCTAATAGGTCACACCCTCTTAGCTTGATAACCTCAGAGTCCTATACTTCTGTAGCCAAACTTACTTCAGGTCTCAGGTTGCACAAGTCCAGCATAGCTTCCTGGAAAAATCCTGGAACTATTTTTAAATTTTCTATTACATCTATTCAGTCATATATTAATTTTTATGGCATGCTATATGTTCATTCGTGCCTGCGTGTGTGTGTGTGTGTGTGTGTGTGTGTGTGTGTGTGCGTGTGCA
Organism: Meriones unguiculatus; assembly: GCF_030254825.1. Classification (NCBI taxonomy): domain Eukaryota; kingdom Metazoa; phylum Chordata; class Mammalia; order Rodentia; family Muridae; genus Meriones; species Meriones unguiculatus. The sequence continues at coordinate 32,274,156 of NC_083367.1, read as the reverse complement.
TGTGTGCTTTTGTGCTTGTGTATGTGTGTGTGCCTGTTTGTGTACTTCAGAGGATGCCTTTCATCAGTCCATCTGGTTTTCTTCTGTGGGTACCAGAGACAAAAACCACATCATTAGGCTTGGCAGCAAGTGTGGTTACCCACTGAGTCATCTTGCCTGTGACTTTGCATCATGTTAACAAAAGCATATTGACAGCTAGAGCAGGGCATTGTTTTCTGGTATCAGACTGTGTCTTTCTCTGTGAATTGCTGTGAGCCTGGTCTGCTTATTAGAATACATGTTAAGTGGCAGAACAGAACACATTAGAAAGACACCCAGGGTGAATCTGTAGATGACTGGCCTGGAGTGTTCCCAGGCTTCTGTTTCAATTTAGGATGCCGGACTGACCACTAATGAATGAAGTCTTACAAAAATATTAGAGCATACGGGGATATGAGAGCAATGAGCTAGACAGACATGCATATAAAGAGGACTCAGAAACAGTACCTTCCTATCACTGTAGCATCAAGCAGCATGTTTGGGTGGCACATTTTAATGGACCCAGTGCATTTTGACATACATGTAGCGTGAAGCCCAGGGCTCTGTCTTATAATCATAGACACAGGAAATACCTTCAAGAATTTCTTCCGTTGGCCCAGCATTGAGAACTGTGTCTGGAAGACTCCCTTGCAGTTGTCTTCCATATCTGTGGTGCTAATTAGTTTCCCCCTGTCACATTTCAGGCATGCTCCCACAAAAGCTGCTGTGTGCTTTCCTAATGCCAATCTACAGAGATTCTACCTTTAGGCTTCAGCATTCATTTGTCTTCACTTTGTTCGGTGTTCTCCGTTCTCACCCAGGAGCATGAGGACAAGATGTGGCCCTCTAGGAGGGCCAGCTGACTTTTGTTAACGTAATCATTTTATGCATGTGCATACAATCACATCCCTTTGGGTTTTGTATATTGTTGCCGAGTCCTTATATTATTCGTCTCAGCAATTTCATGATCTGAAATTTGTTACTGATGAAAGTGGGAGAAATTATTTTTGATTCCTCGGACAGAATGAAAAGTTAGCATGTTGGAACAGAGCGTTCACTTATATTCTAAATAGGAGAACCAGAAATAAGACGAAATAACAGCCAATATTAATACGAAAAGACATAATGCCAATTAGAATTAACAGGAAAGTAACAACCTCTGATAATTTTTTTTTTTTTTTTGAAAATCAATCTAGGCAGTAAAGAATATATTTAAGAGAAGAAAATATAAAATGTTTATGTTTTCAAATAGATATACTCCTGGAGTAAATCCTCGAATTATAGGAATGAGATACTCTTGGATATATCTTCTCAAAGTTATTTTCATTGAGTGTTTTTTTTTCTTTAACACTAAACTGAATTTTACCCCAGAGCTCAGCGTTATTTTCACCATGTGTTAATTTCTTGCATGAATGCCTTATTTACCATCATTTAGTCTCTGCTGCAGGTAGCATGTGAGAAGTGGCTATGCCTGGTGTTCTGTTGGCTGTAGCTGAAGGACAGCTCAGGGTCCTGCATGGCTCTAGGGCTGTATGACTATGAAGGCAACTTTGTGGCATGACTTCTCACTGTTGGGAAAGACTGACTTTCTTAAACGTAATCCTGTGAGCCAGGCTTTAGATTAACAAACTTTCCATATCTTCAAAGTAGCTGACATCTTTTCTAAACGTTTTACTTGTTATTGAAGAGACCCTATTGTAACTCCATCTCAGTTCATTCCTGTAGGAATGCTTATTTATATAATAATTGTGTCGAGTATTCTTATTAAACCATTGTTAGGTTTGAACTGCTATGCTCTCAGCTATTTTGTTTCACTCCTAAAGCATCCACTTTATAACATTGTTCAGTCCCATATGCATTACAAAAATGTATGGCCATCAAATTTACAATGTGGTTTGCTTTAATTCAAATGCTTTTAATTTGATAGCTTTAATAATTATATGTTTCCATCAAAGAGTTGGAAAGAAATACAGTTGACAAACTACAATAATATATTAGCAGCCAGTGGATTTATGAAAGGGCTTGTAGTTATTTTTGAACTATAATTGGTAATCCTGAACAGTGCATCTAGATACTTTAAAGATGCTTATCACGTATTAAATATGGCTATTTTTTATTCCTCAAATACTTTTGCTTCCATCATAAGTAATAAATCAATGCTTAAAAGGTTTTTTTTTTTATTTCTTTTGATGTACATCAACATTGGAGTCCTGGAAATTTTTCAAAAAAGGTGTAACACAATTTTCTTCAAACTTTATTATTCCCCTAGAGTTGATTTTTACTTTTCCTGGGGAAAGGGGACATGTACTGGATATCTTTAGCCCTGATCTTGCCTCTATTCATTCACTCACACATTTTCTGTTTTGCAAATGCTTTAAACAGAAAGAGCACCCACAGAATTGTGTTGCTTAGAAAAATTTAGGAGATAGTGTGTGATCTATGAAGCACACAGATATATTATGTTAGTCTGTGGAGACAGTAGGTTTTCTCCAGTGAGTTAAAATTTATGCTTTCGTGAATAATCAGTCTCCTTGGTTATTCCATAGTTCTAGATCTTTTCCAGATGAACTTCTGGAAAGAAATACTTTGGAGATACTTTATGAGACTCAAAAAACTTTCCGTTTGCTTGAACCATTTTCATTTACCTATCAGATGCTGGGTGATGTGTAGCAGCTTTACAAAGTCAGAAACAAACACAAGCCACCATTCTGATCACAGGTCCAGGCCTGTGTCATTGGTCCTCACTGAGCTTAAACAATTAATTATCAAATATAATTGAATGGCTTCTTAGGTAAATATTCACAGGTGATAATTGATTCCAGGAAGGGCTATTTCATGTTTGCACTGTACCACTATGTGATAAATCTAGTTTCTTTAAACATTTGTTTAATTAGAAAGAAGACAACTAATCTGCCTTATAAGTTATTTCTGAATGTCCCCACCCATACTTTGTGGGGTACAACTTCCAGATTTTGATGTAAGTAATGCCTCATACTGTCTTTATAGTCTGTCTTGGATGGACCGAAAACTGATATCCAGATCATAGATTCCATGACTCACACCTTGCTAGTGTATGAATCCCCACTTTAATGAATCCTTAATCTCTAATCAGACTTCAGAGCTTGTTCCTCTCCTTAGAATATACATTTTACATCTATTTTACCCTTGAGTCCCTTTTGTTGTTGTTGTTGTTGTTCTCAATTGCTACTGTGGCCTAAAAATGAACAGATATATGCTTGTCTTACCCAGTCACAGCCTTCTTGACAGCAATAAGAATTGAGCCTCTTACTTGATAGCATAGCTTGATATTAGGTTTAAAAAATTTCATGAGGTGATCATGTGGACTAGCTGTTTACAGAGATAAAGCTGCAAGGAAGGTCCTCTTAGGCTTACTCACAGACCTTATTAACATTAAAACCATTTTACAGAATTTTACATTAAATTTATTTTACAGTAAATGAAGGTCATAACTTTCCCTTTGGATGCCATTTCATGTTGGCCTATATTTTAACAGTAAAATCTAGGGACAAACATGGTGTCAAGCATGAGTGTAGAGACTGGGCAGGATAGCCATGCCTGTAACCCCAGTGAGGACTGTTACTCACCTCTGCACCTTCGTTCATTCAAAGTGAAATAGTTAGAAATAGTTATCATTTTAGATGAGGCTGTACCATCTTTTAAAAGACCCATTAAGCATAAACAAAGAAAAAAAATCCATCAGAACCAAAACAAAAGCAAAGAGTCGAATCAAACACACAAAAACACACACACACACACAGATGCTTTCAGTGAAAATCACACTTGCAGAGTTGTATACTTTAGGTATTTTCACAAAGTGGGTAAAAGTGGATGAAACAGTGTTAGTCCAAGGGGGGTGTAGCTACTGTTGATGTTTGGGAGGGTGGAGCTGGCTTACTAAATACCTCTTCGTCATTTTGTCGCCGATATTTAAAACACCATTTTAAACATAGCAGGGTAGAGTGCTTCATTTACAGTTCCCCATGTGTGGGTGTAATAGGGTCTATCATAGATCACAGTTGCTCTGGAAACGTTCACTGTTGAAGCTCCTAGTGTAAAAGAAATCAAGAAAATAAAAAAAATCAATATTCTTTTGTAACTTTCCATACAGAAATTTTTAACGTGATCATCTTTTACGTCCTCCATTTCAGCATGTCTGGGATTGTGTGGTTAGACTCAAAGACAGCTACTCTCAAAATTGTAATCTGTGGCTCTGCAAACAGGGAGGAAGTTGAGGCTAATATTGAATGAAAGATTCTCAGTCTCAAGCCTTGCATCTAGCTTCATCCACAGTAGTCTTCTGACGTTGGCCATGAGTATGTGAGTTCTGCAGTGGTTCGGTTTCCCAGATGTGGCTGTAACTCAAGTCGCATGGACAGCTGACGGTGGCAAGCATGACTCTACGTACCCTGGTATACTGTCTGACTCTTTTCCTTCTGTCCCCTATGTGCTACAAGTCAATTGCTCACGACTAGCCTTTCCTAGTGTTATCTATACAAGGGAATGCCTCCTAATTAACAACTGAGTTTCTGAGGTAATTTATCATTTTTACCAAGGTGAAACTAAAAATCAAGGATAATTCAAATGATATAAAACCATATTTAGACTGTTTAATCCCAGTTCCTGTTAGGTTAATTTGTAAAAATCTACTAAGGTTGAGTGAGCCTTCAGCACAATTTTGCTCTTAACTTATTAAACTATAATTCATGGTAACATCTGTTTGTGATGCTGTATTATTTTCTGAAGCTGCATGTTTATACGTCAATATCAAGTGTGCCCAATTTTATTATGATACTGGAGAATAATTTATAATCAGTAACAGCTATTTCAAAATCTCTAAGAACATGTATAGCTTTATTTGCATAATAAAGAGGGTTATCTACTCACACTGATTCTTATTCTTGTCGTTTAATGAGGAATTTTATTGGTAAGCAAAGTAAAGTGCGTCTCTTGGAGTTAAAAGTAAATATATTTAATTAGTGTTTTAAATTGGAATCTTTCATTGAGGTACCACACGTTATTATTTTATCTGAAATTGTATTTGTTGTCTATATTATCTCTGACAGGTTGAGTGTAAACAATATCATTAGACTATATTTCTGTGAAGAGGTGTGATACAATATGTGTGATGGAGTAAATGTGCTTTAAGGAAACATCTTTGTTTTAAATTCTGCTTCCGTAAAAGCTTCAAAATATTCACTGTGTTCAGGATGTTATCACTGGAAATTTTACATCTTTCCTACAAGAACTTGTCTATTCTGCATTTTCAGATGGTTTATAAAAGAAAAACTGAGCTGTCAGATTATGGCTGATGATTGTGTCATTGATGACATTTTACAAAAGAAAAGGAACTAGAATTAGAGGCAGGCTGGCTGAATTGCTGCTAGCTCTACAGAACACACGCTAATAATGCAAGCATTTGATAGAAAACACTGATACAGGAAAACCATTTAATTCTAAGTAATCTCTATGTTAGTTTCCATTCCCTTCCCTTCTTTCTTTTGGGATGAAGCACTAATTCCAGACAGAGGATTCAAACTGCACTCATTCATCACACAGGGTGCTGTCTCATGTTTGGAGAGAAAGCATCAACCTCTGAACAGACATAGAAGTGGCATCTGGCCCCAGTAGGAGCTGAGTGTTCAAGCATTCAAATCCTACCCTTGTAGTAGCAGGCCCTGAGTGTAGCTCTCCCCAGCAAGGAGGAGCTCTCCTGATTGGCTGCTGTTTATCTCATTTTTTTCAAACTACGCTTCCACACTCATGAACAAAATATAAGGGAGTGAGTCCCCTTCACCTAACCACAATATGTTCAGGGTTTGTAGCTCAACTTGTGTGAAAATGAGAAAGAGGTGAGCAATTCTAATTCACTCCCACTGATTCTTGACTCTCCTCTTCAATGTCAGTAGTTGCCTCTAGCAGGCATGTTAGACTTCTGAAATACATACATAGAAAGATTTAGGTAATACTTATGTGTTCTCTTGATGTAACTGTGACCCTAACTAACTCAAGCTAAATGTGCATATTTAACATCATCAGGTCAAAGCATTCTGAAGAGAGCTTGAGGAGAAAGTTACTCATTATCTGATCCATCCTATTATTAGATATCTGCAATTATATCTGAGTAACAATGAATTATGTTAAACAACAGTTATATTTCTATTACCATTTTTATTTTAGAGATTCTTTAGGGTCTCACTGTTTGAAGTAATATATTACTAAAAGAACTTCATTTCTTTTTTACATTTTTTCTTTATTATTATTATTATTATTTATTACAATTTATTCACTTTGTATCTAGGCTATAGCTCCCTTCCATCTCCTCCCTGTCCTACCCTTCCTCTTTCTTCCTCCCCTATGTCCTTCCCTAGTCCACTGATAGGGGAGGTCCCTCTCTCCTATTATATGACCCTAGCCTATCAGGTCTCATCAGGATGATCTGGATCCTCTTTCTCTTAAGGCCACATCGCCAAGGGGAGGTGATCAAAGAGCTGGCCACTGATTCCATGTCAGAGACAGCCCCTATTCTGCTTACTAGGGAACCGACATAGAAGCTGAGCTCCCATGGGCTACATCTGAAAAGGGGTTTTAGGTGCTCTCCATGCATGTTTTTTGGCTGATGGTAAATGGATAAAACTAGACAAGATCATCCTTAGTGAGGTAACCCAGAAGCAGAAATACACACATGGCATATACTCACATATAAGTGGATATTAGCCATATAATACAGGATAAACATACTGAAATCTATAGTTCTAAAGAAGCTAAGCAAGAAGGAGGACCCTAGGGAAGATGCTTAATCCTCATTCTGAAGTACAAACAGGATAGATATCGGAAGTAGGAGAAGACAAAGAATAGGATAGGAGCCTAACACAGAGGGCCTCTGAAAGACTGCCTGCCCATCAGGGTATTGAAGTAGATGCTGAGACTCATAACCAAACTTTGGACAGAGTGCAGGGAATCCTGTGGAAGAAGGGGGAGATAGAAAGACCTGGAGGGGACAGGAGCTCCCCAAGGAGAACAACAGAGCCAAAAAAAATCTGGGCTGAGGGGGTCCTGCAGAAACTTGGAACTTCATTTCTTCAAATATTAAGCATTTTTGTAGGTATTTTAAGTTAGTGATTAACTACATTTCATAGCACGACAGTACACAAGTAATATTTCAGTCCACAGTGTCATAGTGGAAAGAAGTCAGGCAGTGGCATTTTCTTCTAGTGGGCTTCTCTGGGTCATAGTGCTGTCATTTCACACCCTGGCTCTGAAAAGGCAGAATGAAGAGTTTGAACTCTCTGCCTTTCGCAATTTGGGACAGTGAGCGCTGTGGGAAAGCACCCGTTTGCTTTCTGAGTTCTCCGGTGTCTGTGACCCGGAAAGCTGAAATGTAGGTTTTCTCCTTTGATGAATGGGAGCGCTAATGACTGGCCACTCCAATGATTGTGGAGGACCAGATTATCTTCACGTGCCCATTCAGACTGGAAATGCTTCTGAGGACTGCCAGCCTAGGTGGTGACATCAGAGGCTTTGGGAGTCATGTCTTTAACTGGAAGTCATGTTTTGAAAATTTAATTATTGCAAGAGGTACCAGCTGAAGTGACTTTTTTTTTTTTTGTAAGCACTCCCTGGTTTAAAGCATAAGCTGCCGGTGGAGTAACAGCAGGAGAGGTATAGCTGCCATTCCTCTTGTGCTGTTCTGAAGGCTACAATTGTTGCTGTTACTCTCAGTGATCAGAATTGCACTTTGCCAACTGTAAATCTGAGAGTTACATTCTAGTAAGAAGGGGGGGGACACCCCAAACCCCGTGTTATAAATGCGTGGAGTTCTCTCCTGTGTGCCATTTACTATGACAACAGCAAAAATAAGCCTTCAAAGTGCGCATAGTCTTGCTGGCTACGTACTTCCATTATTCCTGATTCATTAAATACACTTGTGGATATAATCAAACTTTTTTAAAGCTCATATGCTCAAGGGCTAGAAAAGTGCTTCAGAAGAAATGTGAACAATCCATGGGCAATCGCCAGCATGTTATTATTGGTATTTTTCAGAGTAATGCAGTCCCTACTCTAGTTGGCACCCTCTTCTGAACATTTTATGTCTGTAGGCATATGCAAATACAAATTCCTAATAGAGTTCTGATTATGTGTAAGCACACGAGCTATATTTGCTTGCGAAAATATTCACATTAGGCGCCTTGTGAAAATCATTTATTTTGAGTGGCAAGGTTGTATTTGAAGAGATGATGACTTGAGCCAGGAGTGACCACTGCTGCTTAGCATTGTGTGGATCTAGAGCATCTGTCTTCTCTCCCTGTCATTAGAGAAGGGAAACATTTTCAATATAAGGATTAAAGATTTTCCCACTATCTAATTTTTTATTGATTTAATTCAGTTGATTTTGGTGCTAAACACTCCCATAACAAAATAGCCTACATTTAAGAGCTTCATATCAGCTGAAATGTCAAAATAAGATTGGCAGCAAGGCACTTACCAGTTATGTGGTGTCTTATTTTCTCTTGTTAAACCCTATCCTACTGCACTCCACCTTCCCTTTGTAAACACACACACACACACACACACACACTAGCTGTTGAAGTCTCACTCCAACAGTCTTGAAATATGATTTCTAAATTCTCATTTGTTGATAATTATTTTTTTATCTCCTCAGGAAAATTAGAGATTTCATTTTAGTATATCTTCAAACTCTTCAAAACTTCTTGGGATAGTAAGTTAAGTTACTACAATGGCTGCTGGTCCTTTGGATGGAAATGAGCATTTACATTCAGTACCGATGTATGAAAGAAGAAAGGATATAAAAATAGGGTGTGATGTGTTTTTAAATATGCTGTCAATAAGAAAATAAAGGAAATGATCTGACTGGAATATAGTTAGATTTATACCTGCTTAGAGTTATGTAGAGAAAAATAGAAGGAAGACATTAAAAGACTCATATTCCTCATACTTCCATAACATTTCAGAGAAAGGAGTTTTAGAATCTGCTTTATGATACAGTAAACAATGAACAAAAAAATCTTTACTGCTATCCCTGGAACAATAACTTTTTGTCTTTGTTTAGTGAAAGTGTGTATTAAAATTATTACAGTTGTTTTAAAATGAGGGACTTTTTTTCTATAAAACTATGATGCTTGTGTACATTCATCAGACCTGTGCTTATTAGGTATAGGAAATTATCAGATGCAGAACGAGTTTTATTTTAGTTACAATTGTACATACTTTTCAGAAACTTGTTAATATTAGTAACTAACATTATTACTATCATTGTGGTAGTGGAGATTAAACTCAGAATCTCCTCTATGATAGGCAAGTACAGAACACCATTGATCTACATCCCAGCCCCCTTTTCTACTTTTTATTTTGATATCACTCAAATTGGTCCAGGCTAGCCTCAAACTCTCAGGTAGGCATTGAAATTGAGGTCATTCTGCCTCAGCTTCCCAGGTAGCTGGGACTACAAGCCTGCACCATCACAAGTGGCCAAAAGTTAGACAGTATTTTTACTATTTTAATTATATAGGATCAGGTCAATGCCATATCATCAAAAAGAAAGGTTGTGTGTGCACCTAATATGCATATGAAATACAGATGCGAATTAAAGATATCTTCTTTGGAATTTAAGTATTTATGTTGTTTCTTTGGTCTTCTTTATATTTGATGGTAATAAAAGTATAAAATTATATATTCAGTAGAGTATTTAAAATTTGAGCAAATAAATATGTAAACATCATTTAGTTTCTCTAAATGAAAACATTTTACAGTATCAAACTCACACAATCTATAGTGTATTTTCAAATCCTATTTATTTTGGAAGGAGGAGAGGATAAATTTTATGTGGGCATTTTAGAATACATATTAATATGGTGGCTTATTTCTTATGGCATCCCCAAAGTCATCACACCAGTCTAGAATCTATGTCTGAAGTAGTCTTGGATGGAGCTATTAGTGAGTTTGGCAAGGGCACATCTAACCATCATCATTTCAAAGTCAAGATCTGCTTCCATTTTCTTATCTCTACTTGCAGTGCTGCTTAACGATCAATAGGTTTTTCCCCTCAGTACTTTATAACCCTATTTATATTTTCAGTTTCTATTGTCTGCTCGAGTTATAATTCCTCTGGAAGCCTTGGTGTGTAACATTGAGGGGTTTCTGCTTTTATCGTTTCTCATTTCTTTGCTGCCCTCCACCAGTGGCTGACAATGACACTTCATTTTTTAAATGTTTGCCAGCTTTGTTATTTCATTCTCCGTAGCTGAAACTTACAGTGGTGGGCGGCATTCACCTCCTTTGTGAAGGTAAAATGTGAAGGGAAGTTGATTATTCAGCTGATGTAGAGGCAGCGAGGCTTATGCGCTAATTTCAGAAAGAACCATGCCCACCAGGGCTGAAGACTCGTGTGGCCCACACAGCTGAAGCTGCTAGAGGCATTCTTTAGGCTTCCTTCCTGTGATTCACTATTATCTTCCAGATAAGTTCAAATATTTTAGAGTGAGGTAAAAGAAGAGAGAGAAAATGTTAACTTTAGAAGCAAAGGTAAAATTGTTGTTCAAAGTTTCATAAGAAAAATTGCAGTGGACTTTTTTTTTCTCTCCTAGAAAAATGATCTCAAATTTGAACAGGTTCAGATGTTATTGCAATGCTCCTCCTTGTCATAGGTATGGTTTGAGAGACGCATAAGATTCCAGATAGGTAGGACAGCACCATGGTTTAGATATTGCATTTGAGTCTGGTTTCTAACCTCTACTTGTGGGGAATCTAGCAAGTTCTTTCTGTCCTCTCAGTTATAAAATAAACACAGTAGCTACACTTGAGATGGTTATGAGTATTGTGTTAGCTAGCATTTCACCTGAGAGATAAACTACTTGGAAAACAGCACAGAAGAAAGTGGATTTGGTTTGTCTTTTGGTATAGGTTCATGGTCACTTGGTAGTGATGGGGAAGGGCTTCTTTGGAATCACGGAAGATACGTCATGGTAGAAAGCCATGGCAGAGGAGGGCTGATTATCTCATGGCAGCCTGGAAGACAGGAGAGAGAGATGGCAGGGAGGGTGATACGTTGTGTGAAGGTGTATCCTGAAAGACCCGCATCCTCCTGTAGACTTTGCCTTCCACAGTTCTCATGGTTATCTTCACATAAGTCCATTCATTTCTTAAATCTGTCAATGGATTAAACCATTGCCTAGGGAAAACCCAGAAAGTTTTCTTTTTTCTCTTCTTTTGGCATTGCAGTGTAAATTCTTGCTTTTAATAAATGAGTTTTCAAGGGATTGTTCACGTTGTAACTCACAATTATTAAAGAAATCTTATACCCTGGCTAGAAGAGAAATGTGTCCCAGTGAATACTTTAGTGAATCAAATTCGAACAAAAAGTAAATATTCAAGGAAACTTATGGCACGTCAGATTTACAAGCTCAAACATGATCTTTCCAGAACAAATATGGGAATAATAAGAAAGGCAATCAAGTATTGTTGATGGAGTTTTAAATGTTTATTTTCACAAGGAGATTTATTTTATGTCAACCAAATTTATGAGGCAAGTAAGTTAGAACATTAAGGGGTATATACAGCACACAGAGCATTTTGGAGCTCCTTCTGTAATCACTGTGGACAATTCGTTTCTGTCCATTTTATTTGAACAGGCATAAAATGGTAATATTCTAAATTATCATAGAGGATGAACTTTATGCTGTCTTTGACTTTATAGAGTTTTTGGATCATGACTGTGATTTATTTTAAAATGAATTCTTGTTCAGGAGCTCAGCATCCAATTAAAAATTACTCCTAGGGGAAAATACAAACATTTTTTATGACATGATTATAAAGAATGCATGGTGGTACACAGCAGAAATTACCAGCATCAATTTTGTTTTTACTTATTTTAAGGATGCTGCCTTTGACTCTCGTCTTCGTTGTTCTAGTAGCTTAGAGGCTACTTTTAAAAAGTCACTGCTGCTTTGGTCTAGTACTGCGGTCCATTCATCCCCATGTTTTTAAAAATGTTGCCTGTACTACCTGGAGGTTTGTTAGATTTAATTAGAAACAATCCACAGCGTCAGCACTGTTCTGTTCCTTTGTAGGGGTGTGTGGATAGCGTCTGATGGCTTTTATGTGAGTCTTAGTCTTCCCTCTCCGAAGAATAAAATCTTTGTTTAAAAGTGATCTCCGCTCTCCAGACCTAAGTTCCCTCTCATCTCTATATCACATCTCAATTTCCTCATTTCATTACATAAAGGACAAGGGATGCAGAAAGGGCATATGTAAGAGCTCCGCGATTGATTAACGATTTAAAGAAGTAATTCTTAAGAGAAAATGTGAAATGGACTTGGAGTTCTGCCCAGCCACTACATTCACACAGTACCCATCCTGCTCTTCTTGCCTTGTCTGGAAACTCAGCTCCACTTCTCCTTCTGGAAGCAGGCCAGCCCACATTTAAAACAGTGAGCCCTAGTTCAATTCTTACCTAACAGATCTGAGCAAATGTGTTTCCTGGTCCCATTAACCAGGACCTTGTTTGATGCCTCCTGCTCATCTTCTTATCATGTACCTATAACTAGATTCTTACTCTAGTTTCAGTTTGAGTTCTGGCTTCAATTTATTACTCCAAAGAATTTTATTCTTTATTGTATTGGGTACTTGTTTCTTACTCCAGCCTGTGTATAGAATATCATACGTAGTCCATATGGCACATACAATTTGCGTTTTTATTTTTCTACTATCACCTTCCAGCATTTGCTGAGAGCTATGTCTCAGCCCCACCCGGGTCAGTTGTGCAATGCTCAGATAGCCAAGTATGACAAGAAGCAAAGCTAGACTCTCAGTAAGATCTGAATCCTCTCAGTAAGAGTTAAGACAATGATTTGACCAATAAAAGGGAACTTTCAGTTGAAGGTGATATACAGGATTGAACTTATTTCCATATAATTTGAAGAGGTAGTTTACCAGATACAGCTGGGAACATAAGCTTTCCTGTCATCATGCATCCTCTCGAGTCAATATCCCTCACTTCACGGTAAAAAAATAAAATAAAACAAAAACCTCCAGCTTTTCCAGAGTGGCCAAAAATACCTCAGTCCTCATCTGAATATTCAAGACTCTGTGTCCATCCCTTTCAAACTCCTCTTGTTTCATTATCCTACTCATATTCTGGACTTTACCAAAGAAGACCTTGCTGCTTTTATCAATTCTGTTACCTGCTGTTACCTCATCTTCTCTATCAGAATGCTGTCTAGTTCTTAATGGGAGATTTCAAAGGCCACATTGTCAATGATTCATTTCTTCTTTTCCTCAAGTAGATGTGAACTTGCCCTCCAATAAATTCACATAGTAAACTCATTTGGCATATCTTAGGGAGTTTATTCTTCAATTCTCTTTTGGATTTTTGGAATAAAGTACAATTCATTTGAATTAATTAAAGGGGTCCAAATATTCTTAAATACTTAAAGTGTTAATAGGCAGTGTTGTGAGGCTAAGACAGGTAGTGCAGGCAGATATCTGTTGCTAGCTGGGGTTTTTTTATTCCCAGAGAAGAACTGATAAAAATCAGCTTGTTCATGTCTTGGCTGCAATTTAGTTACACATGCTAATCAGAGTCCTTAAAGGCTTAATTATCAGTGGAGATAATTCTGGATCCTGTGGTTGGTTGGTAAGTGGAGAATGGTAGCAGTCTCAGGTTCCTTTCCTTTGGTGAATACCCCATTTTCAACTGGTCAAGAAAATGCTGGCTTTGAAGAGCCTTGTGGTGCTAAGGTTCTTCTCTCTTATTTCTGCAACCCAGTTGCTTTGGAGCTTCCTCTCCACATTGAGTCAGTCATGCACAGAAGAGAAGAACTTTGATTCTAATTGTGCTTTTTACTACTAGTTTGAAGGAGTGCCGGCAGCATGGAGAAAACAATGGCTCATTATGTAACTTCCTAATTTGTTTGACTGCCCAAGTGGTTAGCAAGTGTACCGTTCATTATTGTTGGTGATTGGCTTTGGTGTCCACTGGGGGATTGGGTAATGTATGGACGCACTTCATGTTCAATAGTTTTCCCCCATTTGAAAAAAAAAAAAAAAAGAATTGAAGCTGTGATTGAAGTATTACTCTAAACCAGAAAGGCGACAGTGGGTAGAATTTTAAGGAGAACTATAGATAAAGTTCCAATGAAAAAGACAAAGATGCTATAGTTCACAGCCACTGTAGTAGAATCCCCAAAAAGAACTAAGCAAATCACAGAATTAAATTCAGGGGACCAAATCTTTAAATTCCAGATTTTAACAGCTATATTCAAAACTGTCTTACTCAACAGATATTTGGTGATCATGCACTGGACATTAGGAATTGTTTAACTAAAACCACGGAGAAATTATCTTTAGCAGGACTGTTATATTCTGTTCCAATTGTGAAACATTAAAGTAAACATCATAAACATCATAAATTTACTCCAGCTCCCACAGAATGAAACTAAAGTAAGACTTTCTACATTTTCTTGAAAAATGAGTAGAAGAACATCTATCAGTTAGTTCTCTTTACTCAATGTTTAAGCAAACTGAGCTCAAGAATAGAACAGACTACATGATCATCATGTTTGTGAAATATTGGGCACTTTCTTCATCTCTTCTGTTACCTGCCTTACACATCCACCTTAATAGCTTATACCCCACCATTAAATAAATGTTCATGACAAAGTGACAGACAGAGACAGACAGAGTTTCAAAAGTTTCAAGACATGGCAACTCAGCTTTTTCTCTGGAATTGCATACAGGCTTTAGAGGATAGACACATGCAATTATCACTGACGAATTTAATTAGTTTCTACCATGTTTTTTTTTCACAGCATCTAGCTGACCGCTGGCAGCCAGCTAGTAACATGTACAGCTAAGTAGCATAACATTTTAAAATGAACTTCCTTTTCTACACTGCTAGTCTCTGTCTTTTGTTACCTCGTCCTACTGTTAATTTCAGCCTTTCTTTTCCTCATTAATATCCAATGTTCATTGTGGCAGAAATGGTTTTCAGAAAATCCTTTCTGTGCCTTTACACCTCTACCTAAATGTTCACATAGAGCAATGGCTCGCAGCCTTTCTAAAGCTGTGGCCCTTCAATGCAATTCCTTTTGTTGTAGTGACCCCCAACCATAAAATTATTTTTTTTTACTACTTTATAACTGTAATTTTGCTACTGTTATGATTTCTAATGTAGATATTTTTAGAAATAGAGGTTTGCCAAAAGGGTTATGACCCAAAGGTTGAGAACTCCTGCCATAGGGCATGGTCATTGAAGACTAATGTGTTGTCATCCCATATTAGGTAGGAATTTCTTTTTAGTATTTCATGGTATTTGTGTGTGTGTTCATATATGTGTAAAGATATGTTTCCACATGTTTAATATGTATTGGTTCTTATAGTTTGTCCTTGTATGTAAGACGTAGAGGTGTGATTCTTTTCTCTGGTGTTGTACCGTCTCTCTGGACGTGCACAATCCACCTTGAGAAGCTGTGAGCTGCTTCCCATGCCATGGCAACACTCAACTAACTGTGTCTATAAAGTGATACTCCGAGGGCTCACTTAAGAAGAGGAGAGGGTTCAGGTGCCTCTCAGGATGTAAAAGAATGAATTCCAAATGCTCATTTCCAGCAGATGGACTCGGCCTGGAGAAGGCAGTTACAGAAGGCAGCAGGTGGAGGAGCCAGCAGGAAAGCAAGGCCACTTGCAGGAGCACTTGACATTAATTACACCTGTTGGAATTCTCACCCAGCCTTTTGTTTCCAAATGTGTTTTCACTATAATCACCACGCAGGGCAAGAGGTAAGAAAGGCAGCTGAGGATTTTAAACAGGAAATGGATCGCTTGCATAGCACAGCAAATAAACGGGAGGCCCAGAGAGCTTCTGTTTCTAGTCCATAAAGCATGTTTCCAAAAATAGGACTCAAAGTCACCATGATTCATAGTGATCAGTATGATGCCACAGTAGGTAGGACTGTGCAGCATGGTTTTGAAAATGAATGTAATGAATGTTCGAAACCATAAAAGCCAGAGTATTAACACTTCCTGTATGACGCTCTGAGTCTAAACAGGAGTAAATATATATGTTTCCTATTTTCACATCATTTGTACACCTTTCAGAACACTTTCATGGTTCCATTGATGATATGTTAGCAATGCTCAAGTGGCAGTGACACATCCTAGGCCACACTGAGGATACATGCACTTAATGCATTGACTACTGCTGGTATAGCTTTGGTCTTGCCTCCTCACCCGGCTTGCTCTTCCTCCCGCCTGTCAAGACCTCTTTTCAAGTTGAAGATCCTGCCCATTAGTGAACATCAGCACAAGGTTAAATCTGGAGAGGAACCATCAGTGATTGTCCTAGGCAGGGAACATGTCCCTCTTCATCAAGATCAGAGGGAGTCACTTCCAAATGTTTTGGCACTGAGTCCAATGCGGCTGCCTCACTGCTCCCCTGGGCTCTTGGTCAACAAAGATTTCCTCTTCTCTTCCTTAAGTCTCCTGCTGACCTCCCAGATCTCTGTCTCCCACTTAGTAACTACGGTCTGAATAAAGATTAGGTTGCCCTCACCTAGGTATGGGAATCTCACTAGTGAAAACAACTTTACTACCCTCTCTGTAAGTGTTCTGTGAAATATGACAGTTTTTTCTTTTTTTTTAAACTTTATTCTTCTCTTACAACCTACAGTGTGATACAGTTTCCCCTCTTTTCTCTCCTCTCAGCTCCCCCCATCCCAGAACCACTCCTCCTCCTGTTTTCCTTCAGAAGACAGTAGGCCTTCCAGAAATAGCAGCTGAACATGGCATAAAAAGTTACAATAAGACTAGGCAATTAAAGCTGGATGAGGCAATCCAATAAGAGGAAAAGGGTCCCAAAAGGAGGCCAAAGAGTCAGAGACAGGTACAACTCCCATTGTTACGAGTCACATAAGAGCATCAGGGTATACACAACCATAATATATATGCAGAGGACCTAGGTCAGGCTCCCTGTTTCTTGCTTCACTCTCTGCAAGTCCTCATGAGCCCTAATTAGTTGATTCTGTGGACTGTGTGCTTGTGGTGTCCTTGACACGTCTGGCTTCTACAAAGGTACAGTTTTTAAAGTATTCATTGTCTTTATCTTGCTCACTTGATTTGTGATGATCTTATAGTTTTGTCAACATGTCACTGACCCAGACAAACTGTGGAGGAGGGACTCTCAGTTGAATTGCCTCCACCATTTTGGCTTCTGAGCATGTCTGTTGGGACATACTCTTAACTACTAACTTACGTTGGAGGGCCCAGCCTAATGTGGGTAGTCCCACCCTGTGTTGTACAAAAGAAGGTAACTGAGAAAGCCAGTAAGCACTGTTTCTCTACGGTTTCTGCTTCAGTAGCTGCCCTGTCTTCCCTCAGGGATGAACATGGGAATGTAAGGGTTTATTTAAACCCTTTCTTTTCCCAAGATGGATTGGTCCATGCTTTATTGCAGCAATAGGAAAGAAAACTAGGACAGACAATCACTACTGTATTAAAAATAACAACATCTTCTGGTTTTTCCTTACCTTGAATATTTATGAATAGTGAGAATTTTGCACATTTGGTGTGAACTGATGTGAAGTAAAGCATACATTTTCATAAGGAAGAAGAAAAAAGTTTTAAAAGCTTTATTGAAATGAAGGAAAACGAAATAGAAACAAATTGGATCTTGAAACAATAGATACGGCTTAACCAAGAATCCAGCTGAAAATAAAGAGAAACCTAACTGATAGGAGGGAGTGGCTTTTCTCAACCATATAAAAGAAGACAGATTCTCTCTCTCTCACACACACACAAACACAAACACAGACACACACATGGCACTACTGTACAAAGGTAATCATGTAAAAGCCAGTATCTGCATTGTCATTTGAATTATTCTCTCATGACTTTGACTTCAAAGTGTCTGTCTGAGCTCTAAATAGCATTGTCCTATTTGAATTAAAATGCAGGGAGGAGATACATATGAAGTTTTACTCTGTCTATCAGGAAAACAAATGTTGCCAGGGTCTAACATTTCGCTGTTAGTGTGTAGATGGATGAATTAATGACATACAGCAACCTTTAGAGGAGAGAGAGGCCCAGAGAGGGAGGACTACTATACCACTTTCTGCAATGGAGGAAAGAAAGAAGAAAGGGGATCAGGAATGGGGTTTGCATTGTCTGGCCAGCAAGAAAAATGGATGAAATAAATTGATGGATGTAAGTAAATTCATGAAAAGGAATAGGTGGGGGAAATGAAGTATTCATTCACATAATAGAATTTATATTACCATAAATGTATAAAATAATAGCTGTGTACCACAATATCATAAATTATAAAGTGGTAAAAAGCAAATATTTCCACTATCATACCACTGTTGTCAATATTTATTGACCTGTGAATGGACACAAAGAATAAGAACATAAACTGACGATACCCTCAAACTTGCTTGTCTGCAGGTAAAACTAGAGGAAGGGACAGAGGAAGGAACAAAAGGAGCTTTGGTTTCAGGACTTCTTCAGTAGATAACACAGATGTCCCCTGGTCTTGGAATTTATTGTGCTTTGCATTGTTAAGAAAAACAAAAAGAAAAGAGGCAATAAGTTGAACTTAGTTCCATCACTGAAAATAAATTCAAAGGAACATGAATCGAAACATACATGAGCTGTGAATCCCAGATGAGAAAGAGGTTCTGCGCTTACCTCCTGTAAAGGTGTTGAGGAATGGGGCACATCCTCTCTCAGGATTTTCCAAGTCTGAACGACTCTTTAGAACAGTGGTTCTCAATTGTTCCCAACGCTGCGACCCTTTAATATAGCACCTAAAGTTGAGGTGCGCCCAACCATACCATTATTTTTCTTCCAACCTCATGACTGCAATTTTGGTGCTGTTATGAATTGTAATGTAAATATCTGTGCTTTCAGATGATACTAGGTATCCCCAGTAAAAAGGATCATTAGACCGCCAAAGGGATTGTGACCCACAAGTTGAGAACCACTGGCTTAGAATTTAGTGATTCAGGACATTCAGAATACTGTAGTTCCAGAGCCAAATTAGCTTGAGCTATTTTTAAGCCCTTTAATCTCTGCCTCCTACCAAACATTCATTGGAATATCAGGTAAAACTTGACATTTGAAATGTATTCTTAGCATATGACTAGCTGCCTCCCAGCTCCCAGCTAAGAGTGTCTCCAGGTAGCTTTGTACATTCATCATACAGTTTATGCCTCTTCATTGGCACCCACCTCCTACTTGTGTGCCACCCATGTATTTGGTAAATGCTCAGACGCTGTCCTCAGGAGCAACCTGTGTCTGGATAACTGGGACATGGTAACTCCGTTCTTATTTACTGAAGCAAAACACTGTATTTCACTGAGACATTATTTTGACCCTCAGTTTTTACTCGAGAGGTAAGGATTTTATGTCTAATTCATTTTGTTTGTCCTGTTCAGCAATATTAAACTTTTACATTTAATTTTTACTTTTAGTTTGTTGAGAACTTGGAGACATGTCCTGTACCTGTGTCATTCCCACTTTTCACTTTCCTCTCAAACTCCTCCTCCGCCAGGCCCCTGGTTCATTGTATCTCCTTTGGCTCTTGTTATTGCCATTATTATTTATTATATGTGTATTTACGCACATGGATATGTGTGTATAGCAAAACTTAGTGTTGCTAGTATATCCACATTGGACCTTTAATTTGCATATCTAACTTTTGTAATAAGATAGGTCTCCTAAGAGCTTTGCATTTTGAATCATAAGCTGTGGTGATTCGTATTCTGTAATACATCAGATTCATTCGTTCAGTTGATTTCTTGTTAGTGAAAACCTATTGTATTTCAAAGCCTTAGTGTTGGCTATAAACAGTTGAAGGTGGGATTCTAGTTAAGGGGTCTGGTAGCTGGGCAGCTGGTGGTAATCTCACATAGCGATACAGCTGGCGGATATTTAGAGTAGAATTACACTAAAGTTAAATGTGTTTTAGGAAAATCTATTTTGGAGAAAAAAATAATAATTCTGTACTTATCATACATGTAATCCATTTTAGTAGTCATTGTATCATTCCCTGTGTTTGACAAGGTGACACTGGGTTCATTCATTCATTTTTTTTCTCTCTCTCTTAGGGCATGCACATTGCTTTTTAAATAGCTCTTCTGTCTAGCCAAGATGGACACATTTCTCTATGGCACATTTCTTTGTGCCAGTTTGAATGGGAATCTGTGGTTTAACTCCTACATGCCTAAAGTTCTAGCGAGACATTCTTGGAAAAACTATGATAAAAATCACCTCCTGTAATAAAGTATGTTTCCCTCAAAGCGGCTGTGTTGTACATTGGTCTGATTCAGAACCTTGGCTGGCATAGGGAGGGCTTGGGGATCTGCTTAGCTATCTTCTGCTCCCTGGATGAATGAAATTTCATGAATACTGAGGAAGCTTATAGAGCCACTTACTATTTGATAATTTAGTTTATCTAAAATAAAATTTGTTATGGTTGAAATGAGGTAAACTATTTTGAAATACTTAAAATGTTTTTTAAAGGCTGTAAAATAGGTTAACATTATTTTGGAAGAGCCCAGGCAACTAATATACATTATTAAAATATTTTATTAGCATCAATATTTAATGTATATTTGACTTTAGGACATTGGAGTACTAAAGGAGTCCTTATTATATAAAGCAGAGCAGAAGGTTAATTAGTAAATGAAAAGTCTAAATTTACCATGAAACCTAGTGAAGGTAACTCAGGATTATGAGTGAGAGTACTGCCACTTAACCTCAGGGTATAAAGTGTATTTATAGAATGACTGTAAAAGAAAAAATAAAGTTGGACAAGGGAGTGGTGGGCCTTTTGGATGTTATAAGAAAATGTTGGTGCAGACAAGACTTTGTGTTTACCCAGAAAATATTAATCAGTGTTAAAACCCATAAATATCTTAGTGGTTAGTAGCATTTCCCCACTGTTTAGCTTGCATTGTCTGCTGTCTGCCCTCTCGAAATAGGTCCCCATCCCTGCAGTTGAGACCAAAGGACTGTAGAGTTTGGCAATTTAAAAGGCTGGCCACAGTTGCTGTGAGATTTACCTAGATGATCAAATATACGTTGGTTCTTAGAACAGTACCTGGTATATGCTGAATAAAGAATTAAATCAATGTATCATATAAACAAATATTTAATATCTTGAAATTACAGAACAGTACATTCTGTAACTTTCCTATGTGTACTGTCATATTTTTATGTTCTTCATATACCAAAACAAAACCTGTAATTTTGAAAAAATTCTAACTTTAAAGAAAGACTAAAAAGTGTCATGTCTTGTCACTCTAATTTTCCTAGTGTGACAGTATCCTGGTCATTACTGATATAAACCTTAGATGTCTCGAGTCAACTTCAGAATTCACATTTCTTCAATCTCTGCATGCGTGTAGTTAGGCCAGCATATTCCCAAAAGTCATAATTCGTTACTAATAGTTCAAAGTTACAAGTTAAAGAAGATATTTTTGAATAGTGCATGAAACAAATTTGGGAGGAAGAAAACGGAAGGAGAGATACAAGAGAGGATAGGAGTTAAAAATGTGGTTTTAATACGTTGCTCAGGCTGGTATTGAAAGTAACCCTCCTGCCTCAGGTTAGAATGTACTGGGGTTACAGGTGTGTGCCAGTCTGTCTCTATAACTGTAGTATTTTTGTTCGTTTTTTGTTAACTACTTGATTTATGAGTATGTGTGTATGTGTGTGTGTGTGTGTGTGTGTACTGAAAACCTTGTATCAATAAAGGTTTTATATATTTTTTTTTCAGTACAAACATTTCTCTTTCAAATATTTTCTAATTTTGTTATTTACTATTTAATTTGGTAAACTTCTTGATACATAATTTAAACCTTGTACTGAATAAAATAAAAATTTGCTTGGTTAAAAAAAAAAAAAAGGCTGAAAAGCCTAGAGCTTATTTTGCCTACATCTTATGTGGGTGTAGCCATGTCTTACTTGACAGAGCAGATGAGAAAAAGTATTACCAATGTAGAATTTCAGTTGAAGATTAAAAGACCTCATGCCTTTTAAAATGCAATAAAATTACTTAAAGTGACAAATTAAAAAAAATAAACATTGTAATTTTCTTTCTGAAGGATGTTACCCTAGTTGCAAAGTAAGAAAGAAAGAAAGTTCTTGGAGATTTTGGCTATAGCAAAGAAAAGACATGAAACTTTCATATTTTAGGACTATAAGTGGAAATGGACATGTTCTCATATAAATTGTGAAAATGAACCTTTAACATCTATACTTAGTGAGTGTTAGTGCGGGGTGAGGACATCCTTAGGAAGGAAATCGACTGGGAATGTTGGGAAGCTTACGTGTGCACTCGCAGCTGCCTCCCTAAATCAGCAACACTATAGTGTTTCCCGAAAGAATATTTTTCCAGAGATGAAAAAAAAATCAAGAAATATGGTCTTTTAAAAAGCCAGCTTTGAAGCGAGCATAGCAGCAGGCTTTACAGGTTCCTGCTGTGGGTTTCTCTTTAGATTAAAACTTTGTATGTTCAAAAAAGAAGAAGAAGAACCAAAGACAGGCAGGATCATTTAATATAAAAAAATTTGCATGTTTCTTTCCAGTGGCTTTGATAGAGACCATGACGAAGTTTCCTGAGAGGCTCTAATCTCCGTCTGTCTGTCTGTCTGGTTGTGTGACTAAGAAAAGAGACACACTGTCCATGGGTAAGACCCCTGTGGTGCACAAGTGTCTGAGAGAGTTTTCTTCATGCAGCCTGGAGACAGGCCATGGAATGGAGCTTGTTCCTGTGCAGTTGAGATGACATGTTTGTGGAGGTCTGCAGAGGAGACTGATGTTGTAGCAAGCACTGTCTTCTGTCTGTTATATTCTGATAGAAAGTGATAGTGGGAACTTGTAGAAGACTGAAGCCTCTCATTAGCATTTCTCATTGCTCCACAGAGAGTGAGCCCTGCAGAAGGTAAGAAAAGATAAAGCCCTTGTAATACTTCCAATAATGAAAAGTTAGCTGGCTTGACCTTTGTGGCTACTCGTCATTAAAGAATTAATTTTCTGGATCTGGATCCATTCATTTCCGCATTTTAATGGATGTTTGGTTATTAAAAGGAAGGGATAGAAAAACTTTTTAAGAGGAAGCAGAGAATAAAGTTATTAACCTGTGTTGCCACCAACTCATCCTAAATAATAGAGGAGACATAGGACATCTCCTTAGCTATGCCTCCTTTTAGGATATAACAGCTGAAATACAATAAATCAGTTCCATACTAAGAGGTAATGAATGATGGATGAACTATTATTCACACCTTTAAATGGAATAGGGATGGTCAGGGAATACCCCTTTCTTAATTTACCGTTTTCCTTGTGAAAGAAAAAAATAAAAAGGAGTATTCTAGGTATCTAAGAAACTACATAAATGAATTCTACCCAAGCTTAAATATATTTTCAAGAAAATATGTTACAAGAAAAAAGTTTGGAGGCACTGTAATTTATAGGATTAAAATTTTCTTTTTGTTCAGCATTTTTTTAAGTGTTTCTCTGCCATTCTGCATTCCTCTATTGAGAATTCTCTGTTTAGCTCTGTGCCTCATTTTTTTATTTAACTTTTATTAATTACACTTTATTCATTTTGTTTCCCCCCATAAGCCCCTCCCCCCCTTTCTGCATGCATGCCCCTCCCCAAGTCCACTGATAGGGGTTGTCCTCCTCTCCTTCTTTCTGATCTTAGTCTATCAGTTCTCATCAGAAGTGGCTGCATTGTCAGGGTTCTAGGTTATCTCCATGAATAGTCCTTGGTTGGAGTATGAGTCTCTGGGAAGTTCCCTGTGTTCAAATTTTCTTGTTCTGTTGCTCTCCTTGTGGAGTTCTTGTCCTCTCCAGCTCTTACTATTTCCCACTTCTTACATAAAATTCCATTCACTCTGCCTGACAGTTGGCCATCAGGCTCAGCATCTGCTTTGACAGTCTGCAAGGCAGAGACTTTCAGAGGCCCTCTGTGGCAGGTTCCAAGGTTGTTTCAGGTTTTTTAAATTGGATTACTTGATTTGTTGCTTTTTAACTTCTTGAGTTCTTTATATAGGCTGGATATTAGCCCTCTGTCAGATATAGGGTTAGTGAAGATACTTTCCTAGTCTGTAGGCTGTCATTTTGTTCTGATGACAGTGTCCTTTGCTTTACAGAAGTTTCTCAGTTTTGCGATGTCCCATTTATTGATTGTTGTTCTTAGAGCCTGTGCTGTTGGTATTCTGTACAGGAAGTTGTCTCCTGTGCCAATGAGGTGAAAAGAAATGCTCAACCTCCTTAGTCATCAGGGAAATGCAAATCAAAGTGACCCTGGATTTCACCTTACACCCATCAGAATCACTAAGATCAAGAACTAAAGTGATAATATATGCAGGAGAGGATGTGGAGAAAGGGGAACCCTCCTCCATTGCATGTGGGAATGTAACCACTTTGGAAATCATTCTGGTGCTTTCTCAGACAATTGCGAATAGGGTTTCCTCAAGATGCGACTATACTACTCCTAGGCATATATCCAAAATATGCTCAGCTATACAACAAGGACATTTGCTCAACGATGTTCATAGCTGCTTTATTCGTAATAGCCAAAATCTAGAAACAACTCGAATATCCCTCAACTGAGGAATGGATACAGAAATTGTGCTACATTTACACAATGGAATATTACTCAGCTATTAAAAACAAGGAAATCATGAAATTTGCAGGCAAATGGTGGGATCTAGAAAAGATCATCTTGAGTGAGACATCAGAAGCAGAAAGACACACATGGTATATACTCACTTATAAGTGGATATTAGACATATAACATAGGATAAACATACTAAACTTTGTACACCTAAAGAAGCTAAGCAAGAAGGGGGACCTTGGGTAAGATGATCAATCCTTACTCAGAAAGCCAAATGGGATGGACATCAGAAGAGGGAGAAAACAGGGAACAGGACAGGATCCTTCCACAGAGCACCTCTGAAATACTCTAGGCAGCAGTGTATCAAAGCAGATGCTGAGACTCATAACCAAACTTTGGGCAGAGTGCTGGGAATCTCATTAAAGAATGAAAGAAGAGGGAGATAGAAAGACCTGGAGAGGACAGGAGCTTCAAAAGCAACAGAACAATAAACAAACAAACAAAAACTGGGCCCACGGGTCTTTTCTGAGACTGATACTCCAGACCATTCATGGAGATAACCTAGAACCCCTGCACAGATGTAGACCATGGCAGCTCAGTATCCAAGTAGGTCCCCTAGTATTGGGAACAGGGACTGACTCTGACATGAACTGATTGGCCTGCTCTTTGATCACCTCCCCCTGAGGGGGGAGCAGCCTTCCCAGGCCACAGAGGAAGACAATGCAGCCAGTCCTGATGAGACCTGATAGGCTAGGGTCAGATGGAAAGGGAGTAGGATCTCCCCTATCAGTGGACTTGGAGAGGGGCATGGGAGAAGAGGGAGTGAGGGTGGGATTGGGAGAGGATGAGGGAGGGAGCTAAAGCTGGGACACAAAGTGAACAAACTATAATTAATTAAAAAAATAAATTAAAGTGTAAATAAATATTCATTTTGTCAGAAGAACCATTGGAAAAGGTTGCTGGTGTATGAGTGGGTATTGTGTAAGATTCTCCAGAGTAACAGAAATACCTTTGTTTGGACAGCCCTTAAGTTATAAACAACAGATTCACTTTTATAGTTTTGGAGCCTTGGAAATTAAAAGTCATGGTGGGAGTAGACTGGATTTTCTCTGAGGCTTTGCTTTCTCAGAGGTGTTGCCCTCACCAGTGTCTTCATATACTGGAAGAGAACACTCATCCCCAGTCATTTTTGATGATGACACTAATCTCATCCATCATGGTGCCACTGTACCTCCCTAATTCTCTCCCAAAAGCTATCCTGTATATGGAAGATTATGTTCCAAGATGTGAATGGTGAGTAGACACAAACACTGAGACCCTGTAAATAACAAAATGAGGTGCACGTAGAGATAAACACACCTATTGTAAGGAAACTGTGAGATTTTAGGAGCTTATAAGCTTAAAACATAAAAGCAGACACAGGAGATCCCAGGCAGCTCCAGTTGGAAGACAGTCTCCTGAAGAGATCTGTTTAATCTTGGAAGCTCCTCATTTTGTTCTGTTCAGCCTTCCAACTCATTGAACTGGGCCTGCTGTATTCACCCAATCTCATGTTAAGCTCATCCAAAGTCATCACCCAGGTTGACTCGTAGAATATATTTGAAAGCAGATAAGGAATAGGGCACAAGCCTTTGATATACAACTTCATTGGAAGCAAGGTTTCTTAGAATGAGTTATGAAATATAGTATACAAAGTCTATAAAAGTGTGACTTCTCCTTTCTTGCACCAGTTCAGTGTCATTGTTGGCATGTTTTCTTCTTGGGGGATTTAGTGGAACACATAAAAGTTGGCAGTGAAATCTATTCACCATCTCTCTTCACTTCTCACCCTGGTCTGGTTCACTCTAGAACCATTAAAAAGGACATGTGGCTAAGGAATATCAATAGCCACTCATGAATGCATTTTAACAGTCTTAATATTAATTTTATATCAGAACACTCTCTTAAATGAGAACAGATCTCTATCAGTGATGTAAGATGGAAAAGAATTAAAACCATGCCATGCTGAGGGGAACTGTGTCCACAAGGGTTACATTTTAACTAAAGATTCTCTGTAATGAGTGGAAGACTGCATGTAACTCAGTGGTAGAGCTGTTAGATATAGCTCACTTAGGAAAAATATGCTTCCTAAGAAGTGAATCTAATTTCCCGAGATCTGAAGTACCCTGTGTCTACTCTTGAGCCCTTTCATAATAGCTGAAGTAATGAATACCAGCTCCTTTCCTTATAGTCCCTGGTTCAGGTTCGTATTTCAGACATACATGGGTAACCAGAGCAGGGAGAATGATAGGATGTACAAATGTCTTTCCAGCTTCAAAAAATACATCCTTGCTTAGAAAAAAAAATCACTGATATTTCTCTGTCAACCATCAGATTCATTTGCTATCTCTTGACCATATCTCTTATGGATGAAAGCATCAATCCATATTGAGCATAGTTCAACAAAACTACTAAATTGTTTAGATTACTATCTTGTTGTGTGCACTTTAAGGACAGAGCTCTTATTGCCTTCTGGAAGAGGGATGTACACTGCTGGATGAGCATGATAACTACACATAAAATGTGTGTATCCATTTAGAACACACACACACACACACACACATTGAAAGACTGAAAAAACGTGATAGATAGTATTTGCCCCTTCAGGGTAGACTTGTTTCATTCACTTAAGTCGATATATTATTTTAAGTGCTCAACTACTTTAAGAAACAGGTAACTTCTTTTTTTTTTTTTTATCTTTCCTTTCTTGCTTTTTTACATCATGTCCACAAATGTCCATTTAAGAAAGATAACAACTAACTGATTAAAAACACGAAGTCCCAGCCCATGGCATCATTTTGCTCTGCATTTTGTCTGTAGGTCCTTTTCTACACTTATGGGCCTACATTCTTGTAGGAAGTTCAGCTAATTCCAAAACATCCCTTACATACTGTGGCTTTGGATCCCTGTGCCTCCTTAAAAACATCCTGAACTCAAGTCTGGTTTGACTAACAAGTGAGAGCTCGTGAAGATAAAAATAGCTGTTGCTTATGAGTGTCACTGTTCTGTCTTTCTCTTTCTCTCTGTGGACTTAAATGTCATCCAATTACCTCCTACAAATGTCTACACAATTGTAAGCTAGTCAACATTTTGACACCAATATTAGATGGTGATTTGTCTAATTAGTTTGTGAACATTTGCATATCCAGAGCACTCAATAAATTGGGAATATATTTGAATTTGATCTTCATATAGACTTTGGATAACCTCGGGTTTGCGTTTATAATTGCTGTTAAGTTTTCATAGCATTTCATTATGAAAACTGGAGTCTTCTTGCTAATAATGACATTTAGATGAGTAGTTTATTATTCTACTATCTCCTCTAAGAATAAAGCAAAATTTTCGGGCATCTCCTGAAATAAATTCCTTTTTTGAAGTGTGCAGTCTCTGATGCTGCTAATGAGATATGGAAGGGGCATTTTGTAAAAGTGACAAGTTATTTTAATCAGAAAGGTCATGCATGTCACTTAGCATTATTGTTTCCTGAAGTAGCTTAACTCTGCCAAAGTCGGTGAGAATTAAGATTTCAATTATACATCGCTAATGGCTTGGACACACAATTAGCAAGGTAGAGGTTTAAAACCCAAGCATGGCTGAAATATTATCTTGATTTACTGGCATCATAGCTAAGAACTTGGGAAAAGTTAGCAGTTTATACTTTTTAAGTGCCCGAGAGTAAAGTCATGTGGTAATGGCAGAACAGGAGTCATTCTGTCATTTGGGGATTTCACTTAACTTCTATACACAATTTCACTACTAAAATACTAAAATTAATGCCTTCACTTTGAGGAGCACAGTGATATCTATTTTTTCTTTCTTTTTACACAATACCTCATGCTTATTTTTTTTCACTTTCTACACATTCTGACACATTAACTAATGTTTACAGTGCCCAATTAGAATCCTAGAAGAATGAGTAGGATTCATGCTTTTATTTTGGTGTGTGTGTGGGGGGGGGGCATTTTTCTAGTTACCCTTTGGCTCTCTGTGTTGGTTTATACATTAATGTATGCTGTGTGTAGGTATTAGCATATGTTGTGTGCAAATGAGACAGTCTTTAAAGGTGAGCCCTTTGTCCCATGAATCTGATAATAGTCAGGGACACATCTTAATTTAACCAATGGTAAAGGAATGGAATAATATACACATTGAGATCAGAACTCTGATTATTTTGAGATACTTTCTAAGAAAAAAAAAAAAAACTTAGTCCATGGGTATGCTAAGCATCTTGTTGGCCAACCTAAATTCTGGCCCAATGTTGCCCTTTTCTGAATGTAGACTTTCCACAAATCTCCACTCTATTTTTATATACTTAGTTCCATAATTTGTGGAGAACAAGTTTAGGTCTTTGGTAGGGTAGGGGGAAAGAATGAAGAAAGAAAGGAGGTAGAGAGACGTGGGATTAAAAAAAAAAGATGGAAGAGAGAAAGGAGAGGCCAGGGAAAGGGAGGAGAAGTTAGGATAGGGGAGGGAGGGAGCAATGGAGAGATGAGACAGAGGGGGGAGGGAGGTGACAGGAGCTCCACAAGAAGAGCAACAGAAGCAAGAAATCTGGGCCTAGGGGACTTTTCTGAGACTGATAATCCAACCAAGGACCATGCATGGAGATAACCTAGAACCCCTGCACAGACATAGCCCATGGCAGCTCGGTATCCAAATGGGTTTCCAAGTAAAGGAAACAGGGACTGTCTCTGACATGAACTGATTGGCCTACTCTTTGATCACCTCCCTCTGAGGGGGTGCAGCCTTACCAAGCCACAGAGGAAGACAATGCAGCCAGTCCTGATGAGACCTGATAGCCTAGGGTCAGATGGAAGGGAAGGAGGACCTCCCCTCTCAGTGGACTTTGGGAGGGTCATGGGAGGAGATGAGGAAGGGAAGATGGAATTGGGAGGGATTGAAGGAGGTGGCTACAGGTGGGATACAAAGTGAATATACTGTAATTAATATAAAAATATTTTAAAATTATTTTTAAAAAAGAGGGAGAGGGGGAGGGAGAGGAAAATAACTCAACATTAGAACCTGTGGAGTTTCAGTTCATTAGCCTTGCCTTACAGCAACTGACCTATGCATTTTGTCATGGCAAAATGAGTTAAGTAAGAGATAAGTGAAATATTGTTCAAATTTAATATATTGATCAGAGAGTACTGGGTTTAAAGAGAACTTAACTAAATAAAGAGAGCTAAAATATGATTTTCTTGACATGTGAGAGGGACAAGTCAAAGGAAATAGAAAGGGAGTGAGTATTGTTAAGGCATCTTGAACAGTATATTATTAGGTAAATTCATATATGTTGAAATTGACTAGCCTCCAAGAGATGTTGGGAGACCAGCAAATATAATATATATGATATTATATTCAGGTTCACATGAAAGTGTTGTGTCCATTTAGTAAGTTGGTGGCATTTTATTTACATTACTTCTTGCTATATACTGCTTTTATTTTTCTTTTAAATTTATTTAAGGAAAGTATGAGTCGGTTACCATTTGCCTAGTGCATGGGCGTCTAAAGAATTGTTGGATTCTGATCTGGGTGGTGAGTATGCTAAGGTGCCTGAGGGGCTGAACCCTGTAGCCTTTGAGGAAGCTGATGACACCCTAGTGATTTCTTGATTGTCATATTATGACCTTGTCTTAATATAATATTTACCATTTTTATACACAAATCAATACTGTAATATTATTTTTTTAATCTTTTTTATTTTTTATTTTTATTAATTACAGTTTATTCACTTTGTATCCCCCCATAAGCCCCTCCCTCCTTCCCTCCCAGTCCCATCCTCCCTTCCCCTTCTTCAAGCATGCCCCTCCCCAAGTCCACTGATAGGGGAGGTCCTCCTCTCCTTCCTTCTGATCTTAGTCTATCAGATCCCATCAGGAATGGCTGCACTGTCATCTTCTGGGGCCTGGTAGGGCTGCTCTCCCCTCAGGGGGAGGTGATCAAAGAACAGGCCAATCAGATTATGTCAGAGGCAGTCCCTCTTCCCATTGCTATGGAACCCACTTGGATACTACGCTGTCATGTACTACATCTGTGCAGGGGTTCTAGGTTATCTCCAGGCATGTTCCTTGATTGGAATATGAGTCCCTGGGGAGCCCCCTCTGTTCAAATTTTCTGGTTCTATTGCTCTCTTTGTGGGGTTCCTGTCCTCCCCAGATCTTACTATTTCCCACTTCTTACTTAAGATTCCATACACTTTGCCCATCAGTTGGCCTTAAGTCTCAGTGTCTGCTTTGATAGCCTTTCAGAGGCCCTCTGTGGCAGGTTCCTAGGTTGTTTCCTGTTTTCTTCTTCTTCTGATGTCTATTCTCTTTGCCTTTCGGGATGGAGATTGAGCGTTTTAGTCAGGGTCCGCTCTCTTGATTAGTTTCTTTAGATGTTCAAGGAAATCATGAAATTTGCGGGTAAATGGTGGGACTTGAGAAGGATCATCCTGAGTGAGCTGTCCCAGAAGCAGAGAGACACACACAGTATATACTCACTCATATAGACATATAACATAGGATAAACCTACTGTAATATTCTTAACACATTTTCTAGACCTTCAAATATTATGGGATTTCTTCATTCTAAAAGTATGAACGGCTTACTGAAGAATATGAATTTGGGTTGGATATTGAGAGGTTTGGCTGCCTAGAGTTGAGTGGAGAAATAATCTAGTTAGTACACATCATTTGAGAAACAGAGCAAAGATGCCCCTTCTACTTTGTACCTGTGTGTGGCTTTAGTGAACAGGAGAGAGGAGCAAGGTCCAGGCTTGTGATTCTGGAAGATGGAAACACAGAAACACAACAGAGAAGTTTTAGGACCCAAATTAGGCTACACTGTTTTTACAATAACTATAAATTATAAAATCTGTTAAATAATTTTTTTCTTTCAAATGGCAAAGGTAACCCTGACTGCAAAGAACCAAAAAAAGTTCAAGACAAAACAGAGACTAGTTAGCATGACACAGTTTCGAGAGAACAGAGAATTGTAGTTCATAGCAGGAAACAGTAGAAAGCTATTACACTAATTCAATTAGAAAATGGAATTTCATGAATAAAACGTTATCTAGATGAAAATGAAAAAGGAACAATGAAATTGGCTTCAATCTAACCATACTCCCTTTCTTTTTTCCCCCCTTGCTCTTTTTGACCCATTTCTTCTTATTTCTTCATTCCTCTGCATTTTCCTTTCTCTTCAATTTCCTCTTACATATTGTTACTCAGTGATTATTGTGTACCCGGCTATGGGAATAGGGAGGAGGGCTGATAAATTATAATGCCAGGAAATCTAGTTTGTCTGAATACCTAGTCTATTAACTATGCCAGGAAACATTTTCGGGAAAGAAACATTTTTGCAGCAGGAACTTGAAGGACTGCCTCTGACATAATCTGATTGGCCTGCTCTTTGATCATCTCCCCCTGAGTGGGGAGCAGCCTTACTAGGCCACAGAAGATGACAATGCACCCACTCCTGATGTGGTCTGATAGACTAAGATCAGAAGGAAGGAGAAGAGGACCTCCCCTATCAGTGGACTTGGGGAGGGGCATGTGTGAAGAAAGGGGAGGGAGGGTGGGACTGGGAGGGGAGAAGGGAGGGGTTTCTGGGAGGGATACAAAGTGAATAAAGTGTAATTAATAAAATAAAATAAAATTTAAAAAAAGGAATAGGAATTTGATTTGAATTTGAGAAGATTGATTTGCATATCCTGTAGGACTTCTTTATTGAGATGTCCAGCAAAGAACTGAGGAACCCTCTGATATCATTGCACTTACCTGGAAGAAAGAGCCTATATGATGTACAGTTAACTTCTTTTCCAAGGAGGGACCACAATTTGGTCACATGACCTCCCATCAGCTGAGCTAGATGTCACTCTGATGATCTGTTGTTACTGATCTTGGATAAAATAGGATGCAAAGATCTTCTAGTTTAGTGTGCAGATGCCTGTTCATGAACAAGGAGGAAAAGGAGGGTAAAAAGGGAGTAGATTGACAGATGGAGGGAGAGAAAGGGTGTGGGTTGGGAACAGTCTAGCTTTTTCATTGTCTGTGACCTTGTCTGATAGTAATATTTAAACATTTTTGTAGCTGACACTGTTTTTCTCATATCATTAGTCATTTAACTTCTAGACTGAATGATTTCCAGAATACAAAATGTGTTCTAATACTTTGAATTCCTCATTGATCACCTGCCTCTGGTTCAATCTCAAATATTTATAATATTGATTAAAATTAAGTATTATTTGGTAATATCTATCTTGATTGAAATAATGACAAATAACAGGAAGGCTTGTTTCTAGTCAGGGTTTTGAATCAGGATATCCTCTCACTTAAATTCTGGAACTATTATGCAGTTTTTCTTTTCACTTTTTAAAATGAATTTTCTGCTATTAAACGGAGCCATTGTTTTATGAGACTCTGTTCTTTAGTGTAAAGGCTTATGTTGTATTTGATTGTTATTGATGTTGTGGTTACACCTATTGATTCTTCAGTTCCTACTTTTTCTAGTAGCAATTATGCTCAGAGTCTCACATATAATTTTATGGACATTAGAAGCTGTGAAATGCTTTACTATTTATACCTTCAAATGTCTATGAAAACAACTTATGAGCAATTCTAAAGTTCTACTTTAACCTACATTGTAATATCAAAAAATACCAAAAAATATCAAATGTATATCAAAAATACACAGTATTTTGTAACTACTTACCTTTTACAAATTAAACTGCCATTAGGCTTTATGAAGTTTAGCACTGTTTTAGATTAAGGGTAAGTACTATACTTATGAAAGCTGTTAGTTACTGTTATTAAGATTTCTATTATCAATTCCATAAGTTAATGAATGTTTATAATTTTGACCTAGGGAATTATTGAATGTCCATGTTTTCTGATATGAATTATTTCAACCTTTTGCAAATGATGCAAAGCAGTTTAACATGTATTAATTGGGGTGAGCATAATTTCTGATAATAGTAAATACAAAGTATAAGAGGTAACACTTAATAGGCAAGATAAAACAATGAAACTTTGAAAATAACTTATCAACTGATTAATTGGAAGTAGGAGAAAACAAATAACAGGACATGAGCCTACCACAGAGAGCCTCTGAAAGACTCTACCTAGCAGTGTATCAAAACAGATGCTGAGACTCAAACCAAACCAGGGAATCATATGAAAGAAGAGGGAGTTAGTATGACCCGGAGAGGACAGGAGCTCCACAAGGAACAAATATATCAGGGCACAGGGGTCTTCTATGAGACTGTTTCTTCAACCAAGGACCATGTATGGTCCAACCCCTTCTTGGATATAGCCCATGGTAGCTCAGTATCCAAGTGGGTACCCTAGTAAGGGGAACAGGGACTATTTCTTTCATGAACTCAATGACTGGCTCTTTGACGCCTCCCCCCCCCGAGGGAGGAGCAGCCTTGATAGGCCACAAAGGAGGACATTGCAGCCAGTCCTGAAGATATCAGATAAGCTAGGGTAGGATGGAAGGGGAGGAGGGCCTCCCCTATCAGTGGACTTGCAAGGGGGCAGGGAGGAGATGAAGAAGGGAGGGTGGGATTGGGAGGGAATGAGGGAGGGGGCTACAACTGGGATACAAAGTAAATAACCTATGGTTAATATAAAAAATTAAAAATTATAAAAATAATTAAAAAAACAAATCGGGAGATAAAAACTGATGAACTGTGTCAAAAGTAAAAATTGCATATCATTATATCCTTAACTACAACTGAAAACTCCTGAAAAACTCTAAGCAAAGAGGGCCTCTGAAAGCCTCTGCCCTGCAGACTATCAAAGCAGATGCTGAGCCTGATGGCCAACTGTCAGGCAGAGTGAATGGAATTTTATGTAAGAAGTGGGAAATAGCAAGAGCTGGAGAGGACAGGAACTCCACAAGGAGAGCAACAGAACAAGAAAATTTGAACACAGGGAACTTCCCAGAGACTCATACTCCAACCAAGAACTATTCATAGAGATAACCTAGAACCCCTGCACAGATGTAGCCCATGGCAGTTCAGTGTCCAAGTGGGTTACATAGTAATGGGAAGAGGGACTGCCTCTGACATAATCTGATTGGCCTGCTCTTTGATCACCTCCCCCTGAGGGGGGAGCAGCCTTACCAGGCCACAGAAGATGACAATGCAGCCACTTCTGTTGAGAACTGATAGTGTAAGATCAGAAAGAAGGAGAGGAAGACCTCCCCTATCAGTGGACTTGGGGAGGGGCATGCATGCAGAAAGGGGAGGAAGGGTGGGATTGGGAGGGGAGGAGGGAGGGGCTCATGGAGGGATACAAAATGAATAGAGTGTAATTAATAATAACAATAAAAATGAAATGAAAAAATAAAAATAAATAAATATATAAGCAAATATGTATTTGCGTTGATTTTCACTATCTCACAGGTCAAATAATGGGATTAAGACCATTACTTAAAACAGTATACTACAAATTTTTCATAATGGATTTTTACAGAGCTAAACAGTGAAGCAGGCCTATGCTGTTGATTTGTAAAGGGAGAGGATATTCTCTTGAATGAAGATGAAGGAAACAAAGCCCTGTGGTGCAACCCTGCATACCTCTTAAAGGCGTTCAGATACTGACAAAGTTTCAGGAACAGACAGTGGCATCCTTCATACAAGTCGGTGAAAAATGGTTTGAGGAAGAAATTAGGGAAGCAATACCCTTTACAATAGCCACAAATAATATAAAATATCTTGGTGTAGCTCTAAAAAAAAAACATGTAAAACTCTAAAAATATAATGGGTATGAGTTGATAAGGATATAGAGCATAAGGCAGGAGCTAATGCTTTTTGTGTTATGCTCACACACTCAAGTTTTCTTCATGAATATGCATTTCCACCAGCAAGTAAATTGTTAAGAAACAATATAAAATTATATGTTTTGAAGATAAGAAACAATTTTGAATAGAGCTCAAAATTTCAGATTATGTTGCAGTCTTTAACAGAAGAATAACATCATATGCTAAGCTAAATTGTTAGCAAAGGATAAAATGACTTTAGAAAAAGAGGTAACTTATTTGGAGCAAGCCATTAAATAGTTGTTAAATCCCACCAGCAATGGAGGAAGGTTACCTTTTCTCCATATCCTCTCCAGCATGTGTTGTCCCTTGAGTTTTTGAACTTAGCCATTCTGATGGGTATGAGGTGTAATCTCAGAGTCCTTTTGATTTTTATTTCCCTGATGACTAAGGATGTTGAGCATGTCTTTTTTATTTTTTTAATTTTTATTTTTTTCACAGTTTATTCGTTATATATCCTGATTGAAGCCCTTTTCCTCAACTCCTTCTAGTCCCAGCCTCCCTATCTCTTTGCCCCTATCCCCTTCCCCTAGTCCACTGAAAGGAGGAGTTCTCCTTCTTTGCTTTCTGCCCAAAGCTTGTCAAGTCTCCACAGGACTGCCTGGATCCTCTTCCTCTGTGGCCTGGTAAAGCCTGATAGCCAGGGACAAGTGGTCAAAGAGCAGGCAACCTTGTTCGTGACAGAGGCAGCCGCTGCTCCCTTTACTCAGGAACCCACATGGCAACTGAGCTGCCAAATGGCTACATCTGAACAGATGGTCTAGGTTCTCTCCTTGTGTGGGCCTTGGTTGGTACATCAGTCTCTGTAGCAGCCCCTAGGCTCAGATTATTTATCTTTGTTGGTCTCCTTGTGGGGCTTCTGTACCCTCCATGTCCTTCTATCCCCATCCCCACACCCCTCTTCTTCCATGAGACTCTGCACTCTGCCCAAAGTTTAGCTGTGAGTCTCAGCATCTGCTTCAATCCCCTGTTGGGTGGAGCCTTTCAGAGAACCCTCTATAGTAGGCTCCCATCCTGTTTCCTCTCTTCCACCACTTTTGGTGCCTATCCTGTTTGCCGTTCTAAATGAGATTTACGCATCCTCCCTACAGTCCTCTTTAGTGTTTAGTTTTTTCAGGTCTGTAGATTTTAGTCCATTTATCATATAATATATGGCTAATATCTGCTTATAACTGAGTATATACCATGTGTGTCTTTCTGCTTCTGGGATACCTCACTCAGAATGATCTTTTCTAGTTCCCACCATTTGCCTGCAAATTTCATGATTTCCCTGTTTTTAATACCTGAGTAGTATTTCACTGTGTAAATGTACTACAATTTCTGTATCCATTCATCCATTTAGGGACATCTAGGTTGTTTCCAGAATCTGGCTATTACAAATAAAGCTGTGATGAACATAGTTGAGAAAATGTCTTTATTGAATGGTGGGGAATATTTTGGGTATACGCGCAGGTATAGCTGAATCTTGAGATAGTGCTATTCCCAACTTTTTGAGAAAGCACCTGATTGATTTCCAAAGTGGCTTGTTCAAGACTGCACTCCCACCAGCAATGGGGGAGGGCTCCCCTTTCTCCACAACCTCTCTAGCATGTGTTCTCACTTGAGTTTTTGATCTTAGTCATTCTGATAGGTGTAAGATGGAATCACAGAGTTGTTTTGATATGCATTTCCCTGATGACTAAGGATGTTGAGCATTTCTTTAAGTGCTTCTCTGCCATTCATTATTCCTCTGTTGAGAATTCTCTGCTTAGCTATGTACTCCAATTTTAAGTTGGATTATTTGGTTTCACCCAAACACAAAAGAATTTACCTTCTTCTCAGCATCTCATGGAACCCTCTCCAAAATAGACCATATAGTTGGTCACAAAGCAAGCCTCAACAGATACAAGAAGGTTGAAATCCCTTTTATCCTATCAGACTACCATGGACTAAAGCTGGACCTCAACAACAACAGAAATAGCAAAAAGCCTACACACACACATGAAAACTGAAAAACTCTCTACTCAATGACAGCTGGTTCAGGGAAGAAATAAAGAAATTAAAGGCTTCCTAGAATTCATTGAGAATGAAGGTACAACATACCCAAATTTAATGGGGCACAATGAAAGCAGTGCTAAGAGGAAAGTTCATAGCACTAATTGCCTTCATAAAGAAATTCAAAATACCTCACGCAATCATTTAAGGGCTTTCAGGTGAGCCATAAGCCCTGAGGGGATGTGGGAGGGGAGCATATCTTTAAGTGTTTCTCCACCATTCAATATTCCTCTGTTGAGAGTTCTCTATTTAGCTCAGTGGTACCCATTTTTTTTTAAATTGGATTATTTGGTTTGTTGGTGTTTAATTTCTTGAGTTCTTTATGTGTTCTGGATATTAGACCTCTGTCAGATGTAGTG
The DNA here is from genome assembly GCF_030254825.1 of Meriones unguiculatus. NCBI lineage: Eukaryota > Metazoa > Chordata > Mammalia > Rodentia > Muridae > Meriones > Meriones unguiculatus. Next base: position 32,236,239 of record NC_083367.1, on the reverse strand, counting down.
TTGGTAAAGATCTTTTCCCAATCTCTAGGCCATCATTTTGTTCTGTTTATAGTGTCCTTTGCTTTACAAAAGATTTTCAGTTTTATGAGGTCCCATGTATTGATTGTTGATCTTAGAGCCTGTGCTGTTGGTGTTCTGTCCAGAAGCTGTCTCCTGTGCCAATGAGTTCGAGGCACTTCCCCAATATTTCTTCTAACAGATTTAGTGTGTCTGCTTTTATGTTAAGGTTTTTGATCCACTTGGACTTTACTTTTGTGCAGGGTTAGAAGTATGGATCTAGTTACATTTTCCTACATGTAGACATCCAGTTAGACCAGCACTATTTGGTGAAGATGCTGTCATTTTTCCATTGTATAATTTTGTCAAAGATCAGGCATCCATATATGTCCTCTAAAAGACTCCACCCAGCAGGGGATCAAAGTAGATGCAGACACACAGTGAAACTTTGGACAGAGAGAAGGGAATCTTATGGAAGAAGAGGGATATATAAAGACCCAAACCAGACAGAAGCCACACAAGGAGACCAACAAAGAAAAACAAAACAGGGAACAGGGGTGGAGGTGAGGAGGGAATTGCAGAGTCTGATGCATCAACCAAGGACTATGCATAGAAAGGACCTAAACCCCCTGCTCAGATGTAGCCCCAGACAGCTCAGGCTCCCTGTGGGTTTCTTAGTAAGGGGAGAAGAGACAGTCTCTGACATGAACTTGGTTACCTTTTCCTTGATCACACTGTCTGGTGGGGTGACCCAGCAAGACCACAGAGGAAGAGGATCCAGGCAGTCCTGATAGGACCTAATAAAATAGGGTCAGACAGTAGAGGAGGAGCACTTCACCTATCAGTGGACTAGGGAAGAAGGACAGGGGAGGAAGAAGGAAGGTAGGACCCCAAGGAGATGAGGGAGGGGGCTACAATTGGGATACAGAGTGGATACATTGTAAATAATAATGATGATGATGATGATGATGAAAAAGATGAAAAATTAAAATGTTAAATCAAGGAATATTGCAAGATTTTATTTTAAAGTAGAATCCTTTTGTAGAAGAGCCTATGGAATGAATGCTCTTCTGAGGAGAAAAAAACAGGCAGCTGGCAAACATAGTTACTTTGTAGTTCTTCCTTTCTTCCTCCTCCTCTTTTGTTGCAGGTGTTCAGAGTATAAAACATACCCTCATACCTGCAACAGTGTCCTTTATAGGAGCCTCCCATCTGTAAATAATATCTAAAATCCCTTGCAAATATATGAGACGACTTTGGATCAATGGCTGTGAATCTTGGATTCAAGATAAATATCATCTTGAGAAATTTAAAAGACAATCCAAATTGAGCTAATACCAATGAGAGCTTCAGGCCAACAGGAGAATTATTTCTGGCATCAGAATCTAAGCATTTAAAGTTGTAATGTTCTTATGTGATCTTGTCAGCATCTGACAGAAAACATAATTAATAAGGCTTAGCCTTCTAACATTTTTTTTTTTCAATGCAGTTTATTCAGGAACATTGAACAATCCTCGGACCCCGGGGAAAGCCAGCCCACAGCTTAAATAGCCTCTGGGTAGCCAACCCAGGCGTGCCACGGGGGCAATGCAGATAGGTCCACATACATGGAAGCAAGCCAGATCCTCGGCCTTAGCCAAATGTGGAGTTGTTCGTGACAGAGAGCACTCACCATCGGGAAGGTGGAAGGCGGAAACCAGCTCCATCTTTAAGGCATAGCATTCCGCAGCTCTCTACAGTTCCCCCTTTTTGTTTTAGACGCATCAGGCAAGAGTAGAGGTCTGATCTCTGATATTAGAAATAAATTGGGACTTTGTACAGATGTTCATTTAGGTGTCATCCACCCAAAGAGCATCAGACCCGTCCGATACCTTTTTCTCAGAGGCGGGACCTGGGGCATCAACCCGCATGCAATCAGACATGCTCTTCTCTGGGTCCAAAGCGGCTGACCCTGAGTGCAGTGCTTAGCCATTGAAGCAGGACATTCTCCCCAAGCATGGTTGGATACCATAAAAAGCCTTCTAACATTTTTATTTTGAAAATTAAAGTACTTATAATGAAAAGGAATGAAAGAGAGAGAAAAATGGAGAGAAAAGAGGGGAGGAAGGGATAGGGAGGGATAGATGATAGCAGTGTCACTCAAATGGATGCATCTAAAGAACATATTTAAGAATGAAGAATGAGAGTCTCAATTGTGGACTTGTTTAATAGAGAAGTTGTCAGGTACATCCATTTAAATAATATGAAGTTAAGTGAAGATAGATTTAGAATATGGCTAAAGGAGGTATATAAATTTATGTTCTTAAATATATCTAAAATAATCTTAAATCATTAATAATTCATATTTTTCATATGCAGAAGTTTTTCATATCAAATCTATTATGATTTGATAGAATAAGTTTTGAGGATTTTTTTGAGATTATAATTTAATTACATTTTTCCATTTTCTTTCCCCTCTCAAAGCTCTCTTGTAATACCCTTCCGTTCTCTTCTTCACATTCACAGCTTCGTTTATTTTTACTAATTTTATTGTACTCATATATGTATGTATGTATGTGTATATGTATTCCTGAATATAATCAGTTCAGTTTGTATAATGCCACCTGCATGTTTATTTTCAGGGTTAAACATTTAGCACTGGCCATTAGTTGTGTGCTCCTCCTAGGGAAGGTCACCTCTCCTGCTCCCAGTTTTCCTCAGCTGTCTATAGTCTATGTGTAGGGTAGAGGCCTCATGGGCTTTTCTCCACTCAGGCTTGTTCAATTGCCTTATCCTTTTCGCCTTACATTTGTCCTATTAGTGAAGTGACTAAATAGTACATAGTTAGCATATGGCTCAATGGTTCAATAAATCATACAAGGGAGTACAGAGCCAATTTTGCCAACTGTACTAAAACTTCATTCTTTGGTTTCTAGCAAATTGTTTTTTTCTTGTTTGTTTTTACCCAGCCTTTTTTTTTCCATAGCACAGAGTCCAAAGTAGTAGACAGACAATGTATATATTTTTGTCAACAGTACAGTGGTTATCTTGGTGGTGGTGTGACTGGATTAAGATACTTATGGAATTGGTAATGTTTGCTGCTGAGTACCCCAGTAAGGGTCTTTTCAGAGTTTATAGGTATGTTTACCATGGAATTGAGAAGGCAAAATTCACCCCAAATGCAGCCATCCCAGTTGGTAGTTAAGGGCTTTGGCTAGCTCAAAAAGCAGAGAGATGAAGCATGCACACACGTGGAAGATCAAATCATGAAACACAGTACCTTTTTTTGTTGCTGTTGATGGTCAAACTTCTTGAGCATTTGCCTAAATTAATGTTACTTATTCCCCAAAGGTCTCCAGGGTCTTTGGCCTCAAACCAAATAAACTGAGCTAAAAGACCAATGTAATAATTCTAGAAAATGAATCCAAGAAGGAAAAAAGAACAAACAATAAACATTCAAAAAAGAATCACTGTTATCTATTACATGGTATATTAACTGTAAGTCTATTTGAGAGGGTGCAGAATTCCAGTACAGCCTTAGTGACCAAAACCTTTGTATAATCGTCTTGAACCTCAGAAGTACAGATGCCTGTGATACACTGGGCCAGCAGGACTGTGAGTAGAAGGAAGGTTTTGGGGATGTTTGAGAAAGTGTAATTATCTTTAGTGGGCATTGTGTGATGACAAGAGGGAGAAGAGAGAGAGAGTGGTTTAACATGAAGTGTATTCTGTGCTGTGTCACTGGCTAAGAAGATGGAAGGGACCACACAGTAAGAAACACAGATTATTTCTAGAAAGAGCATCAGCATCACCAGCCAGCCCTGAGATTAGAACCTCAGGCCTACAACTGTAAGGAAGTAAACTCGTCCCAGTCTCAGAAACTTAGAAAAGGTCATGGACTCCAGATGCTGGGCAGTCTAGTCCAACAGATGCCCTTGATATAATCTCCAAGACTCCATAACAGAGGTAACCCACTCTGAAGGCTTCTCACTGCCAGTACTGTCAACTAACTCATAGATGTAATACGACACTTTCAAAAGGATACATAGCATTGGAAAATGTATAAGCTGTCCATAAAATATTATGCAAATTCCCGTCTCTAAAAAGTCTAAAATGTATTAAACTTCTACCTTATGTATTAGTCATGGGTATGTTGAGTACGAGAAGCAAAAGAATGTTTATAGAATTAGAGAAGAGGATTTGCTAGGTGTCTTACATGTTCAGTGGGTGAATAGTCACATAATAGGAGTTTGCAAGCTGTAAAGTCAGGAAGCCTGTAGTTGCTCATTCAAAGGGCTGGAAACCTCAGAATAAGAATCCATAATATATAAGGAAAATACCTTAAGTTTGATATGCACAGTGAAACTCTGTTAAAGAAAGTCACTTTTTCCTCTGTGCGTGGTTACCAGTTTTAGATAGCCTATGGTTAGGGATAAAGGCTGTGTCCTCTTCCCTTCTCAGTGCTGAGATCCCATCTGGCTTGGACCTGTATAGGCCTTATGCATGCTGCCACGGTCTTTTTATGTGTAGATACTCTTACTCTCTTGGAGTCTTTCAAATCCCACTGGTTCTTTCAGGCTTTCTGCTTTCTCTTTCATATTGTTTCCTGAGCCCTGAGGGGCGGGATTTGATGCAGGCATTTATTCAGGGCTGAGACATCCATTCAGGACTGAGGTCTCTCACTTCTCTGAACATTGTCTGGCTGTGGATCTCTGTATTTGTTCTCACTGAGGCAGGAGGAAGGTTCTCCAATAATGGCTGAGCAAGGCACTGATCTCTGACTACAGCAGAATGTTGTTAGGACTCACTTCATTGCTATGATACTTTGCAGAACAGTGGCATTTGGTTTTGGCCCAGGCCCATGGCCTCTTTAGTCTCACTTCTTGGCCACAAAGGCTATGAGGTATCCTCTTCTTGTACCTTAAATTCAATGTCCGAGAGTCTCTTTTCTTTGTCTTATACTCTGTTGATGAGATAATGTCTGAGATATTTTGTTTGAATTCCTAAATTTATTTTTGTTCTTTTTCTCTTTTCATCATCATCATCATCATCATCATCATCATCATCATCATCATCATTATTATTTACAACTATTCACTCTGCATCCCAGTTGTAGCCCACTCCCTCATCTCTTCCTGGTCCCACACTCCCTCCCTCTTCCTCTCCTATCCCTCTTTCCTAGTCCAATGATAGGGGAATTCCTCCTCTCCTACTGTCTGACTCTACCCTATCAGGTGCCATCAGAATTGCCTGTATCCTTGTCTGTGGGCTGCCTAGGTCATCCCACCAGGTTCTGAGAAACACGCAACTGAGTTCATGTTAGAGAATGTCTCTTCTCCCCTTACTAGGGTACCTACTTGGAGTCTGAGTTGTCTCTGTGCTACATCTGAGCAGGGGTCTAGGTCCTCTCTATGTATGGTCTTTGGTTGATGCATCAGTCTCTGCAGTTTTCCCTGGTCCCAGATTTTGTTTTGTTTTGTTTTGGTTGGTTGGTTGGTTTTGTTGGTCTTCTTGTGGGGCTCCTGTCCCTTCCAGGTCCTACTATATCATCTTCTTCCATAAGACTCCCTGAGTTATGACCAAAATTTGGCTGTGAAACTCTGCCTCTGCTTTGATCTCCTGCTTTGTGGAGCCTTTCAGAGGACATCTGTGGTAGGTTCCCATCCTAAATTTTTATTTCCAGTTTTACCTCACTTTGGGATTTCTTTAATGATTCTATTTCTACTTCCATGTCTTGGACTCTTCTCTTTATTTCAATCCACTCTTTGTTTTTGCTTTCATATATTGTATTAGTGGATATTTATATCCATTAATGAAACTGGAGAATATGTAATGGGCAACAGAAAGGAGAGTGAAGATTGCCTACTTGAATCTTAGGTCAGCATGGCCAGAAGGTTCCCAGGTAGAGAGTTGTTCTTCAGGTATTTGTGCTGACAAAGAGGGATGGGGTCAGGGAGAAAATGTGGTCTGGAGAGGTCTCATGGAGTTCCCAGGGAAAGGCAGCAGAAAGAGAAGTCAGGGCCTTAAAGGGGCCTGCTACAAGGCTGAGGACAAGGCTAGTTAAGGTGATTTTAAAACAAAGAGTAAAGAGAGTCTCGCTTCTCCTCTGTGTGTATGTACTAATCATTTTTCATTTGTTATGGTAGATAGACATAAAATATCAGCTCTAATTTACTTCCTACAGGAAAAATCATCACAAAGCAACAAAGCATAGAAAGACATCAATTCATAAATTAAAAATGAAATGTTTTCATGTAATTTTAGTTAATAGTAAATTTATCAAGCAATTATTCAATATCAGGCCAATTATATATTAAGAGTAGAAAACCTGAAATAAACCTCAATAAAGGAGCTACATTCTACAGATAAAAGTAGAATTCATGTTTGCAGGGTAGGAAGGACGCTCTTGGGTATAATATGCTGAAGAAGCCTTTTTCATTCTTAGATTTTTTTTCCCTGTTCTTCCTTTTTCTTTCTTTCTTTTTTAAAAAAATATTTATCTCTTATATGTTAGTTCCCAACTGAAAACTGTAATTTCCCCTCCCTGCTCTCTTCCCAGCCTCTCCCTCCCTTCCTTCTCTGTTCCCCAGATCCACTCCAACCTTGATTTCCTCACGAAAAGGGAAGGTCTCCTAGGGATGTCAGTCAAACATGGCATAAGGAGTTAAAATAAGTGTAGGCATATCCTTTTATATTAAGACTGGACAAGGCAACCTACTAGAAGGTAAAGTGCCCTGAAGGCAGACAAAAAGTCATAGAAAGCCCACACCCTCAGTGTTAGCTATCCCACAATAATACCAAGCTATATAACCATCACCTGTATGCAGAGGACCTCGGTGAGACCTCCATGGGCTCCCTGACTGTTGATTCCCTCTCCGTGAGCCCCAGTGTACCCCGTTAGTTTATTCTGTGTTCCACTGGCTCCTGCAGTTCTTCCTCCTCTTTTCCTTCAGGATTCCTGAGCTCCACCAAATGTTTGGCTTTGGGTCTCTTCATCTCCTCCCATTAGTTGCTGGATAAAGCCTCTCTAATGATGTTTATACCGAGATCCTGTTTACAAGTATAACAGAATTAGGAATCATTTCATGGAATTTTTTTCTGGTTGTTTAGTTTTATCCTAGGTCTCTGCCAACCTGCCTCTGGTCCCTGGCCCTCCAGGCAGTGTCAGGAATGGGCATCCTCTATGCACATAGGTCTCAAGTTGGCCCAGTCATTGATTTCCCACTTCTACAAGCTCTATGCCACTTTTACATGAAAACATCTTGCAGGCAGAACAAATTGTAGGTCAAAATTTTGTGGCTGCATTGGTGTCCCAAACCCTCCACTGGGAGCCCCGCCTTGTTACAGAAGATGGATTATTTGGGCTCTGTCTTCCCCATTAATTACTAGGAGTATTCACTAGGGTCACCCTCACAGATTTCAAGGAGTTTCCCTGCACTAGGTTCTACTTTCCCTCCCTACCAAAAGCCCCACAAATCCAATTGTCTCACCCAGTATTTTCTCTTTCTATCCCCCACCACCTTAACTCCCTTTTTCCATCTCCTTTACCCTACCCTACCCTACCCTCTCCTAGTCCACCTGTAAAATCTCTTCTATTTCCCCTTCCTAAGGAGATCCATGAGTCCCTCCTTGAGCTATCCTTGTTGGTTAGCTTTTCTGGGTATGTGCATTATAACATGATCATTATTTACTTACCAGCTAATATCCACTTATAAATGAGCACATACTAAGTGTGATTATCTTTCTAGACTTGATTTACCTCATTCAGGAAGATTTTTTTTTTCTAGTCCCATCTATTTGCCTATACATTATGATGCCATTTTTTAAATAGCTGAGTAATACTATATTGTGTAAATGTATCCATTTTTTTTAATTGAGGGGTATCTACATTGTTTCTAATTTTGGGCTACTATGAATAAAGCTGCTAAGAAATTAGATTTAATCTCTGAGTCATTTTGATTTGTTTTTCCCTGATGGCTATGGATGTTGAGCATTTCTTTAAGTGCTTCTTGGCTATTAGAAAACCCTTTGTTGAAAATTATCTTTTTAGATCTGTACTCCATTTTTTTTAATTGAATTATTTGGTTTGTTGATGTCTACTTTCTTCAGTTCTTAACAAATTTGGCCTTCTGTCAGATGTAGAGTTAGTGAAAAACTTTTCCTATTTTGTAGGCTGCTGTTTTGTCCTATTGATGGCGTCCTTTGCTTTACAGAAGCTTTGCAGTTTCAGGAGGCCCCAATTTATTATTAGTGTTTATTACAATTTACTCACATTTTACTCACAATTTACTCACAGCTGTAGCACCCTCCCTCATCCCCTCCTGTTCCCACCCTCCATTCCTCTTCTTTCCCTATGACCCTCCACTAATCCAGACATAGTCGAGGTCCTCCTCCCCTACTATCTGGTCCAAGCCTATCAGTTCTCATCAGGACTGGCTGCATCCTCTTCTTCTGTGGCCTGTCAAGGATGTGCCCCCACCCAGGGGGAAGTGATCAACGATCCTGCCACAGAGTCCATGTCAGAGACAGCTCCTGCCCCCCTTACTAGGAAACCACCTGGAGACTGAGCTGCCTATGGGCTATATCTGAACAGGGATTCTAGATCCTCTGCATGCCTGGTCCTTGGTTGGTGCATCAGTTTCTGGAAGGTCAGCTAGGTCCAGATTTTTTGGCTCTGTTGGTCTCGTTGTGGAGCTCCTGTCCCCTCCAGGTCTTTTTTTCCCCTCCAGTACTTTTTATCTTACCCCTCTTCCATAATATTCCGTGCACTCTGCCCAAAGTTTGGCTATGAGTTCCACCATGTGCTTCCATACCCTGATAGGGAGAGTCTTTTAGGTACCCTCTGTGGAAGGCTCCTGTCCTGTTCACTCTCCTCCCTGTCTATCCTGTTTGCCCTTCTGAATGAAGATTAACCATCTTCTCTAGGGTCCTTCTTGTTGTTTAGCTTCTTTAGGGTATAGATTTTAGTATGTTTATCCTATATTTTATGTCTAATATCCACGTAAATATGAATATTTACCATGTGTGCCTTTCTGCTTTTGGGCTACCTCACTCAGGATGATCTTTTCTAGTTCCATCCATTTGCCTGCAAATTTCTTGATATTAATTGCTGAGTAGTATTTCTTTTTTAATTAAATTTTTATTTTTTATATTAATTACAGTTTATTTACTTTGTATCCCAGCTGTAATCCTCTTCTTGATTCCCTCCCAAACCCTGCCTCCTTTTCTCCCTCCCTCATCTCCTCACTGCCTCTCTCTAAGTTCACTGATAAGGGAGGTCCTTCTCCCCTTCCATCTGACCCTAGCTTATCAGGTCTCATCAGAACTGGCTGCAGTGTCCTCCATAATGAACAAATATATCTGGGCACAGGGGTCTTTTCTGAGACGGATTCTCTAACCAGGGACCATGCATGGATATAACTTAGAAACCCTGCTCAGATGTAGCCCATGGCAGCTCAGTGTCCAAGTGGGTTCTCTAGTAAGGAGAACAGGGACTATCTCTGACATGAACTGAGTGGCTGACTCTTTGACTCCCATCCCCCCAGGGAGGAGCAGCCTTGCTAGGCCACAGAGGAGGACATTGCAGGTGAGTAGTATTTCATTGTGTAAATGTTCCACAATTTCTGTATCCATCCCTCTGTTGAGGGACATCTAGGTTTCTCCCAAATTCTTGCTTTTATGAATAAAGCTGCTATGAACATAGTTGAGCAAATGTCCTTTTTTGGTTGGACATCTTTAGTATATATGCCCAGGAGTGGTATAGCTGGGACTTGAGGTAGCACTATTCCTAATTGTCTGAGAAAACTCCAGATAGATTTCCAAATTTACGTTCCCACCAGCCTTGGAAGAGGGTTCCTCTTTCTCTACATTCTCTCCAGCATGTGTTGTCACTTGAGTTTTTTATTATAGCCATTTTGATGGATATAAGTTAGAATCTCAGGGTCATTTTGATTTGCATATATCTGATGAATAAGGACACTGAGCATTTTTTTTTAAAGATTTTCTCTGATATTCGATATTCCTCTGTTGAGATTTATGTTTAGCTCTGTACCCCATTTTTTAATTGGATTACTTGGTTTGCTGGTGTTTAACTTCTTGAGTTCTTTATATAGTCTGGATATTAGCCCTCTTTCAGATATAGGGTTGGTGAAGATCCTTTCCTAGTCTGCAGTTTGCCGTTTTGTACTGACAACAGTGTCCTTTGCTTTACAGAAGATTTTCAGTTTCATGAGGTCCCATTTATTGATTGTTGATCTTAGAACCTGTGCTGTTGGTGTTGTCTCCTGTGCCAATGAGTTCAAGGATTTTCCCCACTTTTTCTTCTAACAGATTTAGTGTGTCTGGTTTTATGTTGAGGTCTTTGATCCACTTGGACTTTAGTTTTGTGCAGGGTGATAAAGATGTATTTATTTGCATTTTTCTGCATGTAGACATCCAGCAGGGTGGTTCAATATATGAAAATCCATCAATGTAATCCACCATTTAAACAATCTGAAGGGGAAACAAAACAACAACAAGAAAAAACCCTACATGATCATTTCCTTACATGCTGTATTTGACAAAATCCAACACCTGTTCATATTTAATGTCTTGGAAAGATCAGGGATACAAAACACCTACCTAAACATAATATCAATAATATACAGCAAGCCTGTAGCCAATATCAAACTAAACAGAGAGAAACTTATATCAATCCCACTGAAATCAGGAACAAGGCAAGCCTGCCCACTTTCTCTGTATCTCATCAACATAGTACTTGAAGTCCTAGCTGGAGCAGTAAGACAACTAAGGGAGATCAAGGGGATTGAAATCGGAAAGTCAAACTATCACTATTTGCAGATGATATGATAGTATACATGGGTGATCCCCAGAATTCTACCAGAGAACTCCTTCAGCTGATAAACACCTTCAGCAAAGTGGCTGGATATAAAATTAACTCAAAAGAAAAAAAATCAGTAGCCCTCTTGTATATGAAAGACAAAAGGGCTGAGAAAGAAATTAGGCAATCAACACGTTTCACAATAGCCACAAATAACATAAAGTACCTTGGTGTGACTCTAACCAAGAAAGTAAAAGACCTGTATGAAAAAAAGCTTCAAGTCTCTGGTGTCATATTTTTAATTGTCATTCTTAGTGCCTGAGATGTTGGTATATTATGGAAGTTGTCTCCTTTGTCAATGCATTCAAGGTGACTGGAAAAATAAAACCCTTTACAGTAGCCACAAATAATATACAATACCTTGGGGTAACTCAAACCAAGCAAATGAAAATCCTGTATGACTATATGACTGTATGAATGTATGACTTCAAGTCTTGAAAGAAAGAAATTGAAGAAGATACCAGAAGATGGAGAGATCTCCCATGCTCATGGATCTGTAAGATTAACTTAGTAAAAATGGCTGCCTTCCCAAAAGCAATCTACAGATTCAATGCAATTCCCATCAAAATTCCAACACATTTTTTATAGACCTTGAAAGAATAATACTCAACATCATATGGAAAATCAAAAACCCTGTAAAAGTATTTCCAGAGGTATCACCATCCCTAATTTTAAAACTGAATTACAGAACTTTAGTAACAAAAACTGTATGGTATTGGCATGAAAACAGACAGGTTTATATACATAATCAAATCAAAGACCCAGATATAAATCCACACACATAAGGATACCTGTTTTTATTTTTTATAAAGAAGCCAGAAATATACAGTGAAAAAGGAAAGCATCTTCAGCAAATGGTGCTGGTCTAACTGGATGTCTATAAGTAAAAAGACTGTGAATACACCTGTATCACCTTGCAAAAACTCCAGTCTAAATGGATCAAAGACCTCAACATATACACAGTTATGCTAAACCTGATAGAGAATAAAGTGCATTCTCAGTTTTTATTCTCATTGATTTGTATTTGATCCAATTCTGTATTTCTTTTGATCCAGAACCTAATTAAAGAATCAATCTACTTTCTTTCAAAGTGCTATAAGCCAGTATTTCTCAACCTTCCTAATGTTGCCACCATTTAATACAGTTTCTTATGTTTGGTGACTCCCAAGGATAAAATTATTGTGTTTCTCTTCATAACTGTAATTTTCCTGTGTTATAAACTTTAATAGAAATATATGATATATGACCCCAGTGAAAGGGTCTTTTGATTCCGCCAAATGGGTTGTGACCCACTGGTTGAGAACCACCGCTATAAGCGAAGACTCTAATGCCTATTTCTTGTCTTGATAATAAAATCATGCTGAGGAAATAAATCATGATATTCTCTTGGAAGGTCCCTGAATGCTTTTATTAAAACTGGACTAATTACTAAAACTTGTCAAGTGTGTCTCTGTGTGTTTATTTGGTTTATTATAAAGATCTTTCAGAGGACTTTTGGATAATTGGATTTAATTCAGACATATTTTGTTTTGAACACTTTTAGGAGAAATTAGTGAATGTGGATATAATCTAGACTTACTATTACATGCTTGTGTAGTTGACTTTAAAGTATGTGCAAATTCCTTGATGCTTGTTAGGATTTTTCGCGGTGAACCTGGATAGCTTTGAAGGAGGTGCGGCAGGAGAGGAGAAAGGAAAAGGGGGAAGTAGATAGAGAAAGAGAGGGAGAGAGGAAGATTGGAAAATACAGGGAGAGGGAGCAGGTAATGAAGAAATGGGGAGAAAGGGAGAGAGGAGAGAAGAACAGAGGGAGAAATGGGGGCTGAGATTTATTGTTTGGTTGTAGTATTGACAAATAGATGACTGCCAACTGGTAACAAATCCATGTACAAGTCACATGGTTTACAGTGCTTTACTTTAAGTAAAATTGCAGAGTAACCTAATGGAGTTGTCAGCCAACCTATGATTAAAGTAATTTTTGATGAAGGATCACTTACTCTTGCCATATAACTGGAAAGGAGGTCAAGGGCTTGGTTGACATTGCTGTAATGAAAGGACTTTTTCTATTCCTATTTATTTATGTGGACAATGAATTTCCATAGTAATAGTAACAAAAAACAAGCAGGGTTTTTCTTGGGCTCTACTTCTTTATCTTAATAAGTAATAATAGTCATATACCCAATTTTGAAACACATGTAGGAAAAACAAACTCCATTAATATCATTAAAAGTTTGATTTCTCACAATCAGTGTTGGTGTAATGTTCTTTTGGAATGTATACAATTTACCTATGTTCATTCAAATACTGATTTCTCAACCCCACTCTCTGGTTTCAATCCAGACAGAGCATTGTGGTGTTTTTTCTAAGCATTACTAGTTTCTGTCTCAAGTTTGTGTAAACATGTCACCATTTGTTCTCTGTATTGTCAATAAAACAACCAGGCACAATGTGGAGCAATGGAGAGAATAGGGTGGGAGGAATAGAAGAGCAGAGATAGGCCAGAGAGGAACCAGGAGGAAAGATGAACAAGACCTAAGATATGACTAAAAGCAAGTACAATGGGTAAAATCTGAATGGTAGGAAACTGTGCAGGCTTGGAGGTTTAGGATGGAATAAATATTGCCCAGCATTGTCCTCTAGGTTAATTAAATAAATCCTAGTCTCTGTGTGGTGATTTTGGTATACAGCTGGTTTAAGAATAACTGCTGCTTAACTAAAAGATAAATCAATAATAAACTTTAATAATAGACAACAATCAGTAATAACACTAAACAAATATTATAATTTTAAATGTTTGCTTAAATATTTTCTTCTCTTAATTGTAATTATTTCAACTCAGAAGAAACATTTTAACACGTAGAGTTTTGTGGTCACAGAGAGTTCAAAAATATCATATTGGTTAATCTTTACTGCAGAGATATCCAATCAATGAAAATATGTAAACATTAAATTTAATATATTGGGATAAAATTTAGTGGAGATGGAAATATGACATTAAAGAAATCTAGTAAGACTGATGTAAACATTTTTCTGTTTACATCTTGTTCATATAATCACATAATTTTTAGATTATTTTAAATTTATTAAAATTATAAATAGCTTATTTTTAAATATTAAGATTTTTAGAATCTACAATTTATACTTGTCTAAATAAAGGGTTTCTATTGCTGTGAAGAGACACCATGACTAGTGCATAAAGGAAAACATTTAATTGTGGCCAGCATACAGTTCAGAGTTTTAGTTCATTATTGCCGTGGCAGGAAGCATAGCAGCATGCAGGCAGGCATGGTGCTGGAGAAGGAGCTGAGAGTTCTACCTTCAGATTGGGAGGCAACAGGAAGTGACTAAAACACACTTCCATCAACAATGCCACAACCTTCTCTGAGACTACACCTATGGGGGTCATTCCTATTCAAACCACCACAATAGCATTTGCAGTTTAAACTCATCATGAAAACAATTAAAAGACAGCCTCAATGTGTTTGAGGGTTGTATTATTTTAAATAAATTTGGAGGTGAAACCAAGTGTTGAAGATTAGCTGTTATTGAAAGAGAGCTATGGGAATGCTTGCTTGTGGTGGAGTTTTGCTAAAAGAAGGCCCTGACTTTGAAAATGACAGTAGCTCTTCCTTCTCCAAACTTCCATGTACCGATCCCAAACATTTGATGCCAAACATTTGGTGTTGTTGACTCAAAAGCAGAGTCAGACTCAGACTAAGTTCACACATTCCCCCAGAATTTTAGGTCTAATTCCCAACCAGGGCAGAGAACTGTAAGGCAAATACTATACTAATGTATGCTATGTGACTTAAAAAATTCTGTTCAGAAAGTTGTCTCCTGTGCCAATGAGTTCTAGGCTGTTCCCCACTTTTTCTTCTAACCGATTTAGAGTATCTGGTTTTATGTTGAGGTCTTTGGTCCACTTGGACTTTAGTTTTCTACAGGGTGATGAATATGGATCTATTTTCATTTTTCTGCATGTAGACATCCAGTTGGACCAGCACCATTTGTTGAAGATGCTGTCTTTTTTCCATTGAATGGTTTTGGTTTCTTTGTCAAAAATCAAGTATTCATAGGTGTGTGAGTTTATTTCTGGGTCTTCTATTCAGTTCCATTGATCCTCCTTTCTGTTTCTATGCCAATACCATGCAGTTTTTATTACTACTGCTCTGTAGTACAGCTTGAGATCAGGGATGGAGATACCTCCAGATGATCTGTTGCTATATAGGATCACTTTGGAGATTCTGGGTTTTTTTGTTCCTCCATATGAAGCTGCAAATCTTTTTTTTTCAAGGTCTGTAAAGAACTGAGGCAAATGGTGGGATCTAGAAAAGATCATTCTGAGTGAAGTTTCCCAGAAGGAGAAAGAAAAACATGGTATATACTCGCTTATATAGACCTACAAGATATGATAAACATAATGAAATCTATACACCTAAAGAAGATAAACAAGAAAGAGGACACGGGGTAAGATGATCAATCCTCACTTAGAAAGACAAATGGGATGTGCATTGAACGTATGACAAGAGTCTACCACAGAAGGCATCTGAAAGACTTTACCTAGCAGTGTTTCAAAGCAGATACTAAGACTCATAACCAAACCTTTGGCAGAGTGCAGGGAATCATATGATTAAATGAAAGAAGGGGGAGTTATCATGACGTGGAGAGGATAGGAGCTACACAAGGACCAAATATATCTGGGCACATGGGTCTTTTCTGAGACTGACACTCCACCAAGGACCATGTATGGATATAACCTAGAACCTCTGCTCGGATGTAGCCCATGGTAGCTCAGTAACCAATTGGTTTACCATAGTAAGGGGAACAGGGAATATTTCTGACAGGAACTCAATGGCAGGCTCTTTGACCTCCCCACCTCCCAAGGGAGGAGCAGTCCTGCTAGGCCACAGAGGAGGATTTTGCAGCCAGTCCTGAAGATACCTGATAAAACAGGCTCGGATGAAAGGGGAGGAAGTCCCTCCCAATCAGTGGACTTGGAAAAGGGTAGGGAGGAGATGAGGGAGGGAGGGTGGGATTGGGAGGGAATTAGGGATCGGGATATAGCTGGGATACGGAGTTAATAAAATGTAACTAACAGTAAAAAATATAATTAAATTAAAAAATATTTTCTATGCATATAAAATTCCTGTTCCCATTCAGTAGTTCATATTGAGTACACTGTGCCAGTATGCAAAACAAGTATGCGTTCTTTAATTTTAAAAATGGTATTGTTAAAAATGGCTATTATCATCTGACACTTTATCAGTAATAACTTTTGTCTTCTGAGCATATTTTCTTTGTGTTGAAGACTGAGAATGAGCAGGGTGGTGGTTGAGGAAGGAAAAGTGGCTATAAAAAATCTCTTTTAAAAACAGGTGGATATACTCACTTATATAGACCTATAAGATATGATAAACATAATGAAATCTATACACCTAAAAAAGAATCAATTGAGCGGACATGGGGTAAGATGATCAATCCTCGTTTAGAAAGACAGATGGGATGTGCATTGAAAGTATGACAGGAGTCTATTGAGCGCATCTGAAAGACTCTAACTAGCAGTGTTTTCAAAGCAAAGACTCATGACCAAACCTTTGGCAGACTACAGGGAATCATAAGAAAGAAGGGGAGTTAGTCTGATGGGGAAAGGATAGGAGCTCCACAAGGACCAAATATATCTGGGCACAGGGTCTTTTCTGAGACTGACATCCAACCAAGGACCATGTATGGATATAACCTAGAACCTCTGCTCAGATGTAGCCTGTGGTAGCTCAGTAACCAATTGGTTTCCCAAAGTGAGGGAAACAGGGACTATTTCTAACAGGAACTCAATGACTGGCTCTTTGGTCTCCCCACCCCCAAAGGGAGGAGCAGTCCTGTTAGGCCACAGAGGAGGGCTTTGCAGCCAGTCCTGAAGATACCTGATAAAACAGGATCAGATGAATGGGGAGGAGGTCCCCCCTATCAGTGGACTTGGAAAGGGGCACGGTGGAGATGAGGGAGGGAGGGAGGGACTGGGAGGGAATGAGGGATCGGGACACGGCTGGGATACAGAGTTAATAAAATGTAACTGATAAAAATAAAATAAAAAATAAAAAAAGAATGAAAAAAACAAAACAAAACAAAAACAGGTGGAAAGGAAGTTTGAAGAATTTATTGACTGTTCTTTTACCAAAAAATTGGTATAGATCATTTAGTGCTGTTTGAGAGTCCTTTACTTTAAAGAATTGCTTTAAAATTAAAGCTAGTCTTCTTGAGATAGATGGTATCATTATCGACTCTTTCTGTAGTACTTCCACCCAGTCATTGCTTCAGCTCCTTTGCCAGGAGTGTACTCCAGCTCTAGAATTTCTTTTCCATTTCTAAAAGGCATTCTGATATCTATTACAATTTCAATTTAAGATTGTAGTTCACTGATATTTTCAGGCTCTGTATCTAGTTCTAGTTCTCTGATTTTTTTTCCCCAGTATGCAGATAAGTTATCTACTGGGTTATTGAATCAGCCTAGGTGATCCAAAGCAACACTTTTCAAACTCTTGTTAATGTTAGCATATACACTGCCTTCCATGAATAGCAGTTGTTCCTAAAGGTATCTGGAATGATATATCCTTTCCAGGTTTTCAATCCACTCTGCTCCGATGGTTGAGAAAAAAAAAATCATTATCTATTGCATCTATAGTCTTATGAAATATGGTCTTTAAATAATAGAGATGAAACATGAAATAATTCCTTGTTTCATGGACCACAAAATGGATATGGTGTTGTAGGCATGAAAATAGCATCCATCTCATTGTGACAGCTTCATTGGAGCTCTTAGATTGCGAATAAGAGAGTTGTCAATAAGCTGTGTTGGTTTTAACAGAGCAGTCACCAATAGACTCATATATTTCTTGCTTATTCATTAGGAAGTGGTACTACTTGAGAAGGACTAGGAGGTGTAATCTTGTCAGAGAAATTATGTCTCTGGGGCTGGGTTTTGAGATTTCAAAAGCCCATACCAGTCCCAGTTTCTTTTCCTGGATCCTGGTATACACTTCTCACTGACTTCTCCAGCATCATCCCTGCTGTGTGCCACCATGCTCTCTGCCATTATGATAATGGACTGAACCTCAAAAACTGTAATCAAGCCCCAATTCTATGTTTTACTTTATAAGAGTTGTCTTGGTCATGGTCTGTCTTTATAGTACTAGAATAGTAACTAAGACACATAGTATTTTGACCAGAATTTTTCTTCTAAGCACTAGGTCTCAGCAGTGGGCAGACAGTATTTAGTAAACCACATTATAAACAGATGTGCTGTCATTCAATTTTTGTTTTTTTTTTTTTTCATTGATAGGACACAGACAAAATTGATTTAGCATAATTATGAAGAACCCTGTCAGAATGCTGTTACCATTTCTTTGGTAGTGACCTTGATATTAGCCTGTAGCAAGGAAGGAAATCTGTGTTTTCAAAGTTTTGGAGCCATAGTTTGACTTCTTCTCCATAGATATGAGTATTCCATAGGCATCGTTGTATAAGGTCAGATAGGTTTGATTCATCTACACTAAACGTATTTAGTTGGCTACTTTTACCACTTGCCATAGCTATATCTTCTGGATAATGGCTGACGTTCACATCAGCAGTGGATACTCTGCCTTGTGCTCATTTACTGTGAAATGTTTTCCTGATGTTTTTGTTTAAGTTTGTAAACTATCATTTACTAGTTTCAGACTTCTGAAGCTTTCTCACTTCTGTGGCTTCATAGACTGGAGAAGAGGTAGGGAATCTATGAGTTACATGTTTACCAAATCCCTGGGTTAGGATTTGATTCAGCAGAACATGATTGCTGTTCAGTCTAGATGACTAAAACTTTCTTCCTACCAGCAACAAGGCTGTTGTGTTTTCTTGTCAGTGATGTATTCTGTGTAGTCATAAATTTTATTTCCTTCAAGAATGTTTCTTTCCATTTGCCATTTGGAAAACTGACTCAATATGCCTATTTATTGGTCTATCTTGTGATAGACCACTCTTGTGATATTTTCACACAGAATGTGGCTGCTTTTTGCCCTTTTCCTAAAAATTTGCCACAGGCTAAATCAAAGACAGTTGGATTAATGGTCTTGGCAGAGGATATTTTAAGACACCCTAGTAATGACTATGTCATGTTGTTATTAATGGTCACACTTATGTAGATATGTGATAAAAAGAAGTAAGCAGTACAAGAAAAAATACAAAATGTACAATTTGAGGAGAAAAGGAGCACCAGAAAATATAATGTAGACACAGAAGTTCCACTGCTAAAGGATATAAGAAGTTTAACAAAACTCCAGATGCTAAATTGAATAAAGGGATTGAACACCCCACCTAGCTAAGCTGTGAAAAGGAATTAAAGGAAAGCTTAAGAAACAATGAAAACCATTAACAACTGAAAGCTGTGAAAATGTAATTCAAGGATGAACCCAGGTTCTAGCCTAGAAAGCCAAAGAACTTGGCATGGTTCTGGCTTTAAAATCAAGGATACAAGAAAAGGGTAGCAGATTTTCTGTTCTTGGTTAAAGAAAACTTATAAGGCCAAGCATATGTCTGAGGTGTCTTTATATGGAAGTCTGAGGCTGTGAAGGTGAAATCTGTATTGCATTGGAAACTTCACCATGTTAGAGATGCCAGAGCCCTAGGATATCTGCCAAGGAGAGCTTCAGAGCCCACATGGAACCATCCAAGAGTTAGAAATATGTTTTACTCAACCAAACTAAAAGGATTTGGAGATCTGAAAAGCCCTTTGGATATCAGACATGGAGTTGAAGAATTTGGAGTTTTTCCTGCTGTTTTTCATTCTTGTGTTGGTCAAGTACTTCTTTTCTATGTTCCTATCTTTTCCATTTGGAATACTAATGTATATCCTGTGCCATTGTATGTTGGCAGTATGTCATTCTTCTTCTAGAATTTGATTTTACATGATATCACAGTTAAGAGACTGCCTTGACTCTCAATCGAGAGTCAGGACTTTGAAACGGTGTTAAAACTGAAAGGCTATGGGAACTTTTGAAGGTAGACTTAAGGCATTTTGTATTATGATATGGCTACAAGTCTATGGGGGGGAAAAGTGTGGAATGTGGTGTTTTAAATGAGAATGCTCCCCTCATAGTTCCATATCTTTACATGCTTAGTCCCCAGTTCTTCAGCCATCAGGAATGTATTAAGAAGTTTGGCCTGCTGTAGTAGATATGGCTTTGTGGGAATGTGACACATTCAGTAGGAGGGGGCTCAAGGCCTTGTTAGAGGAGGTATGATACTAGGTGTAGGCTTTGAGATTTCAAGCAAAGATCCTGTGGAATTTTCTCTCTCTCTTTCTCTGTCCCTCTGTCTTTCTCTTTCTCTCTCTCTCTGCTTCCTGCCAATGAGGATGTAGCTCTCAGTTACTGCATACTACCATCCTACCCACCTTGCTGATAAGAGACTACTGAGCCTTTGAAACTGTAAGCAAGCTCCCAACTAAGTGCTTTCTTTTATAGAATTTACTTTGGTCATGGTGTCTCTTCATAGCAGTACAACAGTAACTAAAACACATAGCTTTTAAGAGATTAAAATGAAAGTTACCAAACACTAAACAAAGGTTAGTTCTGGGTGCCAAGCTTAGACAATGGTTAGAAGCACACTAAGAGAAAATATGAGGTATGAGAGGGTTCCATAGCAACAGGAGGAGACTCTGCCATGTTACTCTTGGTAATGAAATTAAGTGATAACTCAGAAGCCTAATCAAAATGTCTTTGAGGTCACAAGAAAAATTTGAAGAAGATTAAAAAAAAAAAAAAACATGTCTCTTGAGCTATATTTTTTAAGTTTGATGTAATGAGTCAAGGAAATAACTCAGTTAATAAAATCTGTTGTGTAACTTTGAGGACCTACAATCAATCTTCAGAACTCTCAACTCCCCCCTGCCCCAACCAAACACACACAAAATGTCAGGTATAGTGGATTACACTTATAACCCCAGAATTTCTGAGGTCTGTACAAGTAAGTTCCAGGGGTTTAATAGCAAACCATCTTAGACAATTTGTAAGCCTCACGTAAGAGACCCTGTCTCATAAAAAAAAAAAAAAAGGAAAATAGCTTTGGAGGATCAATATTCTAGGTTGACTTATGATCTTAACACACATGTGCCCACATTAAAAATGCATCTGCAAACATGCTAACACACAACCACACATACAAACACACATAAACAACACACACACACAACGTGTTGGTTATAATGTTTTACTATATTTTGTCCTTTTCATGTCATATTTCTTGTGAGAAAGCCGCAGAACACAAGAGTTCTTCTTGGATGTTCTGTGGTATGCAGAGCCATGAAAATGGAACCAAGGAAGAGGCTGAGCTTTTCTGTGATCTCACCTTCACATATTTTGGATTATTTTCTTGCCAAGAGATAATGATGACTATCACAGAGGAAGGAAACACATGCGTTCTGCAGGCGCAAAAATATTAGAGTTGGAGAAAGCAGAAGGAACAGATAAAGGTGTGGGCAGTGTTGTGTAAGCTGGAAGTTGACTTTATGTAGAATTAAGGATGAAAAAAATTAAGGAGATGAGAAAAAATGCAAAATTGGAGGAGTAGACATTAAATTACAGGAGATGTGGAATGACAGTCGGATCAAAAAAAAAGATAAATGAACACAAGCATATGTTAACATTAAAATCAGAGCAAATTAAGTCTTTGCCTTTATTGAATGTAATGTCTTATTTTTGAGACAGGGTTTCTCTATGTAGCCCTTCCTGACCTGGAATTCACTGGCTTCTTAGACCAGGCTGGCCTAGAATTCATAGATATCTACCTGCCTCTACCTCTGGAGTGCTGAGATTAAAGATACACAATACCAAACCTGGCGAGTCATAGCATTTTAGAGTTTATATAAATATGTATATAAATATATATATATATATATATATGTGTGTGTGTGTGTGTGTGTGTATACATGTATGTGTACTTACACACACACATATATATAGATATTATGTATATACATACAAATATGTATATAAAATAATAAATAGGAATTTTAAAGGTGTTTGGCTACAACTGTTAGTAACTGGCAAAAGCTGACTGGAAAAATGAAATCTAGATTGATACAATTAGAATAACAAAAATGGTTAAAGAAGAGGTGAATCCTCCTCCAGATACTCACTGTTCCTTGTTGATGTATTGTTCCTATGGGAGCTAATAGAGAGTTATTTTTTTATCTCTATAATTAATTATATAGCAAAACAATTAAGAGCCCATAATCTCAGGAGACTAATAAGGGATCATGCCCAAGTCTATAAGGTATACAACTTTGAGAACCACAACAAATAGTATGAATTCTCTAAACAATTCTGCTGCTATCTGGTAAAGCATAGTAATATACCAATCTTACACACATAGTGGTAATAAAGTTGGATAAAGAATATAACATGCATAGCATACAAAATGCCACCTGATCACACCATTCTCTGCAATTAATTTTTTTAGCAGCAGTCTGGAAGCATAAAGGTTTTGCTTCTTTCTGTGTATATCATTTTCTATGAGTTCTATGTATATCATTTTTTCTACAAGAGTTACATGGTGCTGATTAATCCAATTAATTCATGATAATTAATAAGTGGCAATATAATGATAGATGATATGTAGAAAACTGATTTTGATACACATAACAGAAACAAAATGGAAACCTTCTATGTTAAAAAAAAAGACATTCTAGTCTGTGAGAAACAGGATCTTTTTATACCCAGGCTTGTCACAAACTTAGGTTCAAACCTGCCTCAGCTTCCTGAACGGCTGGGAGGAGAGCTATACGCTGTTGTCACCAGCTTAGGGCGTATCTCTTTCTGTTCTGAAGATACACGTGAGCGTATGAAATAGTTTTGTTGGCATTCCATTTGCTTATTCCCTCTCTTTGAAGCAAGGGTGTTAAAGGTTGATTGTTGCTGTGGACAACAGCAACACCCGAGATGAAATAGGAGGCCAGCAGTTAGTTATGTTGACAATCGGTGCTTTTAGAATGATCTACATCTAGGGTATGTTCTCTACAGTGTTATGGGTCTTATAAATTTTATTTATGAGTCATAAACTTTTATATTCTAGTATTTTTCGGAGGACATCCTTTACGCCGTGTTCTGTCCTTTCATTATTCTGATAACTGTCCATTTAGCTTGACAAATGAGATTGCAGGTGGTTTTTATGCTCTTTCAGAAATACCGAAGAATTTCATTCCTTTTCCAATATGATGGTGCTAGAGAAGAAGCGTATTCTAGTCGGGCAGTAAGCTAATTGTAACAAAGAGCATCAATCGGGTGCTCTCTCACGACACTGCAGTGGATAATAAAACTTTTTTCTTGACCCGAGTTGGAATGTCAGAAAAGGTGTCAGATTGCTGGGAGTTATCTCTGCTACTTCCCTACAGACCACTGAACTCTGGGAAGTCTCCTGCTGAGACCAGGGTAGCTTGGGTGCCAGGGGTGCCCTGAGCTTTGCTCTTCTACCTGAAGGGCATCCTGAAATGAAATTCAGTTTGGAGGGAGACAGAGAAAACTACAGTTTGTTTTTGTTTTTCTTTTCAGGTTTTGATATAGCATCTACCAGCCTCCTCATGTACCTCAGGGGACCCTGAGCAGTGCATAGAAAGGCTGTGTGTTTTTGTTTGTTTAAAAAATCAATTTGCTTCTAAACATCCTCAAATATTTACTACCTTGTGTGGAAGGAAAGATTTTGTTTTTTCTCTTTTCATTCTGCCTCTGGGAAGAAACATTTCTGTTGCTTTGCCAGCTCAAGGGGGATCTAGACATATATTGCCACTTTACTGTAGGTCTTGTGCAGCTGTTCTGTAAACAAATAGCAAGGCTTGGCTTGTGAGTATGTGAATGTGTGTGTGTGTGTGTGTGTGTGTGTGTGTGTGTGTGTGTGTTTCGAAGACCCAGCAGCTTCTTCTCTCACAGTGGGGAAGAATAGCATGTTTACAACTGCTGTCCTTTAACAGGCTTATTGACCTTTAGCACGTGTCACCGAAATAATATTTGTCAAGTCCTTATTGTTAAATTAAAGACAGCAGTGACCACTTTATTTTTTTAAGTAGGAAGCATTGAATCTCCAAGTACTGTTAAGTATGGCCTCCCGATTATGTTTTACAGATCAGACCTGGTATGATCCCATCTGCCCATCGGTATCTCTGTTAAGGTTATTGTAGAAATAAATTAGTTCACACGAACTGTATTAGTCCTCTTTAGCATCATAACAAGTTTCCAAGAAATTTAACATTCATCCTTCAATTTGGCTCATGGCATATTTGCATGTGAACCAAATGTTGACCTTACTTTTTCATGTTAAAAACTAAGAAGAGGAAGGTTCAATTTGACAAAGGAAGCTCAAATTTTGATTTTCAGTTTTCTAGAAGAAAGGCTCAAGGTGGAGGAAGGCAATTTAGTTAGTCTATTGATATTTGGTGGGTACTTCCCATGTACCAGGATGTGTATGCAAAGCTGGATCCAAAGGAAAAAAAAAAAAAGACTAGAACCCTGCTCTAAACTCTCCTGAATGCTCCATGGGAAATGAAGTTGAAAGGTTTGATGAACACAGTTAGCATTAAGGGTAAGTAGTGATCATTCATAAGACAAAATGACAAGATTTTTTTTCAGAAAAATTTCTGCATCTGAAAAGGAAGTAGTAAACAATTTGGCATTAGAGAATGATGGAGATCCTTCTCCTTGACTGAGCTATGTAAGTTAAACTTTTATGAGAAAATAAAAGCAGGGGTAATAATTCTTGCCTACCTAAGGGATTCTGGAGAGGTCAACAAAATAACTTAGGTAAGGAACAAAGCCTGGCAACATGAGTTTGCTAAAGAAATAAATCCCTTTCATTCCTTAGACTAGCTCCATGATAGAAACTGTTTTAAAGAAAATACAATTTAAATGTGATGAAAGAGGAGTTATACCTAGATGAAATAGCCCTTTGTAGATTTCACTTCTATCAGAGTCCCCAACAGCTATTCTTGCCATAAAGGCATAGAATGAAACATATTATTCACTGTTCAAATTGCAAAAAGATCATATTTGTAAATCTCTTCTGACAGTGTTCTTGGCTCGATGCATTAGTAGTTGCTCGACACTCCACAGATTCATTATAAAAGAGAAAATGAAATCCTACAATGCAATTGGCTGTTTGCACACTTTGACACTCTTGTTTGTTGTTGCTGTTATTTTAACAAAGCATTAATACAATTTATTGTTGGAATCAAGTACCAAACATACTCACGTGGATTTGCTTTGATTTTCCAACAAATTACTTGGCAATCTTGATAAACGGTTGTGGGGGTTCACATTTCATTATAAACTTCATATGTCAGAGAAAAATCTAGGTGTAGGTACTAAATGCTTCTGTGCTGAGAATTTGAAAAAAAGGGAGGCTATCTTAAAAAGAAAACAGTGACAGTGACGGGTGTGATTCATTAAGTATTTGGTTGTTTTAATGCCTTTTCCATTTATTTTCTCTTTCTTCTACTTCTGTGTTGACCTCGTCTCTTGTATTGATTTTTACTGAGAGAGAAACCTCGGGTCTCTTAATTAGGATAATTAGTAAACAAAGAGGAAAAGTGTATTTTTGTAAAAATTAAATTGTTTCTGGATGCTTTGCCTGAATACATGTCTGTGTAAACCTTGCATGCTTAGTGCCCTCAGAGGACAAAGTAAGTTCTTGGATAAACTGGAACTGGCTTACAAATGGTTTTCAGCCTCCGTGTGGCTGTGGGATACTCTCCATGAGCATCCGGTGCTCTTAACTGCTGAGCCCTTTCTCTAGCCTCCCTAAGTAGTTTGCCATATGAAGACTAGTCAAATGTGATCACTCTTCATTACCATAGCCTACGATGCCCCTCATTCTAAAACTTTAAATACTGTGGTATTTCAAAATAAGCAGATTACTTTCCTGTTAAGAAAATTATTTCTTTGGTAGTTGGAAATTACAATTTCCTTAGCAAACTTAAAATAGTTCATGTCAGTATTAAAACTGCAAAAGTATCGTACAGGCACTAAAATTTTTAATGCTTTAGATTTAATGCCCAAAGGTTTCTTTTTTATATTAGAATTTCAAAGAATCAGAGTATTACCTTTGCCATATTCCATTGTCAAACGCCTTAGACTTACATTTGGGGTACTGAAGATGCTTTGCTCTATTACTTCCATTGGTTATAAGTTGTTTTCGTTTAAATCTAAATTCTCTGATAATTCATTGAAATTGGCACTTGAGAAATGTTTCTTAGCATACACAGCATGCCAAATATTTGAGGCCCTTGTTCTTCTTTTAAAGATTTTTTTTCCTTTCGAATTCCTCTTCCTCGTTCTTTCTGTTCCTTTCTTCTTGATCCTCTTTTCCCCTAAAAAAGTCCTCTCTTCTGTTTTCAGGTCATATGAACTCCCTTCCTCTCTCTGCCATCCTAACTCCTCCTTCAAGAAATCTTCCGTAAGGTCCTCCTTGTTGTTTAGCTTCTTTAGGGATATAAATTTTAGTATGTTTATCCAATATTATATGTCTAATATCCATGTATAAATGAGTATTTACCAAGGGTGTCTTTCTGCTTCTGTGTTACCTAACTCAGGATGATTTTTCTAGTTCCATCCATTTGCCTGCAAATTTCATGATTTCTTTGTTTTTAATTGCTGAGTAATATTCTATCATGTAATGTACCACATTTTCTGTATCCATTCCTTGGTTAAAGAACATCTAGGTTGTTCCCAGATTCTGTCAAATAAAGCTGCTATGAATATAGCGGAGCAAATGTCCGTATTGAATGGTGGGGCATCTTTTGAGTATATGCCCAGAGGTGGTATAGCTGGATCTTGAGGTAGCACTATTCTTAATTTTCTGAGAAATCTCCAGATTGATTTCTAAAGTAGTTGCACAAGATTACATTCCCACCACCAATGGAAGAGGGTTCCCCTTTCTCCACAACCTCTCCAGCATGAATCATCCCTTGAGTTTTTGATCTTATCCATTCTGATGGGTGTGATGTGGGATCTCAAGGTCATTTTGATTTTCATTTCCCTGAACTCTATAGTCCTAAAGATGCTAAACAATAAGGAGGACCCTAGGGAAGAGGCTGAAACCTCACTCAGAAGGGCAAACAGAATAAATATCGGAAGTAGGAGTTGACAAGGAACAGGACAGAAGCCTTCAACAGGGGACCTCTGAAAGACTCTACCAACCAGGCTATCCAAGGAGATACTGAGACCCATAGCCAAACTTTGGGCAGAATGGAGGCAACCTTATGAAAGAAGAGGGAAATAGAAAGACCTGGAGTGAACAGGAACTCTACAAGGAGACCAAGAGAGCCAAAAAAGCTGAGCCCAAAGGGTTCTTTAGAGACTGATACTCCAACCAAGGACCATACATGGAGTAAAACCGCTGCTCAGAGAAGCCCATAGTCTGTTCAGTTTTCAGGTGGGTTCTCTAGTAAGGGAATCAAAGACTGCCTCTGACATGAGCTCAGGGGACGGTTCTTTGTTCACCTCCCCCAATGGGATGCAGCCTTGCCAGACCACAGAAGAAGATGATGCAGCCAGTCCTGATGAGACCTGTTAGGCTAGGGTCAGATAGAAGAAGAGGGAGTCATCCCCTATCAGGGGACTAGGGAAAGAGCATAGGGGGAGAAGAGGGTGGGTAGGTGGGAGTAGGAAGAGATGATGGAGGGGGCTACAGTGAGGATAAAAAAATCAATAAATTATAAATCAATAAATAAATTAATTAATTAATAATCTTCTTCCCTTCTAATGTCCTCTTTCTACTTTCATGACTTTCTGCCTAAAGCACACACATTCTAGATTCCATATATGAGGGAAAATATGGTATTTGTTTTTCCTGCAGCTGCCTTACTTTGTTTTCCCTAATCATCTCTAGTTTATCAGTTCTCCTGCAAATTCCATGATTACATTTTTTTATGGCTGAAACAATTTCTTTGCGCACATGTCCCTCACTCTGTCTATTCATTTATCTGTTACTTGACATCTAAGGTGGTTGCGTTCATTCCTTAGCTAATTATAGTTATGCAATAACAAGTATGGATATGTAAACATCTCAGGAGTATGGACTTATGGTCCTGCGGATATATACCCAGGAGTGATTAGCTGGCCCAAACAGTAGTTCTGCGTTTATAGAATGACTTCTGTAGAGGATGCATCATTTTAAGTAACACCGCATAGACCTTCCTTTCCCCCTGCATTCTCACCAGCCTTTGGTTTCTTTCATTTTCTTAACAATAGCCATTGAGAGTGGGGTGAGAAGGGACCTCAAAGCGATTTTAAATTGCATTTCTCTGATGCCTGAGGATACTGAACACTTTTTCAGATACCAGTATCGTACCCAAGAGCTCTCCGTGTATTCTTCAAACAGACAAACATTTCTCTAAGAGGTAATTTTCATTCTTTAACATGTGTCCACTTAGTTTGACAGATTATTTCACCTTACTAAGGTGGTTGAATACACCTTAACATTTTAAACTAGAACCAGAATTTTATTTCTGAATACATTATGATGCTGTCACGAATGAATTATTTATAAACAAATACTTGTCTACCATTCCAAATCACAGTTTTATTATTAAAAGAATATTTGCAAATTTGTATAATTAACTTGATATTTGATATGTTACAAATTTTGGTGAACTCTGTCTAAATGATCAAATATAAACTGTAACCCGAAAGTGAAGGCATTAAGACATTAAATCGACATCCATATATATTTTTTAAGGTGACATGTTCCTAATAACTAATTTTAGAGATAGCATGTACTAAAATAAAATGACCTCTTGTATTTCTCACGTAATATTCCTGTGGCTGTCTCCGAAAACATTGCCAAATGGACTTAACCTATAAAAGCCATTTTATCTAATTATTGCTGCCAGTTTATGGCAGCACCATGTGGCAGGAAGGCAGAAGCATAGCAGGTTGGATGTTCTTGTAATTCTCAAGCAGCCTCCAGGTGATAAGGACTGCCAAATGTCCTGGCCTGTGACTGATTCACAATGGTCTCCTCGACTGCAACATTGAATCGCTGGCAGGGACTGTGAATAAAACTCTCTGGTTATTTTTGAGATTTTTCTCCCTGTGAACTTGGATGTGTTTCTAGCTGGAGTCTATCATTTTGTTACTGTTGAAAAAATATTAGCATGTTAACATAAAAGGTGTTTTCACTTTTCTTTCTTCCTTCTCTCTGTCGCTCTGTCCCTCCCGTCCTCCCTTCGATTCTTTAATCATATTTTATGATCATTAAAAGCGTGGGCTTCTTACAAGACTTACATTGGGTTGGCTTTGGTGTTTACAATAAAAAACAGTGGAAATAAAAGCAACTTTTAAGAAATGTTTTAATGATTCTTATTTTATGTATAAATGCTCTGCCCATGTATATGGATGATGTGTACTTGGGAGGCCAGAAGAAGGCATCAAATCCCCTAGAACTGCAATTAGAGAAGGCTGTGGGCCATCACAGAGTTGCTGGAAAGAGAACTCTGGTTCTCTCCAAGAGCAGTCAGTACTCTTAGGCATTGAGCCACCCCTTGGGTACGTATGCAGCTTCTGATATGTAGTTCAGAAAGCTCATTGCTATAAATGATGACTTTTAAATACTTACTTTTTCAGTTTAATATCACCCTTTTAATTAAAGGAAGCCATAAAGAAAAAGAATAAGTATGTGTTTGCATGTAATTAATTCCAAGTAATATAGTGAGAACCTGTATGCACTATATTCAGGAAAATCTGAATATAAAATTAGTCTCTCCTGTGTTAGAAAGACTTAGTTCATATCTATTATTTTTTAATATAACTGGAGAAATTTCTCTTAAAAAATGAATGACATCAACTTTATTACCTCAAAATTGTGGGCCAGTCTGGACCCTGAATTTATGGCATATATTTCATATGATTATAATATTATATCATATCATATTTCATATGATCAAAGTAATAATACACTCTAATTAAAATTTCAATGTGAGAAGCTGTAATAATTTGCTGGCATGAAACTCATGTCCAGGGCTAATTCTTACTGAATCTTGGTACATATCAGAAGTTTTAAGTATTTCAGAAAGGCAGGAAGCACCATTTGATAAACCTAGAGTTTACATAAGTAAAGCATATAAAATATTTGTACTGGAAGGAAGTTCACAGTCAGAGTTTATAGATATATTTGCATAGGAAGTTTTGAACAACAAAAAGTTTAGTCTCTACTGTGTTGGAAAAGCTTAGTTCGTGTCTATTACTTTTTTCATACAACATGCAGTATCATTAATATACCTTTGAGCTAGTAATATTTCTTGTTTTCTGAGATTAACAGTAGGTTGTTTATGGACTCCATAGTGGTACCAGATATTTTAGTGGAGGTCATGTTGGGGAGGTACGCTCATGAAGAGCAAACGTATGCTCTAAAATTGTGTTTCTTCCTCAATAGCTCTCTACTTTACTTATTGAGATAGAGTCTTTTGTTGGAGCCAGAGGTGCCAAGTCTGCAGCTTTTCCCACTGATTTCAACTGGGCTTCCCAGGGCTGCAGTTAGAGGCAGCTACCACACCTGTCCTGCTTTTACATGCTTCCTCAGCATCTGAACCCCGGTCCTCATGCTTCCACGAGGAATGCTCTATTCAGTGAGCTGTCGCCCTAACCCCTAATTTACGTTTCCAAAATTAAATGTCTGTTGCTTTTAACACCATAAGCCCTGTTTCACTGTTTAAGACTTTGCAGCTTTAATTTTATATTTATTGCCTTATTTATAAAAGCGTTTGTTTGCTTTGAGGAACAAGGGATCTGCTACTGAAGTAAACAGTTCATTAATTTTTATGTCAGTGTCGGTGCTATTTACATGCATACAAATGAAATTAAACTGTCTCCCAGGGAACTTATAGAGAGTGAATTTTAGTCTGTGAATTAATGCAAATCATAAGGTTACATCATCTGAGTATAATCTGGAAGCTTGGGAAAGCGGAGAAGAAGCAGTCAAGGTAGAATAACTCTAGGGCTTGCATTATTCATTGGAGTTGGATCTTACCACTCACATTCTGATGTATAGAGCTACTCGTTTGTGGAGGTGTAGTGTAAAGGTCAGTGCGTGTCTGGGTCAGCCTGCCACGTGGGTAGAAAAATGATTATGTCGTATCTTTATTTTGAGGAGATGTACTGTGCTATCTCACTGCTTTCTATATTTCTCATGTTTATTGCTACTTTAGTGGAATACTTAAAAGTTGAAAGCAATCGTTTTCCATTCGCTAAGGTCTTCTCAGTTTTTAGAAGCATTGTCCTCATCCTACCCCTTAGAGAGAAGGCACTTCCAATTAAACTAAGGCTTTTGATAAACTAGAATATCTTCCTCATTGCACTGATGTTTCAATGTGAAAAATGGAGAAGTATTTTGGATTTGTTGAAATACAGTGCTGCTTTATTGTATCAAGAGTGCTGATGAAGAAGAAAGGCTTGAACACAATTGCAGAGGTTCATTTCAAATGGACATAGATGTTCTATAGGGAATCATAGATTGGAGGCTCTATTTCTCCAAGTAATAAATTAGAAAGAGGAATGTCAGATGGTAGACCTAATAGTAAGATGCTTGAGCTCTCTGTCTCTGTAGTTCTACCTTCCTTGTTTAATTGTTGTCAGTGACTTTTAGTATGATACAAATGAATGTGAAAAAACTTCGACAGTGTTCCATGTACTCAGAGCCTTATAAATACACCATCTCTTTAATTCCAAATGTATCGGAAGACAAAGAATTCAGATATTCTTATTATGTGTCATGCTTTATAAACAAAAGAGACAAACGCCTGACCTCATAACAACTCATCATCTTCCAACACATCAGTTTCTCCACTATCAAGATTCTGTGAGGGCATAACAAGAAATCATTTCAGTATCTTTCAGTTATTCACAATCTCAGGTCCTGGCACACATGCACATATATTTTGTTAATTAGAGCTGAAAAAAAAATCCACCCCCAAAATGAGGTTCCCAGAACTTGAATTTTAATAAATGCAGATGAGACCAAAGTGAGAATAGTCAGGCAAGGCTCCAAGATGGAATGCCTTTTTTGTGTTTACCTTGCAATTCATTTGACTTTTCTCAGCTGCAAAAGAAGCCCCAGGACTGAAGATAAAAAAAGGAAAGACTGTATTTGAAATAATATAAAAATAAGGAAAATTCCGAGGCTACGAATTACCAGCTTTCCTCCGTATCCCTACTTAGGCTTTTGGTGTGGGAAGCAACTTCCTCTCATGAAGGCAGACACAAGAGGACACCAGTCTTATTATCTCTCTTTCTTTCT
Source organism: Meriones unguiculatus (assembly GCF_030254825.1). Lineage (NCBI taxonomy): Eukaryota > Metazoa > Chordata > Mammalia > Rodentia > Muridae > Meriones > Meriones unguiculatus. The sequence goes on along the minus strand of NC_083367.1, from coordinate 32,204,075 downwards.
TTTTTGCCCCCACGAACACAGTACTTTGTCAGTTCTAAGACTCTGAATTCTTTACACTTCCTGAAAATCTACTCTGTGTGACTTATATTCTCAAAATATGAAGATAGTTTGTGTGCATGTTATTTTTTTTCTCACTAAGTAAAAAGATAGTTTTCAAAACTTCAAATTTTCCTGAATCGTTAACAGACATCTTTCACACTGGTAAAGTAAATCCTGTTATTGGATGTGTTGTTCCTTAGAAAAAGCGTTAGAAATCACACTATAAAAGAGGGTTGGTGGGGGCATCATGACTCATGTTATTTAGCTCTGGCAAAAATGTAACATTACTTTACTGCTCACCTTTCTGACTCTTCGGTCTATAAAAGCAATAAAGGCAACTGTTTGTTTGATATTAATGTGAATGTCAGATCTCCAGCACTTAGGACATAGTTTTGCATAGAACAGGTGCTCAAAATATTAAAGTTCAAATTGTGATTTCAGTAGAACTGATACGTGGTCTTTCAAAAGGTCTTAACTCACCTGAGTGAGGAGTGTTAACCCGATAATGCTGACTAAAAGCCAGCACAAATAAGTTTTCTTTTTTTTTCATTTTATGGATTAAAATTTTATAAATATTGTGTTTCTCATCTAAAGGTAAATTGTGTTTGTAAGTTGGTACTTATTAATTGTATATATTGATGGGACTCAACGTGGTTTCCCATAATTCATCAATACATGGTACTCATATTCATCTATCTCTTTTCCACCCTTGTCCTCAGTCCTTTCACATCCCCAGGGCACACTAATAGGTATTGTGTTTCTGGTTTTCATTTCTAGTTTCCACTTGTAAGAGAGATCATATTGAACTAGTCTACTTTTGTCTTGGCTTAGTTTCCTCAATTGATATACCTTCCCCCACTTCATGCATTTTGCTACAAATGATAGAATTCAATTTTATACATAGATAATATTCCATTAAATAATGTATATAATATATATATATCAGTTTAGATAAATTCTACATATGTGTTGATGGACTCTGTGCTAGATTTTTATACATAGTACTGCAATGAGAATTAATTATCCTTCAGGTGTCCTTGATACATGCTACTCTCTGTAGTTGGGGTATCTGGACATGATTACAAGACCTCTATTTTACAGTAGTTGTATATTTAATTTTTTGGGACAATTCCAAACTGGTTTCCACATAGGATGCAATAATTTACTTTCTCACCAATGGCATATAAGGCTGTGTTAGATTAGATATTTAATGAAAAACCTTGAAAACATTTATCAGGATACAAGTTCTGTCTTCATACACAAGCTAGATGAGCAATTTTGTTGTACATGTTGACTAGGAAGATCAATATTATCAAAGGAGAATTGTCCAGAATGAGTTAAACTCCCATGCTCATGTCAATAATTTTAAAACTACAAGGGACAGAGCTAACAGTATTACTCAAATGTGAACATATGATGCTTCATTTCGTTTATATAGACACCTTAACAATCATAATGAATCAATACATTTTCTAAAGAGCTTCATAAATTTTCTTTTTTATTTTATTTTATTAATTACACTTTATTCACTTTGTATGCCCCCATAAGCCCTCCCTCCTCCCCTCCAAGTCCCACCCTCCCTCCTCCTTCTTCACGCATGCCCCTCCCCAAGTCCGCTGATAAGGGAGGTCCTCTTCTCCTTCCTTCTGATCTTAGTCTATCAGATCACATCAGGAGTGGCTGCATTGTCATCTTCTGTGGCCTGGCAAGGCTGCTCCCCCCTCAGGGGGTGGTGATCAAACCAATCAGATTATGTCAGAAGCAGTTCCTCTTCCCATTACTATGTAACCCACTTAGAGACTAAACTGCCATGGGCTACATCTGTGCAGGGGTTCTAGGTTATCTCCATGCATGGTACTTGGTTGGAGTATGAGTCTCTGGGAAGAACACTGTGTTCAAATTTTCTGGTTCTGTTGCTCTTCTTGTGAGGTTCCTGTCCTCTCCAGATCTTACTATTTCCCACTTCTTACATAAGAGTCCATGCACTCTGCCCAACAGTTGGCCATAGGTCTCAGCGTCTGCTTTGATAGTCTGCAGGGCAGAGCCTTTCAGAGGCCCTCTGTGGCAGGTTCTTAGGTTGTTTTCTGTTTTCTTCTTCTGATGTCCATCCTCTTTGCCTTTCGGGATGGGGATTGAGCATTTTAGTCAGGGTCTTCTCCCTTAATTAGTTTCTTTAGATGTACAGATTTTAGTAGGTTTATCCTATGTTATATGTTTATATGAGTGAGTATATACCATTTGTGTCTTTCTGCTTCTGAGACAGCTCACTCAAGATGATCCTTTCCAGAAACCCAGAATTGCTAAAACAATCCTCTACAATAAAAGAACTTCTGGGGGTATCTCCATCCCTGATCTTAAGTTGTACTACAGAGCAATAGTAATAAAAACTGCATGGTAGTGGCATAGAAACAGAATGGTGGATCAATGGAACTGAAGACCCAGAAATAAACCCACATAGTTATGGACACCTGATCTTTGACAAAGATGTCAAAACCATACAATGGAAAAAAGATAGCATCTTCAACAAATGGTGCTGGTCTAACTGGATGTCTACATGTAGAAAAAGGCAAATAGATCCATACTTATCGCCCTGCACAAAACTAAAGTCCAAGTGGATCAAAGACCTCAACATAAAACCAGAAACATTAAATTGGTTAGAAGAAAATGTGGGGAAGACCCTGGAACTCATTGGTACAAGAGACAACTTCCTGAACAGAACACCAACAGCACAGGCTCTAAGAGCAACAATCAATAAATGGGGCCTCATGAAACTGAAAAGCTTCTGTAAATCAAAGGACACTGTCATCAAAACAAAAGGATTGCCTACAGATTGGGAAAGAATCTTCACTAACCCTTTATTTGACAGAGGGCTAATGTCCAGTATATATAAAGAACTAAAGAAGCTGAAAAGCAGCAAACCATGTAGTCCAATTAAAAAATGGGGAACAGAGCTAAACAGAGAACTTTCTGTAGAGGAATATCAAATGGCAGAGAATCGCTTAAAGAGATGCTCAACATCATTAGCCATTAGGGAAATGCAAATCAAAACGACCCTGAGATTTCACCTTACACCCAACAGAATGGCCAAGATGAAAAACTCAAGTGACAATACATGCTGGAGAGGTTGTGGAGAAAGGAGAACCCTCCTTCACTGCTGGTTTGAATGAAGACTTGTACAACCACTCTGGAAATCAATCTGGTGCTTTCTCAGACAACTAGGAATAGTGCTTCCTCAAGATCCAGCCATACCACTCCTAGGCATATATCTAAAAGAGGCTCAAGTACACAATAAGGACATTCGCTCAACCATGTTTGTAGCTGCTTTATTTGTAATAGCCAGAAGTTGGAAACAGCCCAGATGCCCCTCAACTGAAGAATGGATGCAGAAATTGTGGTACATCTACACAATGGAATATTACCCTGCAATGAAAAATAAGGAAATCATGAAATTTGCAGGTAAATGGTGGGACCTGGAAAAGCTTCATAAGTTTTCTAGCCAAAGAAATATATAGGCATGTAGAAAGGAAAGGCTAATGTTAGGAAGAATTATATGTTGGTCACACCAAAACATTTATGGAGTGTCAGCAATGCATCAAAGTGCTATCTAAAACCAGAGAAAAATTATGTTACTGAAGAGATTCTAGTTAAAGCAGAGTCTATTTTCATAAAAACATTTAATAAAACATTATTGTATTAAAAGAACAACTTGGTTTTTTGAGGTGTTCTGGTGGTTGGAGATGGGGTTTCCCTGTGTAGCTCTGGCTGTCCTGGAACTCCCTTGATAGACCAGGCTGGCCTTGAACTCAAAGATACTCCTGCCTTTGCCTCCTGAGTGCTGGGATTAAAGGCGTGCAACACCACCCAGAATAAGAACAACTTACATTGTTCGTTTCCCTGTTACATCTCAAACAATTTACAAAAAAAAAAAAAAATCCCACATTTTTGAACACTTGCTGAGTGAGTTGGGTGCTGAAGGCACTATTCTTTGCATAGAGTATAGAGTAGAGAGCCTAAGATTGATCTGCACAGTTTACGAGAGAGGCACAGCCCCCCAAAGCAGCAATAGCAGTGAGATAGGGCGATGTGACTCAAAGGAACACCTACTGAGAGGAGAAGCAATGCCCTCTGCATTCGGGACCACTAATTGAATCACAAATAGCCAATCCTTGTTTTGTTTCTTTTTCTTTTTAATTTATTCCTCTGTCTGTCCCTTCTTCTTCTTGCTGCCTTCAATGTGACAATTTAAATATACCCCATTTTCTTTCCCAGTCAGTTTTTAAAAATATCCTTGGACATCATTTTGATCAATAATTGACTTTGCATGTTATGAAATAAGCTGTTGATCATAGCATAAAAAAATGTGTACCTGCTTCCCTTTGGCATTTTTTTTTGCCATATCAAGTTTTATATAGCACCGTGTTTGAGTAATAAAATTGTATTGGAATTTACACTTGTTTTTTTTCCTACATTATTCATGTTTCATAACAATCATACAACACTGAGCTTACAAGAACATTAATTTTAACTATTAAGTAAATGCAGATTTTGTTAAAGTCCATTTGGCAGTGTAACACTAAGGCTTATCAAAAGAGGAAAGGAAAATACAGATTTTTTTTTTTAGAGACACCTGAAAGTCATGTGTGTAGGTGCATGTTGTCTTTTACTATTGCTCCATCCACAAGGAGCTGCTGAATCTCTTCCCTGATTATCTGAAAAAGGAGTAATCCTGTAAAGAAATAAGTTGGTGAGAAATAGTTGACAACCGCTGCAGTATTTTACCGTGCTTGAATTCACCCGCTGAAGATGAGAACGTGCTTTGTATGCTTATACATAGACTGTGCTAGGCTTTGAACTGCCCATGCTGTTCTGAGCCTTGAGCAAATTCTGCTGGCTTGATGATCCAGCACAAGTTTTAATGTGAGTCGTAGAAAAACAAGGCTGAGAGCCTCTGTTTAGAGCATTGTTTGCCAAGCAGGTAAAAAGAATTCATGGTCAGACACGCCCCCATCTCTTTCAGACATGGGGAAGATATTTGGATAGTCCTTCTTGACCCAAAACACATACATACAGTTCTTCTTTTTTAGGAAAATTCTATTTTATTATTTTAAAGCCTGAAGTGAAAGAGTAAAGATTCATTTTTATGTCAAAAGTGGTAACAGCATGATGTAGGTAAAATATTGAATCAGATTTTCACAGCTATCAAAATTGCTCTCATAAGTTTGGACACTTAATCCGTATAGTGAATTTCTAAAGAGTGTTCATGATAATATGGAAATCAAATATCTTATTCTTACTGCCCTGGGTGTGCATATAGGTCCTATCATTATATAGTTCATTTACATAACCCAAATTTCACCTTCAAGTAGTAATATTATCCTTGCCTACTCGATTTTTTTCATTTTTTGATAATGTCAAGCTTGCTTAGAATTTTATGCTAGAATTCAATTGTTCCACAAGCATGTTTTTAAATATCTTAAATTCCATAGTTACTGGAACTCCTCAGTACCTGGCTATAGTATTCTTAGTATTAATAAAACAGAGAACTGTACACACAAATACATGGCAAGTGTGATGACCAGGACAGGGATATTACCCATTGTAGGACCAAGTGCTTCAAGAACAGGGTGGCTGAGAGACAGTTAACGTCAGAGCTAAGAAGTGAGACTGAAACAGTGACTAATAGGCAGCGACCCATCTGTGAAGCCTACAGGGAGGCTAGCAGTGAGCCTCCTTGAGGAGTCTAGAGAAGATGCTTGGATAGCAGCAAAGTGAGTGACCCTCAGGGTGAGAAGAGAAATCTTCAGACCTAAAAGACTGATCGCACATGTTTGTCATCCCACCACTCAGGGAGGCAGAGGCAGGCAGATCTCTGAGTTCGAGGTCAGCTTGGTCTCCAAAGCAAGTCCAGGACTGCCAAGGCTACACAGAGAAACCCTGCCTCGCAACAAAACAAAACAAAAAGATGTACACTTAGGCATTTATCGACATGTCCATATTTATTACTTAAATGCTAAGCTATATCATCTATTCATTATGTAACTGATTTTTTTCCAAACACTGGAATTCAGTTGCTTTCAATATTTCGGAAAACCTATCTAAGTACTGTACCTATCTCTACCCTCTGCTCTGACTGAACTCATGCAGAGAAAGTAGCAGAAGTATATTTCAGTGTGTGTGGAACCAATTTGTATAAGAACATTTTTTTTTTCTAAAATATCTGTTTACTGGATTGCTCTTCAGAACAACAACAACAAAATAAAACCCTGAAAGTATTGTATTAAATTACTCAGATACATATTTATGAGAAGAATAGTGCTGCTTTGAGTAGTGTTTGGTGGGTAACAACGTACTGGGGGAGAGCTCTGTGGTTAACAGTACTTGCTACTATTGCAAAAGTCCTACTGTCTACATGGCATCTCACAACTTCCTGTACCTCCAGGCTCCAAGAGATAAGCTCTCTGCTGGCCTTCTTGTGCAGAAGGCACATATGGGGTACACATACAGACATGCAGGTATTCACGAATACATATAAAATGAAACCATACTGCAATCCACAGACCTAAAGAAGCTAGGTAACAAGGAGGAGCCTAGGGAAATACCTAATTCTTGTGCAGAAGGGCAAATAGAATAGAGACCTGGAAGGGTGGAAAAAGGGGAACAGGACAAGAGCCTACCACAGATGTCCTCTGAAAGACTCCACATAGAAGGGAATCAAAGCAGATGCTGAGACTCAGAGCCAAACTTTGAGCAGAGCACAGGGAGTCTCATGTAAGAGTCGGGGGATAGAAGGACCCAGAGTAGATAGGAGCTAACAAATCTAGACCTGGGGGAAGGGGGGTCTGCAGAGACTGATGCACCAACCAAGGACCATGCATGGAGATTACTCAGGCCCCCTGCTCAGATATAACCCAGAGGCAGCTAAGTCTCCTTGTGGGTTCCTAGTAAGGTGAGCAGTGGCTTGTCTCTGGCATGGACTCTGTTGTCTGCTCCTTAACCACATCCATCTGATGGAGTGGCCTTACCAGGCCACATAGGAACAGGATGCAGGCAGCCATAATGAGACTTGATGGGTTAGGGTCAGTTAGTAGGAGAGGAGGGCTTCCTCTTTCTGAGGAGTAGGGGGAGTAGGGGAAAAGTTGGAAGGAGGATGTGACTGGGAGGAGACAAGGGAGGAAGCCATTATTGGGATGTAAAGTGAATACATTTTAAAAAATTAAATTAAAAAAATGAAATCTTTTTTTAAAAAGGCAATGAGTTGGTAATGAATAAAGTTCAGAGGAGAAGTAGAGGGGAGGGGAGGGAAATCAGACAAGAGAAGGGTCAAAGGGATGTTCAGTCAATAAAATACTTGCGAGCCAAGCGTGAAGACCTGAGTTCAGTTCCCAGCATCCACATAGAAAATCATGCCATGTCTGGTGGCATATATCTGAAATCACAGTTCAAGGGCGGTAGAGACAGACAGATCCAAAGGACTTTCTGGGCAGCCAACCTAACTGCATTGGCAAGCTTCATATTTAATGAGTCTTATCTAAGAAATCAAAGTAGTAAACTATGAAGTTGAACATCCTCATTCCAATTGTAGCCTCCACATGCACGCACACACATGTGAAAACGCACACACACACACTCATTCACACATAGAGAAGTGAAAGAATTAGATTTTTGCCAGTGACTATTTTTTACTTGATTGAATCTGTAGCCTCCTATTCTTTTAAAATTTATTTTTTTAATTATAGTTTATTCACTGAATCCCAGCTGCAGTCCCTTCCCTCATCCCCTCCCAATCCCGCCCTCCCTCCCTCATCTCCTCCCATCCCCTCCCCAAGTCCATGGATAGGGGAGGTCCTCTTCCCCTTTCCTCTGACCCAAGCCATCAGGTCTCATCAGGACTGGCTGCATTGTCTTCTTCTGTGGCCTGGTAAGGCTGCACCCCCATTAGGGGGAGGTGATCAAAGAGCAGGCCACTGAGTTCATGTCAGAGATACCAGTGACTACTTTTCAAAGACAATCTAGCTGTTTCCATTTCTTATCTAATTCTTCAATAAATACTTAAAAACTTTTTGCAAACACATGTACTCTTACAGATATTTATAAATGTCCAAAAGTTATACAATGAACCAATTATTCTTAGGAGTAGTTAGTGTATTTCTTTCTGTTTAAAGGTATTTTACGCATAATTATATACTGTTTGACATATATGTGAATGTCACTGGTATTTAATATATGTCCTCTGAACTTAATGAATATCATATTCATTTCTCAACTGTAATTTTCCTTTACCACCTATCATTTCTAAGCTAGTTACAGAAAATACTGTGTAGGGGCAATTAAAAAGGTTATTTTTACATAATGAAAATAAATGAAAGACCTAGTTATTTATTTTATTCTTAAATTAGAACACATCACATTAGGGTTTACTGCAATTTTCCAAGTGACTTTAGTTAATTAATCTTCCTCTTTTATGCTCGTGCCTTTGCATGCTTCCTCCCAGACCCCACACTTTTCGTGTCATATTGCTTTCTCCGCTTTCAACACCTCTTTTGACTCTTTCATGGTCTCATGTCCATGATACACACACACACACACACACACACACACACACACACACACACATTGTAAGAAAGTGTTTACAAATGATTTTTTTTGTCTTTTGGATTCTGAGTTACCATGCTTAATATAGCTTTTAGTTCTAGCTATATTCCATTAAATATCATAATTTTATTTTTCTTCATAGCTCAGTAAATTTCCAGTACGTACACACACACACACACACACACACACACACACACATATATGCACACACACACCACATCTTATTATCTGTTCTTCTGTTGATGATCACCTAAGCTAGTTATTTCTGTTGTCAATTCTGTCTACTTGTCTTAAAATTTAAAATAGACACTAAATGTCTATTTAACTCTGTGCTTGTAAATCTATTTGTGTATATGTGTAGATCGTGAAACTAGAAAGGTGGCCAATGCTTTGAATGTAAGAGATCTTAGAGAGGTAAGAAATAGAGAGGTTTAAAGAATCAGAGAAGGAGAGTATCTTGTGGATGAAAAGAAACCTCCCAGAAATAGGAACAGGGCAAGAGGGAGAACAGTGTGGGAGGAGAAAATTACAGCACGGTACAAAGACACATATGCATGAAAGTGCAAAGATGAGAACCATATTTCTATATGCTAACCTGAAAATTATTTTAAGATAATATGAAGTATGCTGCTCAAGATTTATTATATATAAATATGTGTAAAAGATTATAAATTCATGTACACCCTAATGTGGTGATACCAACTGGAAGGTAAAACAGAATTAAGGAGACCTGGTTTTTGGTATCCACTCTTTTATCAGCCACCCACAACTTGAACTTGGACAGTCCGTTATGAATCTCATCAGTCTTTCATGCCTTTCATATTTCTAATTTCTGTTCATTCCTACTCTCATCATGACACATTTCTTTGCCTCATTTCTATTGTCTTCACATATGCTCTTATGTAAGGCTAAACTTTTCAAGATGCTCTTATATTTTTGGTTGTGAGCCTAGATGCTATTGTTGAGTTTTGTGATTAAAATTTACTCTTACTGCTATTTTTTTTTTTTGAGTGTACTTCAATAGCTTTAGGGCTCTGTAGGAAACCAAAACTGTTAAGCAAGGTGCTTCAGAAGATTGTATTTCTTTAGGAACTGTAGAATTTATATGAAGTGTGTTCCAGAGGTTCGAGGAAACACATATGATAAGCATTTAACACCCATGGCTTTTGCAAACAGTGATTAGCAAACCGAGATAGCATTGTTGGGATACTTCAGTTGCTACTGTGCAGGGAAAGAGCAATGTTACTAAACTGGAATTTCATTTTGTAAACCTTAGATGGCAAGATAAGGGAGGGATAGGTGCATTATTTAGTGATTTCAGTGCCTGCTGATGGAAACACGGATCTACCTTGACTGGCTCATGAGATTAACATATTCATGGTACAAGAATTGGCTTTTGCTCAGTCAAAAGAGGTACATGGGGGCATTAGAAATGAAACTCCCTTTTTCTTCTTATTTCTGGACCCCTCTTGCCTCTGTGACCATCCAGATGGGAAAAAGAATCTCTGTAATAAGAGAGGTGAGGTGAGCTATTGAATTAAAAACAAATCATTTAGGTTTCTTGGCTAAATGCAATGGGTGAACAGATGCTGTTAACTGACTTGCCAATGTAGGCCATTGGCCACAGTTTTTCAGGAGAATTTGTATAGCCCACATGCTTACATGGCTTGCCACCTTATAATCTTGATACTGTACTCCAGGAACACCAACACCCACATTAAAATTTTGCTAACAGGCACAGGTTTCCTGTTAGTTCAGCACATCACTCCTTTCTAGGCTTACACCATAGTTCAGGGACACTTATACTCTGTGCCTACAAGCTGCTGTCATGCATTTACAGTTTCTTCTGAGCCCTAGCACTATCACCTTTCCCCCACCACCAGATACAAAGGTTTAGAAACAATGAGATTTTGGACATCAATGCTGGAATAATTCTGTTATGTTGAAAAGTTCAGTACTGTAATGACAGATAACTAGAACACCATATTTTGACTAATGAAAGATTTCTGTGTGTCCTGTACTTTTTGGTGAAAACTTGGACAATATCATGTTAAGTCCCTATCAGTTCACTACACCAGGGATGAGTCTAGTTCAGGAATGAGGTCTCTCTCAGTTACTATCTGTCCTGTCTCCCCCATGTACTCCCAGACCTCTGGGGCTTTAAATTTAGGATTAGAGCTTAAAAGGAATGAATAGGGTAATAAAGAGTAAAAAATAAAGGTGTATGCTGATGATTCTGTAAAGAAAAAACATGAAGTGGCAGATCCACGTCTGTTCCAGGCATCTGTCAACCATTACTTGCTGGTCAGACTGAGCTGGTAAGGACCTACAGGTCAGTGCAGGGCAGAGTATTCGTGAGACTGAAGAATGCTGGGTCCTGTTCTTTGTGCAAGCTTGAATTCTTCAATAGCCTGGCCTTGGTGATGCCTCTGCTTTCACAGGCATCAAAGACCTTTCATCTCGTGTTCTTGTCTTTCATTCACTACACGATTTCCGTGCCTGCCTCTAGACTATGTTTGCCAGCATCACCCTGTCCCTTTGCTTCTAACAACTAGAACTCTTTCACAAACCAAATAAAATACAAATATTTATGCTCAAATGGAGCCAGCTAATACTAGGTCCTTACTTTATGAACACAGAACTCTGTATTTTATACAGTTCTATGAAGAATACTCAAGGTCTTTGGTTTAGGAGATGTTGAATGTGAAAGGCATCTCCAATTCTACAAAGAGCTCAGTGTCACCCAGGGCCCCTGAACAGGAGTGAAGGTGGTGTGTGCACAGCAGTTTCAGAGAATCAGAACAAATCCCATATAAGGGCTCCAAGAAGACCAGCCATAAGTTGGTAATTTAGAACTAGCCGGGACTGTGACAATGTGCTTGCCTGCCTGCAGGTTTAAGGAAACTCATGCTGATCCCCTTGCTGCAAAAAGAGACATTCAGTAACCAGAAAATGGGTCAAGCTTTAAATCTCATGTTTGTTATCCTGGGAAGTGACCCTGATAAGTGTCTGTCTTGGCAACAGACAATACATTAAACTGACAGTTGACCAGTGGTATCAGGTAAACTAAATGCTGCCAGAGTGGACAGTAGCATAGTTGTTCCCCTGATGAGTCCTGCAAGGGCAAAAGCCAATTTACGTAATGGCTGATAAATGGGTATGCCTGTGTGTTATCTATAGCGCTGGCTGTCCCAGGGGAAAGTGAGGCACCTCTCATGAATACTGCAGAAGTTGAGACAGGAGGACTGCCAGTCTAAGGCGAGTGTGGGCTACAGAGTGAGATCAATACCAGTCTGAGCAGTGCTGTGGAACTTTGTCTCCAAACAAAAGGTGAAGAGAGCACTGGGGGTGAACTCAGGGCAGTGCAAAGTGCTTGCCTTGCCTGTGCGAAGCCACGGGCTTGGCCACTGGCACTGCAAAAGAAGACAACAGGTCTAACCTTAGATTTCAGGACATGACTGAAATAATTTTTAATATTTCTATAAATGATAATAGATACTGCATTACAATAAAAAGTGAAACACAAGATTGAATTGTACCCAAAATAAACTTTAATACTGATTTCTCTAAGTTTAGTTAACCTCAACTTTATAATGCAAAGCTTTTCTGTTCTTGGTTTAATTAAGATACTTTCTCCTCAAAATGGGACTTTTGTTAAGATGTCTAGCTCTGTCCTTACCTCTCTTTGTCACTGTCTCTGGTCTATGATCCCTCTTTCTCACCTGTGTCTCTTCTACTTCTCTCTCTCCTTCCCTCTCCCTCTCTCCCCCTCTCTCTCGTGTGTGTGTGTGTCTCTGTGTGTGTGTGTGTGTGTGTGTTTCTTTTTCTTTTTTCCTTCTTTTACTTGAGAGAGCAAGGCTTCCCCTATAGTTGTAAAACTGACAGATGTTTGGAATTGCCAACTGATCTGGGAAACTGATTTGTAAGCATGGACTTCTAAACATAACAGACCATGAACTTCTAAAGAAGATGCTTTCTAAAGTTGTCTGCCTCTCTGCTTGTCCTACCAGTTCCTGGCACCCACCTCACAAATGTAAGGAGATTACGCTGAGCTCCAGCTTAAGTGGGATGTGCCTCCCATTGGTATGCACCCTCCCTCCAATACCCATCCTTCCTGCTCAACCTCAGGATCTAGGGATTATTTCTGTGTAGACAATGGATACTTCTGGATCTCAGGCTGTGTGTTTACTCACTTGTCTTCACACTCTGAAGACATAAATTACCTTCCGATTACTTGAAATCATCTCATGTGAAACATTTCGTAATTCTAAAGTTGATTATTTTGTTATTGTTCTTTATAAAACAAGAATGATTGGAGATAACCTAGAACCCCTGCACAGATGTAGCCCATGGCAGTTTAGTGTCCAAGTGGGTTACATAGTGATGGGAAGAGGGACTGCCTCTGACATAAACTGATTGGACTGCTCTTTGATCACCTCCCCCTGAGGGGGGAGCAGCCTTACCAGGCCACAGAAGAAGACAATGCAGCCATTCCTGATGTGATCTGATAGACTAAGATCAGAAGGAAGGAGAGGAGGACCTCCACTATCAGTGGACTTGGGGAGGAGCATGCAGGCAGAAAGGGGAGGAAAGGTAGGATCGGGAGGGGAGGAGGGAGGAGCTTATGGGGCGATACAAAATGTATAAAGTGTAATTAATGATAATAATAATAATAAATAAAGCACACAAAAAATGAAAAAAAAAAGAATGTGGACATGTAAGTAAATCTGGGCAATGCATAGTGCTTAGCAGTCATTAGAAATCTGCCCTGTGGTTTTTAGAATGTTTATGCAACACACACACACACACACACACACACACACACACACACACACACACACACAGATGATGAAAACTTTCATCTGTAATCCTTTCTCTCTGTCTTCCATGTTCTGAAGACTTAATGTGATAGAACAAACATTCATATGTGATTCACGAAAGGGAGCTGATCCATGAGATATGTATCTTCTTGACATTCCAGCTTGTGAGAGTCACATTGACCCCCCCGCCCCACACACTTATCTGATGTCACTGTCTTGTAACCTTTCTCAGAGTGCTATTTTTAGCCTTTTGGGATTCGGGAAGGTCAAAACTGTGTTTCTCGTAATCCTTATTAATCACTTATGTTTTTCTACCTCATTGACATTTACACTGAGGGTACAGGAGATCTTAGTGATATCATCACCAATAGCATGAAGTTAGTCAGTGGCCACACGTAGGATTAGACATGTGGATTTATATTTACACCAACTTGGATTCAGTGGAAAAAGAAAAGAAGAGAAAAACAAGTTTCATGAAAAACTCTTAATGTTGCCTAGCATTTATAATGCCTTAGCCTTGATACTGCACACAAAGGATCAAAGCAAAACAACAGCACCAAAACAAGCACCTAAGCCTTGGGCTTGCTACCAAGCACTGCAAAAAGCCAAGCACCTGAAATGTATTAATGAAGTTCAGGTTTTTTTGAGTCCTACTCTGGAAGCCAACATGTCTTTACTGTTCTTTGAGACAGAATAGGGAGCAATCCTAACTCATCCCCACTACCTGCTAAAGGCTGTCTTGTAAAAGCAAAGAGAATTGAATTGGAGTACATAATTTTTCCATGTAATGAAATTATTTTTATTTGAAAAAGACAATTTGCAACTGTCCACCTAGACTCAGATGCTTATAGACATAGATTTTTTGAAAGTGAGCAGTAAGTTGATAACGGTAAAGATGGTTAATATATTTGTTGTCAAAATGGAGGCTAACTTTCACTTTTCTTTTTTGTAATTTAATTGTTTTTAATTATTATTATTATTATTATTTATTACAGTTTATTCAATTTGTATCCCAGCTGTGGCCTGCTCCCTCATCTTCTCCCAATCCCACTCTCCCTTTCTCTTCTCCCTCTATGTCCCTCTTCTAGTCCACTGATAGGGAAGGTCCTTCTCCCCTTCTATTTGACCCTAGCCTATCAGGTCTCATTAGGACTGGTTGCACTGTCTTCCTTTGTGGCCTGGAAAGGCTGAACCCCCCAGGGGGAGGTGGTCAACCTTTCTTTTTTGAAAACCCACTGTGCCATCGTGAGCCTTATGGCATCCTGGGACTTGAAGATGGTTCCTGATAAATCAGATGTTAATGAATGTTACTTTTCAGTTTTATTTAATGAAGTATTTCAATGTTTATAATAGCTTTATCAGTTATAAAATAGTTACTTTCAAATTACCAGTGTAGGTAATGCTATAGATATTCAAACATAAAATACCTATTTAAAGTTGAAGAAAAACTCCTGGGTATTAATATTAAAAAAATTAAAAACTTTATCTAGATAGTTTCAATTAATTTATCACAACTTAAAAAAAACACTACTATTTTCAAACTTAGTGTAATACTGAGCTAACGAAAGTCTATTCTCTACTTCATTTTTCCAAATATATGACTCTAAAACCTTGATTTCTCTACATATGTAACTATTTTTTTCATAAATGCATGGGATTAGTTCCTGTGTGTAACAAAATACAGAGAAGCACCAAAACCTCGTAGAAAACAGCACAGAATCTGTCTAAGAGCCTCCTCGGTCTTTCCAAGTCTCTCTATATTGTGTACATAAAAAATACACTGTAAAGATGGTATACAAATAAGTGTTACACTCTATTGTCAAAGGAACCGTATGAAAAATATGTGTGCACAATTAACACATTGCCTTTTAAAACAGTTTTTCCAATCTATGGTTCATTGCATCCACAGTAGGAAAGCTTTTGCTTTGTAGGTCATCAAAGGCATCACCAATATGGCACATGGAATGGAGACAAATACTAGAATAACATGTTTTTTTTTTAATTTCATTTGGTCTATCATTTAGAAATACAGACAGTATAAAATAGTCATTCTATTATAAAATTAAATTATTTTTCATAACTGCATTATAATATGTAATGAGTTTACTTTGTTAATTAAAAATAAACCTACATTGTAAATTCCTTATTCTAAACTATGAGGTGATAAGTAGGGACAAATATGATGAATACATATATTTTGGTCCTTTCAGTAATTTTTTACATACTAAAGAATATTTGAGGCCAAGTATTTTTAAGAATTACTTGGAAAGTTCATTCTGACATGGTTAATAGTTTTATTATACAATGTCATTTAGGATTATGAAATATCAACAAAAGGGTCACATGATCAGAAAGATGTCTTGATTTCAGAAGCTGAAGGACAATCAAGTGGGTATCAAAGTCATATTGTTGCATCTGGGTGATTATGCAAAAACCTCTTCAGGACAATCCTGTCACCTCTATCCACACCAGGGCTCCAGCCTCCTCTATTGTTTCTCCTTTAATTCCAAAGTCAGGCTCATCCACAGCATGGCTTGGTATTTTAAAGACACCAAGATCTTTTCTTGAAATGATCACTGCAAGTTGTGATGTGGCCTCTTAAAAGTCTGCCCTGCTTTAAATTTTCAAAACACTACAATGAATTTGGTGAGAGACATTTTCTTCTGAATTGAGGTGGACATTCCAATTTCTAATTGAGACATTGCTCTCTGAGAATTTTAGGAATCAAAGGGGCTTTGTAATATGACCTTACCCTAACCACAGTACAGATAAAAGTGGGGCCTGGACATTCTTTAACCAATAGGGGTCTAGCCTGCTCTTGATCCTGCTGGTCTGTTCATATAAGGAAAACACAATCATCCCTTTAATAGCTCAACCTTCTGGCTTTTGTGAACTTTAGCTCCTTTTTTCCTGCAAAGTTTAACATTTATGATATGAGAACATTGTAATTATATGTTTATGCTTTCATTGAAAATTTAAGAGTTGCACAGTGGGAAAACTTAATGTCTAATTCTTGATTCCTCTCTTGTTTTTATACAAGTGAGCTACAGCTAAGATGTAGAATGTGTGCAAACAGTAGCTCCATTTCTTACTAAGCATGACTAAATGCTTTAAAATTCATTTCTCCAGTTCTCATACCACCAATACTGAGATAATAATAGTGTGTGAACACTGTTTTTGATATTTGAAGATTAAGTTCTATGTATTCATGCTTAGGCTAGTGACCTGTACAAACAAAAAGTACTTAACTAAATTATCACCTACAATCATTGCTACTGTGGTAACACCTATTATCTAATGACACTAACCATTCTTAGATGTTTTGTTCTGCATTCTTAAATCAAAGGATTGCAGGGATTTTTTTCTTGTTTAATGACTTATTAACCTTCAAGAATATAATACTTAACATATGTGCATGTATATATATATATATAAAACATCTCTCTATTCTTCTACTTGTTAATATTTCAGTTGTTGATTAATTTTTAAGTAATTTATACCTCACTACATCTCTATTTTATATTCACTGTAATTTATAGATTATACCCTTTGATTAAGTTCTGTTTATGAGGGTCCAGGTCAGCTGCTTTAGCTAAATTCTTTAATATCTTAAGTATCTGCAGATACTCAAACAACTTTGACTTGTGTCTGTCTTGCTGAAGACATCATGTACTTCAGGCACAGGGCTAAGAAGATGGGAGTTGGATCTGACCTGAAAGCCTCCTTGTGGTTTAGTTTCTGTAATACTGTAAGGTGCTATGCCAACTGCTAAAGTGGAAACACAATTAGCAGTCTTACCCAGCTGTGATGTCGATGAACCACAACTATAACCAGCATACCAAGGTATCTTTAATGGCACCATAGTGACAGTCATAAATCTTGGCAGTAACTAACTTCTGTCTAAGTGGGCTTAAAGCCCACTCAACAGGAGTAAAATGATGCATGGTACTGAGAACCTCAGCAACTAGCTTGGGTTAGTAAGGTAACGAATCTTAGCAGAGAACCTACAAACACGGCCTTATTCGATCAGCATAATTGGAATGTACACAAACCTTTTAGAGGAATAAACTTTCCCAGGTATGATCACAGACCTGATGAAACTGATGTAGTCACAGACAAGGTTACAGAAATGTGAGAAATATGAGCTTGCCAATTTTAAAGGCGGCAATCATTGACAGCAAGTTGTTTGTAAGAGCAACTGAGAAAAGACATTTTTCTACAATTTTCAGGAAGGCTTGCCTTGAAACCTATTTTAGTTGAAGGAATTTCTGTTAACTTCTTCACTAAAGACATATAAGATGATGAATATAGATTTTTTGTACTTATAAAGCTATTTTAGTAAGAATAGGAAATAATGGGTTACTACATTAAGGTTTCATCAGAGTATGGAAAGGTACTTTGCTCATATTCCCTGTGTTCTATCAACTGCCCTTGTCCACCATCCCCTCCTGCTGATAACTTCATCCTCCAAAGTACTCTTACTGATGCTTGATGTATCTGTTATCTGTCTGTCTTTCTGTCTACCATCCATCTATAATAACCCTGCTCTGCATATGAGAGTATGTGCCAAATTTATCTTTCCTTGTTGCATCTCATTATTTACTCATGGTCTTTATCATCCTTCTTTTCAGAGTCTTTCTTCTTACCATATAGTCCACTTTGCTGTTCATCTATAAATTATCTATTTATCTGTCTGTCTGTTTATCTATTTATCATCTATCTATCATCTGTGTATAAATTATTGATTGTTATACCCATCATTGCTCTCATTTTTTATGTGTAAATATATGAAATATATAAATATATTTGTGCATATAGACATAAATATATATTTAATCTAGATTGTTTTCATATGAAAGAAAATATGAACATTTTTCAGAGCCTGGCATATTTCATTCAAAATGATGACTTCCCATTTCATCCATTTTTCTGTAAATAACATAATTTCTATTTTGCTTATGGTTGAATAAAATTTCATTGTAAATATGTTTTACAATTCCTTTGTGCAGTCCTCTGTTGATAGTCATGTACATTGGCTTCATGACTTTGCTGCTGTGAATAATTCGGCATTAAATGTGAGCATTCAAATATCTTTTGTGTATTCTGACTTAGATTCCTTTGTGAATATAACAAACACTGGAATAATTGAATCATACAGTGGTCCAACTCTTGCTTAAACCCTTCATGCTAATTTTCATGAGAATCTATCAGTTTCCACTTCTATTAGAAACAGTTATTTTTTATCCATGTTATGGCCAATATTGTCATTATTTGATTTCCTGGGGTAAAGTGGACTCTCAATGTAGTTTTAGATTTCACTTTCCTGATTAATAATGACATTGTCCATTGTTTTCATGCATTTACTAGCATTTTTATTTTTTGTTAAATTAGGTGTGTGTGTGTGTGTGTGTGTGTGCGTGTGTGTGTGTGTGTATGTGTGTGTGTGTGTACCAAAGCACAATTGTGAAGGCTAGAGACTTTTAGGAGATTATCTTTTTTTTCCCTTCAATCATGTTGGTCATGAGAATATAGCTCAGATCATGAGCTTGGCCACAAGCTCCTTTACCCCACTGTGCCATCTCTCAGGCTTGTTTTCTTCCCTCCTACCATCTGCCTTCCTTCCTTCCTTCCTTCCTTCCTTCCTTCCTTCCTTCCTTCCTTCCTTCCTTCCTTTGTCCCTCCCTCCCTCCCTCCCTTTCTTCCTTAACAGTATGTTCAGTTTATTTGACAATGTATTGATTAGATTGTGTTTTAATATTTACTTTCTCTTTAGTCTTTGTATACTCTAAAAATTGAAAGCATCACATGCATGGCTGGCAAAGGCTTGACCCCATTCTCTATGTTCTCCTCAGTGTGCTTAGTATTTTTATTTTATTTGCAGCCCTGCTTATCAATCATAAGAATTATTTCATGAAATTTGAACAAGCCTTTGCCAGTGCCAAGTGTTGCCACGGGCATCGTCAGCAACTCCTGAGTATCCATCTGATACTTTGGGTTTTGCTCCACATTGAAATGACTATTGTACAGGCTCAGAAATGGGAATATTGTTTCTTTCCTCTCCGTGTGACCATCTTGTTTTTAAATACTATTTGTTGAAGAAACTATCTGTGAGGCAATGTAGATTTCTTAAACCTTTATTAAAAGAAGTGACCATGGCTGTTGAGTGTCTTTGGGTTTTGTATAGTACTCCACTGATCTGAATAATTGTTTTCATTTCAACCACGGCATTGTAATATCATCTTTAACCAGATATTATGATCACTCCAACATTGCCCTTTCTTCTTATAATTCACATTCCCAATGGCATCTGTACTTTTCCTGGCAGTACTTTGTTTAGTAGCCTACTTGTTATAATGCTTGTAGAAAAGTAATATTATTGCTATAGTTTACCTTTAAGGGGATTCTTTCATTAAAAAATTACTTTTCCTTTTATTCATTAGGCTCTTTTGGGGGTGTGGGAAGGGGACAGGGTTTCTCTGTGTGTAGGCCTGGCTGTACAAGAACTCACTTTGTAGACCATGCTGGCCTCGAACTGACAGATTTTCCTGCCTCTGCCTCCCAAGTGTTGGGATTAAAGGTCTGTGCCACCACCACCCAGCAGTAAGCTTTTTTTTTTAAGTGAATAAAACTTAGATGTGGATATTCAATGAATGGAAAATGAAGAACTAGAATAAGTCATTAATAAAATCAATAGCATGAGTATTCTTTCTCAAGATAAAGAACTAAAGAGTGCTCACAAACTTGTAATTTTTAAGCAGATATACTGAACAGCCAGTATTACAAATCATTCTTTGTATAATTTTATTAGTCAGTGAACATACTTCCACAGGTTAGTTTAGAGCCGGTTCTTGACTTTTGAACTTTATATATGTTAGTAAAACAGTGTCCCCAAAGGACCTCTAATGTGGAACACTGACATAATTTTTCGTATACTTACGTTTTTGTTTGCTTCTAGAGAAACATATGTATTTTACAATATTTTGAACTTTTCCCCCTTAATTTCTTCCAAATATTTTATTTTATCTTTATTAATTGTTTTGTTTATATCTGTGGGTGTTTTGCCTCTATGAATGCCTGTGTACCAGGTGTGTTTCTGTTCCCTTCTGAGTAAAAAAAAAAAAAAAAAAAAAAAAAAAAAGGTTGTGGGCTCCCCTGGAACTGGAGTTATAGACAGTGTGAGTCATAAAGTGGATGCAGAGAATGGGTCCTCCAGGAAAGCAGAATGCTTCTTTTCCTTAGCTGCTGAACTAACTCTCTAGTTCCAAGTTTCAAATATTTCTGAGTTTTATTTATGTCCAGGTATTTTATTTATTTAACCAGAAAGAAGTTTCATATGTACTTTAATAAACAAGTTTAAATGATGAAAGTCCCCATATTATTAATCAATGTAAATAAATAATTATAATTAAGATACATCTTTGCTATAGCAATGGGTTTTTTAAAAATATTTTATTCTTATAAACTTTCCTGAACCAGAGGTTTTATAAATAATACTCTTGAGTGATTAATTTCTAATTTAAAATATTTTTCTTTATATATTTGGTTGTTATTTGCTTTATGTTGTTTTGAAAAAGGCTTTGCTGTACATTCAGGCTGACTCAAAACTTACTATGTAAATCCAGCATGTTTGAACTCTTAAGGAAACCCTGCCTCATTTTCCTAACAGTAGGATAACACACGTGTGCCTGCCTGACAAAATGTCTAGAAATCAATTTTCTCTCCCAAATTTATATATAAATTGAAACCATGGACCCATATGAACAAACTACTGTTCAACAAATTTTAATTCAATTCATGTATTTTAAAGGATGTCCAAATATGAATTCTTCTACTTCCTCTGCCTATAGAATGCATATAGTATTCAGTATCCACATTTCAAGGGAAATATATTTGTCTTTTCTTGGGAATAAATTCTGATTTATGTAAGTCAGATATTGTCAATTACATTCTTTTTCTTCAGCAAATGATTTGTGGATCAGGCCATAAATCAATTCTGGCTAAGGCCTTCTGAAATGAAAAAGTGTGTATGGGGGGTGTCTTTGCTCCTAAGAAAATGATGCGGTGAACTCTTCTTTCACTCTGTCAAATTTTATTATATTATATTTATCAATATTTCTTATAGTTTCTCTAGGGCTTTTGACTCTCAATTTTTCATCCCTCTAAGTTTTCCAATTGAGCCATGTCTTCTTAAATCCCATCACCGTGAAGTCACACAGGATGGCTCATGCTTGACTGTATTTTATTGGATCATTTCATAGTTCATTAAAAGAACCACATTTTAAGCAGTTCTACTGCAAATAAAAACACCGAGAGGTACTGAAAAGCTGTTCTGTACATTTATCAGGGCAGCTTAGGCCCCTGGTTAACTATAAAACAAGTAACTGTGACCAGGTCGTTAGTAATGATAATGTCCCTTTTGAAACGTATAAACATCGGTACACAGAAGTTCAGTTAGTTTTACTCTATGCACCTCGTGTAAGAGTCAGTGTGCCTATTACCTTAGGAGTGTGCATCATCCTGAGTGAGGTATCTCAGAAACAGAAAGACAGGCATGGTATATACTCACTTATAAGCGGAATATATATATATATATGCTAGCCATACTAAAATCTACAGACCTAAAGAAGCTAAACACTAAGAAGGACTCTAGAGAGGATGCTTAAATCTCTTTCAGACTGGCAAACATGACAGACACCAGAAGCGGTGGAAGATAGGAAACAGCATGAAAGCCTACTATAGAGGGTCCAAGGAAATGCTCCACCAACAGGAGCATTGAAGCAGATGCTGAGACACACGCCAAACTTTGGGCAGAGCACAGGGAGCATTATAGAAGAAGAGGTGGTGATAAAAGGACATGGAGGGGACAGAAGCCCCACAAGAAGACCAAAAAAGCTAAAAATATGAGCCCAGTGGGTCCTGCAGAGACTGATGTACCAACCAAAGACCATGAATGGAGAGGGCCTAGACCCCAGCTCAGATGTAGCCATTTGGCAGCTCAGCCTCCATGTGGGTGTCCGAGTAAGGGGAGCAGGATCTGTCATGAACTCGATTGCCTGCTCTTTGTTCACTTGACCCTGGTGATGTGGTCTTGCCAGGCCACAGAGGAAGAGAATCCAGACAGTCCTGATGAGACTTGATAAGCTATGGGCAGATGGCAGAGGAAGAGAACTCCCCGTTTCAGTGGACTAGGGGAAAGGGAAAGGGGGAAAGAGGGAAAGAGGGAGGAAGGGTGGGACTGGAAAGAGTTGAGGGAGGGGGCTTCAATCGGGATATATAATGAAAAAAAGTAAAAATATATTTTTTTTACCACTTTCTGATCATTGGTATTTAGGCCTCACTTATCTTTAACAGGGTCCAACAGGTTAGTGATTTTCATTGAATTGGGATTTTATAATTTTATTCTTACTAAATTTGAGCCTCAAAACTTATAAAATTTGAAATCAAGAACAGTCAGTATCAAAATAAACTTTACAGTAGGTAAAATTCTAATGACATAATTCACTCGGAAATTCCATGTGAACATTTAATTTTATCATTGAAGTGTCTCATGATTTTTGAAAAGACAAAAATTATCATGTAATGTTTGATAACATATGGACCAAAAAAAATTTGTCCAAAGTTAAATTTGCCTACTATGCCCTGTACCTTTCAATTTTATGTTTAATAAGAATGAATAAAAAATTCTGTTTGTATTTTGATGGGAATTGCATCCAATCTGTAGATTGCTTTTGGTAAGATGGCCATTTTCACTATCTATTTTTTTAATTAAATTTTTGTTTTTTATATTAAAAAAATAAATAAACTTTATGCCATAAACACAGTCCACTGAGAGCCTGGAAACCTCTTGTTTCTGATACCTTTATAGTGTGTGTTTATAAAAATCACAGTTTCATGTTTGACTTAGTTTCTTTAAATAGCTAGAGTTTAACAAATTCAATATAGACATGAGTGGTTAGACATATGTCTTAAGTCACTTTCTGTTAGGATGAATAGACCATTATAATCCTAAGAATTCATAAAACATAATAATCAAACATAAGTTGTTACTAAGTTCAATCCCGTTCTTAGTTTTATCCTCATTTTTTTAAATTTTCCCATTACTATGTAACCCACTTGGACACTAAACTGCCATGGGCTACATCTGTGCAGGGGTTCTAGGTTATCTCCATGCATGGTATATGGTTGGAGTATGAATCTCTGGTTCCTGTGTTCAAATTTCTGGTTCTGTTGCTCTCCTTGTGGAGTTCCTGTCCTCCCCAGATCTTACTATTTCCCACTTCTTACATAAGATTCCATGCACACTGCCCAACAGTTGGCCATGTCTTAGCATCTGCTTTGATAGTCTGCAGGGCAGAGCCTTTCAGAGGCTCTCCGTGGCAGGTTTCTAGGTTGTTTCCTGTTTTCTTCTTCTCCTGATGTCCTTCCTCTTTGCCTTTTGGGATGGGGATTGAGCCTTTTAGTCAGGGTCCTCTCTCTTGATTAGTTTCTTTAGATGTACAGATTTTAGTAGGTTTATCCTATGTTATACGTCTATATGAGTGAGTATATACCGTGTGTATCTTTCTGCTTCTGAGACAGCTCACTCAGGATGATCCTTTCCAGGTCCCACCATTTACCTGCAAATTTCATGATTTCCTTATTTTTCATTGCTGAGTAATACGCCATTGTGTAGATGTACCATGATTTCTGCATCCATTCCTCCACTGAGGGGCATCTGGGGTGTTTCCAGCTTTTGGCTATTACAAATAAAGCTGCTACAAACATGGTTCAGCAAATGTCCTTTTTGTGTACTCGAGCCTCTTTTGGATATATATGCCTAGGAGTGGTATGGCTGGATCTTGAGGAAGCCCTATTCCTAGTTGTCTGAGAAAGTGCCGGTTTTATCCTCATTTTATCTGTTATTTTTCCCTCTTAGGACAAAAAAATCATAAAAACTCTCTTGATATACAAGTCTTGTATTGTCTCCTTAGTCTATGGAATTCACAAAATAAAACAAACCGCTTTAAAGGCTTGGTGTGACTTCTTCTGTCTAAAAAAAACAGTCTTATTTTCTTAAATCAGAGTTCTCCCCAAATTAAATATATGGTATTCTGTAGCAATTAAGATCACCTATTCATATATGCATCGACCCTTTTTGGTTTTTGTGTTTTTAAATATTTTATTTGTTGTATTTTATTTATTTTTAACTTTTAATATAAATTTTTATTTATTCATGTTACATCCTGGTTGTAGCTATCTCCCTCTTCTCCCATTTCCACTCTCCCTCCGTGTACCCCTCCCTCACCTACTCATCAGAAAAGGGGAGCTCCCCCTACCTACCCACCCAATCATATGAAGTTGCATCAGGACTGAGCACACCTGTTCAGCTGTGGCCTGCTGAGGTAGCCCCACCAGGAGAAAGTGAAAAACAAAATAAAACAAAACAACACACAACAGAGTCCATGTCAGATTCAGCCCCCTTATACCTTACTAGGGAGCCAATTTGAGGACTGATCTGCCCATCAGCTACATCTGTGTAGGGGGTCTAGGTCCAGTCCATTCATGGTCCTTGACTGGTGCTTTAGTCTCCACAGGCCACCATGGACTTTGGTTAGTTGGCTCTGTTGGCCTTCTTGTGAAGCTCCTATCCCCTTTAGGTCCTTCTATTCTCTCTCCCCCACACTCCATAAGGCACCCTGCACTCCACCCAGTGATTGGTGGGTCTATGCATCTGTTTCCATCCGTTGCTGGGTGGTGTCACTCAGGATAACTATGCTTGGCTCCCCTCTGCAAGCATACCAGATACGCCTTAATCATGTCAGGGGTTCGCTGTCTCCCCTGGGGTGAGTTTCAAGTTGGACCTGCCATTGATTGGACATTCCCTCAATCTCTATTCCTTGCCCATCTTTAGGCAGGATGAATTTTGGGTAGCAGTTTCTGTGGGTGGGTTGGTGTTCTCCCTTCACTGTGACTCCTGTCTAGTTAGAGAGTGGCCTCTTTAGTCTCCATGACCCTGTTACTAGGAGTCTTAGCTAGAATCATGCTCATATCCTCTCAGGAGCCTGCTCTGTCATAGGTCTCCAGCTTGTCACAGAGAAGTCCCAGCTAAAAGTTTCTCTTGTCTCTGCAAACCCTTTGTCTTTCTGACCCTGCTATTGTCTGATATTCTCATCTGAAGTCTCATTTCTCTCTGTGCTCCTTCTCTTAGCCTGTTCCCTTTCTTCAACCACAATCTGCTGTCTATTCTATTTCCAGTTCTGAGTGGGAATAAAGCATCCTCCCTTGGGTCCTCCTTGCACCTTATCTTATTTGGGTCTGTGAGTTTTATTATGTTTGTCCTGTACTATATGGCTAAAATCCACTTATAAGTGAATACATACCATGTGTGTCTTTCTGCTTCTGGGTTGCCTCATTCAGGACGATCTTTTCTTGTTCCATTCATTTGCCTGCAAATTTCATGATTTCCTTGTATTTAATAGGTGAGTAGTATTCCGTTGTATAAATGTACAAAATGAAATACAATTTCTGTATCTATTTTTTGGTTGAGGGACATCTTGGTTGTTTCCCGATTCTGGCTATTATGAATAAAGCTGCTAACAACATAGTTGAGAAACTATCCTTGTTATATGGCAGAGCATCTTTTGGGTATATACCCAGGAGAAATATGGCTGGGTCTCGAGGTAGAGCTACTACCAATTTTTTGAGATAGCATCAAGTTTGTTTCCAGAGTGTTTGTACAAGTTTTCATTCCCAACAACAATGGAAGAGTGTTTTTCTTTCTCCACATCCCTCTCAGCATGTGATGTCACTTGAGTTTTTGATCTTAGCCATTCTGATGGGTGTAAGATGGAATCTCAGAATCATTTTGATTTCCATTTCCTGATGACTACTGAAGTTGAACATTTATAGGTGCTTCTCAGCTATTCTACATTCCGTTGTGAGAATTTTCTGTTTACCTCTGTACCCCATTTTTTAATTGGAGGAATTGTTTGTTGTTGTTTAATTTCTTGAGTTCTTCATATATTTTAAATGTTAGCCCTTTGTCAGATGCAGATTTGGTAAAGATCTTTTCCCAATTTGTGGACTGTTGTTTCATTCTATTGACAGTGCCTTTGCCTTAAAAAAGCATTACAATTTCATGAGGTCTCATTTTATTAGTTGTTGATCTTAGATTCAGAGCTGTTAGTGTTCTCTTCAGTGAGTTGTGTTCTGTGCCATTTAATTCAAGGCTCTTACTCCACTTTCTCCTCTAATAGATGTAGTGTGTCTGGTTTTATGTAATTACACCAAGATACTTTATTTAACTTGTGGCTATTGTTAAGGGTGTTGTTTCCCTAATTTCTTTCTCGGCCTGCTTGTCATTTGTATACAGTAAGACTACTGGTTTTTTTGTTTGTTTGTTTTATGTTAACTTTGTATCCACTCACTTTACTGAAGGTGTTTATCAGCTGGAGGAGTTTAGTCATAGAGTTTTTGTGGTCACTACTATCATATCATTTGGAAATAGTGATACTTTAAGGTCTTACTTTCCAATTTGTTATCCCTTGGTCTCCTTTAGTTGTCTTATTGCTCTAGCTACAACTTCAAGTACTATATTGAAGAGATATGGAGAGAGTGGACAGCCTTGCTTCTATTTATATTTTGTGGAATAGTTTGAAGAGTATTGGTTTTAGCTCTTCTTTGAAAATCTGCTAGAATTCTGTGCTGAAACCATCTGGCCCTGGACCTTTTTAATGACTGCTTCTATTTCCTTAGGGGTTATAGGATTATTTAAACTGTTTACTTGATCCTGATTTAGCGTTAGTAAGTGAAATCTATTAAGGAAATCATCCATTTTCTTTAGGTTTTCCAATTTTGTGGAATATGGGCTTTTGAAGTAAGATATAATTATTCTTTGGATTTTCTCAGGATCTGCTGTTATGTCTTTCTTTTCATCTCTGATTATTATTATTATTATTATTATTTTTTTTTTTTTTTTTTAGTTTGGATACCATCTCCCTGCCATATAGTTAGTTTGGCTAGGGATTTGTTTGTCTTGTTGATTTTCTCAAAGAACTAGCTGGTGGTTTTGTTGATTCTTTGTTTTGTTCTGTTTCTGAGTTTGTTTCAGCCCTGAGTTTGATTATTTCCTGCCATCTACTCCTGTTGGGTGTGTTTGCTTTTTTTGTTCTAGAGGTTTTAGATGTGCTTTTAAATTGGTAGTATGAGAACTGTTCAGTTTCTTTATAAAGGCACTTAGTGCCAGGAGCTTTCCTCTTAGTCCTGCAGTCATAACTTGTGTCCCATAAGTTTGGGTATGTTGTGCTTTCATTTTCATTGAATTCTAGAACGTTTTAAATGTCTTTCCTCATGTCTTTTCCTAACCCAGTGGTCACTGAGTGGGGAGCTGTTCAGTGTCCATGACTTTGTAGTCTTTCTCTTGTTTCTTTGTTGAGTTACAAGTTGTAAGTTAACTTTTAAGACTAAGGACTTTACAGATATGTTTTTTTAAAAAAACATGTACTAATGGTCTTGTAAATCTTGAGATAAAGTTTACATTTCAACAAAAGTTTCAAAGACAGTAAACAAAACCAAAGAGATAGATAGATAGATGACATAGAATATTCATTCAAAATATTTTACCTCTTAGCTATTCTTAAGACAATGTGTCTTTTCTCTGAGTTTGTCTTTTATCCTCCTTTTCATTGACATAGAGTCAAGTAGCCAACATAGGGCAGGACAGGGGCTTTGGAGGATGATTTAATATAAACATGCTTGTGTCTAGGGTGGCCAGGCTAAATCCCATCTCTAGGGCCAGCTTTTTCAGTAGAGTAGAAAAATGTATGAATATATTTTAGTATTATCCATACTCAAAAGACATTTGAATTTCTGTATGACTGAACCCAGTGATCAAAAGTAAGGGTTGGGGTGAGTGGAGAGCAAAGAAGGCTTAGAGATAAGAGATTTTCAATGGCTATGGAGGTGATTTAGGGTTTAAGAGAAATGACTGCTCTTGCAGATGACCCAGGCTCAATTTCCAGCACCCACATGGTGGCTTACAACTGTCTGTGACTTCAGGTCCAGAAGAACAGATGGCCTCATCAGATAGCAGGCATGCACTTGGTTCACAGATATTCAGACAGGCAATAACACAGATATGCAATAAGATAATGGGCAGGGGGCATTATCTTATGAGTAGAAAAGGCAAGTAAGAGGAGTTGATGAGTTTAAGAAGAGCTCATGTTCAGGTTGTAGTAAACAACACAACACAAGTAGAACATAGGAAAGACTTTTCAAAAGGGGTCAGAAACATGACTCTTGCCAGATGGAAGATTTCAATAGATTGGACACAGAAAAAGAGATACATAAGGGGAAAATGTTGTGGGACACGTTCAGTACTAAAAGGGAAAGCGACTTGTCAGAGAGATGATCTCCATCACAGAAGAGAAGCATCTCTTTCCACATTATGGTTACCCAAAAAGGGGTAGAAAGGATGAAGTGGCATGAGTTTTATTGGGCAGGTTCCAGTGATTCAGAGAGGACACTTAACCAGAGTAGATGAGGAGAGACAAGTGGCTAGAACAGGTGGGGTAAAATGAGTGGAGAAAAACAATTCTGGAATATATTGAGGCCAGCATAAGCAAATGCTTTGCACACAGGAGGAGCCAAATCAACAGTTAGATTTAGTTAAGTGGGCAGGGTCCTTTGCAAAGAAGCCTGGTGTCCCCCTTGTAGGTTTCTGCACCAAATGTAAGTGAAACCACAAAACTGAACCACTCTATTGGTAAAAAGAAATTTTTATCGGGGATTGGACCGGCAAAACTATCACACTGGGTACATACTGAAGCAAAATGTCAGAAAAGTAAGTGTATGTTATTTAACAGCAGGGTTGCGGTCTGAATGGATGCAGACTTTTTTGTTTTGTGAGGAACTAGATGCCCTTGCCTGAGGTAGTCGACCTTTGTGGGCAGATTCCTAAGGAATGCTGAATTTAGGTGTGTGTTCATCCAGTAATCATTCTTCTGTTTATAAGGCCAAAGTTCTCCTGCTTAGGGCATTGTCATTAGTCCTGCCATTTTGGGAGGCCACTTTGAATCTAACACTCTATGATGAAAGAAGCATGAAAAGTGAGGAACTAGAAGGAACAGAAGTAGAAGGGACAGAAGCTCCACAAGGAGACCAACAGAGCCAAAAAATCTGGGTCCAGGGGGTCCTGCAGAGACTGATGGTCCAACCAAGGACCATGCATGGAGAGGACCTAGACTTTCTTCTCAAAAGTAGCTTATAGGCAGCTCAATTTCCATGTCAGGTTCCTGGTAAGGGGAACAGGGGCTATTTCTAATATGGACTCTGTTGCCTATTCTTTGATCACTTTCCCCCTGGTGGAGAGATCTTGCCAGGTCACAGAAGAGGAGGAAGAGGATGCAGCCAGTTCTAATGAGACCTGATAGGCTGGGGTCAGTTGTTAAGGGAGGAGGGCACCCTTTTCTGTGGACTAGGGGACGGTTATTGGTGGGGAAGAGGGAGGAAGGGTGGCACCAAGAGGAAACAAGGGAGGGGGCTACAATCAGGATGCAAAATGAATAAATTAAAAAAAAGAAAGTAAAGAAATCAAGGCAATCACATTTTAAATTACTATATAAATTATGTAATATATAAATTACTTATATATTATATAAGAACAACTTATATAAGAACAACATATGAAAGTATAAATATTAACAAAAATCTAATATTTGTCTATATTTTAAGGTAGAAAACTGTACAAGAGTAGGTAATGTTTATGAATTATTTTTAAAACTAGAATTTAAATCATAAAAGCTGATTTTTATTTATTTATAAGTCTTTGATGTGTTAAATGTAAATCAAATCATATCAAAAGCCTACTTTTGTTTTTTAAGTTTTAATGTGTTTGCTTTCTAAATTAGCAATGTCTTCTTGGTCATCTATCTCTAATACCATTTTTTTTTTAAAATAAAAGGACACCATATTAAAAAAAAATCATAGATCATTTGTAACAGATAAATATAAATTAATGACAACAAAGGGAGAACTATATTTCAATTGTAGGAAGCTTATTGCTTTGCCATTGATGATGTGATAAATTAATTTATTAATATTGTTTGAATCTAACAAATATTTGGCTTGAAGTCTGTTCCCTTTCATTTGCCTCTATTGGGAACACCCACATTTCTATGATAGTTTAAGAAATATTTTATCTGATATGGAATGGATTATATCTGGAAACCCATTCTTCTGGAAAAACTGTCTTCATTGAAAGCCCAGCTGCTGAGAAGTAGTTACTGTTATTAAGGAGCTTGGCCAGTCTACATGCAGCAGAAAAGAGGCACCTGTGGCTGCTTATCCCATTCTCCACAACACCCTCGTTCACTTCAGCTGAAATGATGCCATCTTTCAGAGCAATCTGTCTTTTCTTCTTGCTAATGTTTGAACAGAGCAGGCAAGCAGGAGTAGGGAAACCTTTCCATGAGTTTCTCACAAGTGTGCGTTGGTATCAATACTGTATCTCAGTGGTCCAGAAGCCGTTGTGAAAAATGGATCTTTATCCACTATGAAAAGAGAAATATTTTTCATGACAAAATGAGTGGATAACATTATTCATATCAAAAGTAAACATTCTTTTACAATAAATAGTATAGCATAGATTTGAGAATTAATTTATTATTATCATTATTCGTGTGTTATATTTGTCTGGTACTGGGTATCACACTGAAGTCTTCATGCTCAGGCATGCTAGGAATATCTCTACAACTGAGCTACATCATTTGACATCTAAATTAATTTATCCTAATTGAAGAGCTTGAAGTTGATGGTTAGCAGTACTATATCTATTTTTTAGCAAGTTTGGATATACTACTTAAAGGAGAACAAAATCACAGAATAAATTACGACTATTCTAGCACTCTTTATTCATTCTTACAAATACATGTATAATAGTGTCCATGAGCTATAAATGTGAGTAAGAGGCTAAGCCTTTCCTTTTCTAACGAAGGCTTGTTTGTTTGTTTGTTTGTTTGTTTTGGGAGACAGTGGTTCTCAGTGTAGCATTGGCTGTCCTGGTACTTGCTTAGTAGACCAGGCTGCCATCCTACTCAGGGATTCACCTGCCTCTGCCTCCCAAGTGCTGGGATTAAAGACATCTGTCAGCACTGCCAGGCCTAAAGCAGATTATTAAGATATCATCAGTGGAGGGGAGCGTCATACCGCTTCTGAAAGGAAATGTGTTTGCATATTTATAGTTCATGTGTATTTTCATAAGGCAGAAAATCTTCAACCCTTGGAAAAAAGACACAATCAGTATACGTCCAGTTTTTCTTCATTAGCATAAGAAACCACAAATCAAAATTATTCATTCAGAGACCAGGGAGATGGTTCAGTGAGGAAACTGCTTGTTATGCAAACATGAGGACCTGAGTTTCAGACTCCAGCCCTCACCTCAAAAGCCTGATTTCACGACAGGAACCTGTAAGATCAGGTCAGAGTCAACAGAGGCAGGGGATGCTGGGGGCTTCCTGGCTAGCCTTCTAGCCCAGATGCTGACCTCCATACTTAGCCAAAGAGAGTTTCAGAGAAGTAAGATGGAGAACTACAGAGGACAATATCTGATATTGAACTTTCATCTAGGAAGAAAGCATGTTTTGTATTCTCTCACAATCCCGATTTTCAGAAGTGTACTTTGCACTTTTTACCAGAAAGGATTATGATTGTTTATGAATTTCTTTTATTTCTCTCACACATATACAATACATGCCTTTGGGCAATTTATTCTTGATACCTTCTCTCTATTTTTTGTCTTTTTGTTTTTATATTTTTTCACTTCTTAAAGACAATTGTGTTTTCAGATCCTCAATTCAAAAGTCATCATTAGATTATTTTAAAACAGCAATGGTTTTAGCTCCATTGATTCTTTCTCATTTATTTATTATTTATTCACCTTTCATGCTGGATGTGACTCCCTCCCTTGTCTCCTCCTAGTCCTGCATTCCCTCCCTCTTCTCCCTCTATGCCCATCCCCTAGTCCATTGATAGGGGAGGTCCTCCTCCCCTTTTATCTGACCTTAGCCTATCAGGTTTCATCAGGACTGGCTGCATTTGTCTTTCTCTGTGGCCTGGTATTGCTGTTTCCCTGTCAGGGGGAGGTGATCAAAGAGAAGGCCAATGTGTTCATGTCAGAGACAGCCCTTGCTCCCCTTACTAGGGTAACCCACTTGAAGACTGAGCTGCCTACGGGATACATCTGAGAAGGGGTTCTAGATCCTTTCCATACATGGTCCTTAGTTAGAGTATCAGTTTCTGCAGATGTTGCTGGGCCCAGATTTTTTGGCTCTGTAGGTCTCATAAAACTCTTGTTCCCCTCCAGATCTTTCTGTCTCTCCCTTCTTCCATAAGATTTCCTGCACTCTGCCCAAAGTTTGGCTATGAGTGGATATTAGCTATGTAATATAGGACAAACATACTAAAGTCTATAGTCTTAAAGAAGCTTAACAACAAGCAGGACCCTAGGGAAAATGCTTAATTCTCACTCAGAAGGGCAAATAAGATAGACATTGGAAGTGGGAGAAGATGGGAACAGGACAGAAGCCTACCACAGAGGGACTCTAAAATACTCTACCCATCAGGATATTGAAGTAGTTGCTGAGACTCGTAGCCAGACTTTGGGCAGAGTGCAGGGAATCATTTTATTGCCTTTAACAGTATGTTTTTGAGATATCTTTGAGAGTTCATTGAGCTTTTGTAAAATCTATCTCTTTGTTATTTGTTGATCACATTCTTTAACTAGGTAGATTTAAAACTGTGTTCTAAGTCTGGTGTGTCCATGCATTTAATTGTTTTTAAAAACACTAACAAAAAATAAACAATATCTTTTTCATGTGTCTTCTAATTGTGAGGAGGGTTAGAAAAGGTTCAGTCAGCTGAAAATTAGCTATCTACAAATAAGCTTACTTAGAAACTGATTAGCAATTTAAATGACTAAGTTAATAAGATCCAATTATAGCTAATTTTCCCATCCTTTCTTTTGCTTGCCCTCCCACAGGCCTCTGAGTGTGAGTGCCTTACATGAGTTCCTGGGAGCAGAGGGGAGGGGAGATTTGTGCAACAGGCAATTGGCAGAGAAGGAAAGCTCAATTCGTTACCCTTGCTACAAGCTGTCCTGGATTCTGTCCCTTCTAAGCACTTGTGGACACCAATACCTCCATAGTTGCATGAACTCTCTTTCTTTCTTCCTTCATTTCTTTCTTTCTTTCTCTCTCTCTCCATGTTTGCTCTTTGTGTATATCTTATAAGCATGTGTGAACACTAAGACTTCTTTAGTTTTATGAAGTTCGGTCCCTTTCTTGCTCTTTCTCTCTCTGTGTGTATGTATGTTTACTCTGTGTGAATATGTCTGTCTGCATGTATCACAGACATGTGCTCACATATTCCAAATAATACCCGTATTTTGTTTCTTTTTATTTTCAAACCTTTGGGCCACCTTTTAAAAATTCCTTTAGTCATGTACCCTCCAATGTGTCACGTTGCCAGTTCCTCTTTCTCTTTTGCCACTTTTTGATTCCACATCTTTACTTACTAATCTCCTTCCCTTCTGCCTTTTTAAATACTTAAACTTTTCTAATCTGTACCTTAAAATCTTTTAAAAGCATATGTGTGTGTTTGTCCAGTGCTGTGCATGCCAGATTCTGTGTGTTCTGTGTTCAGCAGCTATTTAACAGGAAGAGCTTGGTGAACAGACTCAGAATACTTCATATAGCATTCACAGGTTCTGTAGACTCAAACTCCAGTTTTCGTGCATCTTGAGCCATCTCTCAAAGACCAGTGCCTAAAGTTTTTTAGTGTAGGATTTTTTTTTTCTAGTTTTATGCCTCTAAAACATTAATGTATTGATTTTAATTGGCATCTTTATAGTGTGAGTTAAGAATATCACTGTTAGTGATAGTGTACTTAAAGTAATTGATGGCGTTTTATACGATTTCCTTTGATTTCTGAATAGAGTAAATTGATTATCTCCTTGTCTGTGCTAAAATACAGAGTTCTGGTTTTGCCTAGCATTGTACTCCTCAAAAGATACGAATATGCTCATGCTAGATTTTTTAAATTGAAAAGCTTAAAGTTGTAAAGCCAAGTGGTTGAAGGAATCGAAGATAGGCTTTACCAAGTACCTGATCAACATTGCCTCTAGAGCTTAGACACAGCTTCTTCAGGTGGCATGCCAGATGGAATAAGGGAAACAACAGGTTCATATGGAAGAGTCTTTGCTTGGTATTTGAGCTGCAGCATAGTGAGTAAGAGAAACATTAACAATTGTGAAACAGGTAAAACACTTCAGACTGTAAAATGAAAATGAGAATACAGCTACTACTTGTTTGGAGAAAGGAAGGATAGATGGTTTCTCAATGAAGACAATGGATCCTGCATTTAAACAATATTTTCATGACAAAATATATAACATTTTAGATATTCTCTTATATATGATGAAATAAATGGTTTCTAATTTTGTTAGCTTTTGCACTGACACTTTTGTTTTGATCACTAGACTATATTTTTCTCTTTCTGGTAAGTATAGTATTTGGTATGTATGCTATATCAAGCTTATTAAGTTCATCCATAAGAAGTTTGCTGAATATAGTTTATACACCAAGATCTTTTGTATTTTAACATTATTGATTGGCTTCAAGAAAAGGAGAAATAATGAATCTTAACATCTGAGCAGTTAATTCTGGGTCAGCATGCCTGCTGAACACTGAATTTCTAACTTCTAATTCAACTTTAAATGGGTCTTCACACATTGGAGTATACATGTTTAATATAAAATTATCTGGCAAAAAATGAAAAAAATGAATGCTTGATAAATTGATAAAAAAATGTATATTTGAGGTAATATATAGTTACATATGTAATATATACAAACACAGAAGTATATACATATATGTATATATATACATCTATAAATACAAATATACAAAATATATGTATTTGTATAAAAATATATATTACATAGTTAGTCTCATTTATAATTTTGAAAATAAATTATCAATCCTAAGAAGCGCATGCTTTAAGATTGCCAATTTTTTAATGATATTTATTCTCTCAGACAAAAGTTACAAAAACTGGGGAAAAAAAGGAAATTGAAATGGTAAGTCAGTTATTTCTACAGAGTCCTCCTTAATTGAAATGATAAGTCAGTTATTTCTACAGAGTCCTCCTTAACTGAATTGTTGAGGTAATCTTAATGATAACCTCTTTTTTTGACTAGGCTATCTCAACTTTTTATGTAGGAAAGCTAAGATATTGAGTAGTAACTTTTAGTTTTATTTACCTAGTGCCCATTTGTTGGTATAGTTATTTTATCCAACTCACCAATGCCCTGTTATGATTACCCTTCCTTTCTCTGTAGCTGCACTTAAGTATTTGACATAGTTACTACTTCCTGTCATAGTTAACACATCCAGTATATGTTGGTAATCTGGGAAATGCAAGAAGAAACTTAGGCGCATCATATGGCAGGTTATAGAACTGTCACAGTCATTATGCTTCCAACTCTAGATAAAGTCTTCCATAGTAGCATATGTACTGGTGTGTACATACAAAGCCATAAAACAATCAAACACCAGCCATAACAGTAAAAATCAACAGCAAAACCCCAGCCATCCAGCCTTAGAATAAAAGGAAAAAGAGAAAAATACCTCCCATATTATGGTCCTAAGGAGTGGTTGTGTTTTTTAAGTCCTGTGGATACAAGGTCAGCTGGTCACAAAGCAAAACTCCCTGGGGATACAGGATGAGTTCTAGATATCTATTGTCCAACATTGTGACAATTGCTATAGAAAGTGTATAAAACAATGGATTTTCAATAGTCACATACCAGCATAAGTATATGATCTGATGCCCGTGCTAATCAGTTTGATTTAATTATCTCAAATTGCATATCTATATATCATACATCTCTCTCTATATATAAAAATTATGTATCCTCTTGCATTAATATTTGTCTTGTTATTATTTAGTGTTTAGGTTTTGTTTGGTTAGATTTTGTTTAGATTATTTGCTTGATTCTTGAAGTAACAGACACCAATGTAATACAGATATGATGTTAGTCCAGAATGAGTATATGTCTAATATTATTACCACACAGACATGTATGGTACAGGAAAATATGAGAGCTCAGAAGTAATCAATTGACTGTACCCCTCTCTAATCTGTCTCCAAGAACTTAAGGTGACAAAAGCAATCCCTTTCTTTGTAGGTGGCACGTTGTTGTCATTTGTCATTCTACCATTATTTGACAAAAATGAGAAAGTAGATTAGTAATTTATGCTTGAACATTCATTAAATTCCTATAGTGAAAGACACTCTTAAATTTAAGAACAAGGATTATGAAGCAATGTCAACATGACAATGGTTGCCTTTTGATATAGTAGAGGAATGCCATTTTTTAATCTGTTTTTGTCTTTAAGAAATTGATACTTAAAATAGAACATAAAAGGTGGGATTTCCTCTGAAACCTAACTGTATCTTCACTACTCTGTCATGTGAAAGGAAGAAGTGCCTTATTTCATGATGATGTCGAGTTATTGCTGGCTTTTTACATAGGATAATTTACCTGTGAGTTTGCTCTTCAAGATAAAGAATCAATAAAGTGGCACTGATTACCAACAACAGGTCCACAAGTTTTTAGTGATGTGAAGTACTTTACTTATTGATGGCATGACAGACTTTCCTATAAAATTCTGAGTCAGAGGAAAGCAAGCTGGTGAGTCTGTGGTAGCAAAGGTATAAAGAATAAAAAGGCAAATGCTGCACACACACACACACACACACACACAACGAAATAATGAATCAAAAATTACTAAAAGATCAAAGAGCAGGCCAATCAGATTATGTCAGAGGCAGTCCCTCTTCACATTACTATGTAACCCAATTGGACTCTGAACTGCCCTGGGCTACATCTGTGCAGGGGTTCTGGGTTATCTCCATGAATAGTCCTTGGTTGGAGTATGAGTCTCTTGGAAGTTCCCTGTGTTCAAATTTTCTTGTTTTGTTGCTCTACTTGTGGAGACCCTGTCCTCTCCAGCTCTTACTATTTCCCAGTTCTTACCTAAAATTCCGTTCACCTGCTCTTTGATCACCTCCCTCTGGGGGGGAGCAGCCTTACCAGGCCATAGTAGAGGACAATACAGCCACTTTTGATGTGAACTGACAGACTAAGATCAGAAAGGAGAGGAGAACCTCCCCTATTAGTGGACTTGGGGAGTGGCATGCAAGCAGAGGGAGGAGGGAGGGTGGGATTGGGAGGGGAGGAGGGAGGGGCTTATGGGGGGATGCAGAATGAATAAAGTGTAATTGATGAAAAAAAAATATATATATTATATATTATTATAGGTAATGTTAAATACATACTCAATTATATTTTAACTTATAATGCATTTATTAGCATAAAGATTTCTTGAAAATTAAAAAAAAATTACTAAAAGAATTAGACATGAATACAGGAAAAACTTGTCTGGTTCTAGTGGAAACAGAGAAGAATTCAGTATTCATTCATTCATTCATTTATTCATTAATTCTGTATGCTAAATGTGTTTGAGTAAAGCCTTAGAAATAACACGTTATTATTAAAATACAAATACTTGAGCAGGAGGTCTAGGTTCTTGGTTGGAGTACCAGTCTCTGCAGGGCCCTCTCAGCCCAGGTATTTTGCTTTTGCTGCTCTCCTTGTAGAGTTCCTGTCCCATCGGGGTCTTTCTCTCTCCCTCTTCTTCTATAAGATCCCCTGCATTCTGCCCAAAGTTTGACTATGAGTCTCAGAATCTGCTTTGATGTAGCCCATAGGTAGCTCAGTTTCCAAGTGTGTTTTCTAGGAAAGGGATCAGGGGCTGTCTCTGACATGAACTCAGTGGCCGGATCTTCAATCGTCTCCCCCTGGGGGGTGCAGCCTTACCAGGCCTCAGAAGAAGACAATGCAGGTCTTTTTTTTTTTTTTTTCAATGCAGTTTATTCAGGAACATTGAACAATCCTCAGACCCCGGGGAAAGCCAGCCCACAGCTTAAATAGCCTCTGGGTAGCCAACCCAGGCGTGCCACGGGGGCAATGCAGATAGGTCCACATACATGGAAGCAAGCCAGATCCTCGGCCTTAGCCAAATGTGGAGTTGTTCGTGACAGAGAGCACTCACCATCGGGAAGGTGGAAGGCGGAAACCAGCTCCATCTTTAAGGCATAGCATTCCGCAGCTCTCTACAGTTCCCCCTTTTTGTTTTAGACGCATCAGGAGGGGCTTATGGGGGGATGCAGAATGAATAAAGTGTAATTGATGAAAAATTTAAGAAAAAAGGGAAAAAAATAATTTAAGAACCTTAAATGACTTTCAAAATTGGAGGAAAACATGGAGTTAGTCAATTGGCATGGAGCACGTCTCGCCCCTGGGGGCAATGGTCTCCTGAACCTACTCAGACCTCGGACACCACCACTGCTAGTTCTAGAACTGACGCAGGATGTTCCAACGAGGGGTTAAGGCTTCTCATAATATTTCCTATAAGCCCACACCTGTTTGTCTATATCCCCCATTTTTATTCATTATTAGCCAGAGACAATGCAGGTCTTGATGAGACCTGATAGGCTTGGGTCAGATAGAAGGGGAGGAGATCCTCCCCTATCAGTGGACTAGGAAAGGGACATAAGGGGAGAAGGGGAGAAGGGGAGAAGGGAAAGGGAGGGTGGGACTGGGAGGAGAGGAAGGAAGTGGCTACAGCAGTATACAAAGTGAATAAATTGTAATAAATAATAAATAAATAAAAACTAAAAAAATACAAATACTTATCAGTATCTCTGTAAATACACTGTTGCTCACTTCTTAACAGTTAGAATATTTAGAAACTTTATAAAAACCTAAATGAATGATTTTTAAGTAGAAGAATCAGGCCTAATTGTGTTATTTTAAGTGACTGCTTAGTTAGAGTCCTTGGACTTCAACTGTATCTCACCATCATGAATGTGCTGGGTTTTTTTTTATTATTTTTTTAGTTATTTATTATTATTATTATTATTATCAGTTACATTTTATTAACTCTGTATCCCAGCCGTGTCCCGATCCCTCATTCCCTCCCAGTCCCTCCCTCCCTCCCTCATCTCCACCGTGCCCCTTTCCAAGTCCACTGATAGGGGGGACCTCCTCCCCATTCATCTGATCCTGTTTTATCAGGTATCTTCAGGACTGGCTGCAAAGCCCTCCTCTGTGGCCTAACAGGACTGCTCCTCCCTTGGGGGGTGGGGAGACCAAAGAGCCTGATGGGGAAAGGATAGGAGCTCCACAAGGACCAAATATATCTGGGCACAGGGTCTTTTCTGAGACTGACATTCAACCAAGGACCATGTATGGATATAACCTAGAACCTCCACTCAGATGTAGCCTGTGGTAGCTCAGTAACCAATTGGTTTCCCAAAGCGAGGGGAACAAGGACTATTTCTAACAGGAATGTGCTGTTTTTAAATATATCCCAAGCAAACTAGTCTGAGAATTAGGTAACAAAGGTCACATCACAGCTGGGACAGAGAAAGGGAAGAGCTGATGAACCTATTTTGATGGGCAACAACATGTTCCCTAAGAGAACACCATCCCACCAAAGGAAGAAAGATCTCTGCATTATTAAAAGCTTGTTCTGCAAAATTTTTGGGAATACGGCTGGATCATGAATGCTGGCAGGTTGTCAGGGAAACAGAAATGATGCGACTGAATGCATAGCCCTCCAACAAATGAGTCTAACTGCTACTTTTGATTTTCTAATGGCTGATCCGGAATTTCTAATAGAAACATTACTGGAGTGGAACATATTTTCTAGCTTAATTACATATACCTCTCCATTGGCACAGCAGTAATAAATGTATTTCCTAAATGTATTTCCTAAATGTATTCTGCGTTATGCTTATAATCCAAAAGGAAAATGCATTCCCACAACTGAAGTTTTAAATTTGTATTTTGATAACTAACGGCATGTGTTATTTATTCATATTTTACAATGGTATTACTGGCCCATCATTATGTGGTGTTTAACTTTTCTAGTGGCTCTTGAGAATTTATGTCAGAGTCAACTACCTCCACATTCTCGTGACTTTAGTTGTTGCTGTTGAGAAAGATGCCAGGAAACTCTATTTCTTGGTGCATTTTTGTTGCATTGTTGTTAGAAACAGTAATTTCATTGTAGCCCGATTGCACCCTGGTAGTAACTCAAAAGAGAAGTAGACAGCAACTAATAACGTTCGGGGCACATGTGCTCATAATAGTTAATAATCTATGGAAATTGAAAGGAAGTAAAGAAATCGGACCTTCCATGTGAGAAATGCTGAGAAAGTCTGACAAGGAAAAAGGTTGCAAAATGGTTGTTCAAAACCTATAGTTTAGCTGTATTAGTTTCCTAACATTTGTTCTCTGTGATTCTCTTCTGGTTTCCAGATGCTGTTTCTTCTGGTACTGTTTACCCCAGCGACCCCATCTGCTGCTGTGTGCGTGCTATGTCATCTCTGTCCCTTATTCTATCACTGTTCTCACTGCTGTTATCTACCGCATAGACATGCGTAACAAGTATTCGGTTTTGTTTTCTGAAACATTACCAGCTACGTTTGATTTTTTTGCTACTTCTGCTAGCGGGTAGCAAGACTGACACCACTTAAAACCTGTCACACGTGTTAGTGCTAGAGGATTTTCCCTTAATATTGTTTCTGAGTGCTGTGTGAGAAACACAGGGCACTCTCACTGTGTTTGAGAACTCTTCAGGTGTTGAGAATAATACATAGAGTCCCCTGTGAGGGAAGAAATTGTGGGCTAAAAGTATTGGATGACAGACTGGGAAGAAAAATCACAGAGATGATGTTTGAAATCTCTTGGGAAAACTGTGGCAGTATGATAGCTCAGAAACCATTTAGAATCACTTGGTACTAAAAGAACACATAATGGATATTGTCTGTTTCTTAAGATTGATATCATGACCATATTGAATAATTAGAACTTTTCTATTATGCCTCAGTTTCTATTATGCCTTACAGCCATAATGTCATTGATTTTGTAACCACAGAACCCACATTGGATTTGGCAGGCAAGACTTTTCACAAGACCAGATTTGGATGTAGAAAATCTTCCAGAGAAAAGGCGTTGGGACTCTGTCGTTCTCTTTCCCATCTTCCTAGATTCGTGTGGCTGTTCGTTACCTATTTTCATCTGAAGCAGGAATGCGTCCCTTGTTGGTCTCAGCTGGTGATGCTTTTATCTCTTCCTCTCCTTGCTGAAGCACAGGCCTGACACTTTCCCAATTGCCACACCTATTGCAACTTTTCTGTAGTCTAGTCCAAATATTTTCATTCTGCATTTGTTTGAGAATGAAAATGCTGCCTTTACATCTAGCCTAAGGGGATGGTTTCTTTGGAAAAAGGAACCTTTCATCTCCTTTGTCACTCTGAATATACCAGATACTTATCTTTTATTGAGGAAACTAAGTGAAGAGTTCATCAACTAATCTCTCTTATGCATGTTTTTTTTTCTTCCTTTACAAACAAACTATTAAACAGCAGAAAGAAAGAAAGAAAAAAAAAAGAAAAGAAAAACCTCCCAACCTTGCCTGATGTTGAAAAACTGGGAAGTTTAACTACACCCTAGAGCAATCAGTCATCAAAATCATTTCTTGTCTGCTTCAAAAATGCACATGTGAGTTTTTTTCAAACTGCTAATGAAAGCATTACAAAGATTAGCTTTTGAAGTGGTGAGCAGCTTTCATTTACTTTCCTTCTGGTATTCCCTCTGCCTCCAGCTAAAATGTAGAACCTTAAAAATGATGCTCTCTGCTACAAAATTCAGCTGATGTTCTATCAAAGTGTATTTGGCTTATCAAAGCTTCATGGTTATCTTGCAGCTGAGCATTCCTGAGAGAACACTAGTCAGGTTAGAACTGACAAGCTGGTGCCTGGCACTTTCAAACAAGAACAGGCTCCTTTCTCTACTGCAGGCTGCCTACCTGTGCTTCACATGGAGTTCTTTCTACTGTGTGCTTCTAGGGAGG
This sequence comes from Meriones unguiculatus, assembly GCF_030254825.1. Taxonomy (NCBI): domain Eukaryota; kingdom Metazoa; phylum Chordata; class Mammalia; order Rodentia; family Muridae; genus Meriones; species Meriones unguiculatus. The sequence continues at coordinate 32,161,603 of NC_083367.1, read as the reverse complement.
CGGGTGCCTGCAGTGTGGCCCTGTGGAAGGCAGCGTGAGCTTCCAAAATGCAAAGGAACCCCTAACATGGTGAGAGAGAGAGAGAGAGAGAGAGAGAGAGAGAGAGAGAGAGAGATTGCCAGAAGAGGAAATACAGAAGAGACAAGAAGTTACACAAAATTCAGAAAGTTTGAAAAATTCAGCAGTTTAATTTTTTTGACATGTTACGTTATTACTTAAAAAATTGGTGGCTTTATGTTTTGGTTGCTTTTTTCCTAGCAGTCTTTGTATAATAATTCCTATAGTGGTTTTGCATCAGAATCTTGTCCTTGTTGAATATTATAGCACCTACTACTAAAAGTTATTTTATCTTCTTATTATTCCCCAGATATCATCTCTCTCTCTCTCTTTCTCTCTCTCTCTCTCTCTCTCTGTCTCTGTCTCTCTCTCTCTCTCTCTCTCGTTATTGGATCTTACAAACATGAGTAGTTCATATATCCTTTGATACTTTTTCTATTTAAAAAAGATATATCAATGAAATTTAATATTAAATTAATGCAGAGTAAACCAGGGTTATAATTCAGATTCATCAAATAGGGTCTTGAGGCTTGTTTGGACACCAGATAATCATCCTTGGAAGTTTGATTGTTCCTTGGACGTGATAATGTTATATTAACATATATCCAAAAGCTAGGACTGACTACTGAGATTTAGAATTCTGTAATTTTCTGGCAAAACTTGTAAATATATTTAAAGTGCCGGAGGCAGTATTCAACCTCAACAAGCTAAACCGTAATGATAGGACAAGAGACAGAAGCCTGTGGTAGAGTATGAACTGTACTTGTTAATGTGTGGATTGAATGTCACTAGAAGGACAGTGAGGGCAGATGCAGCAACTTCATAGCAGAATTACTCTGTGAGAGTATGGTCATGATTTTTGTGCGTTCTCTCTCCTGAGAGTCCTAGGTCTTGATACGTGTTCCCTGAATTGGACAAGTGATTGTTTAAGTTGATGGTAAGTAAACAGGTTTTAAAACACCCTTTGAGCGTAACATTTTAACTTTTTATGGTAGCCAACCATGCTTGGGGAGACTGTCCTGCTTTACGCTCAGGATGCGAGGCTAAGCACTGCACTCAGGGTCAGCCGCTTTGGACCCAGAGAAGAGCATGTCTGATTGCATGCGGGTTGATGCCCCAGGTCCCGCCTCTGAGAAAAAGGTATCGGACGGGTCTGATGCTCTTTGGGTGGATGACACCTAAATGAACATCAGTACAAAGTCCCAATTTATTTCTAATATCAGAGATCAGACCTCTACTCTTGCCTGATGCGTCCAAAACAAAAAGGGGGAACTGTAGAGAGCTGCATAATGCCGTGCCTTAAAGATGGAGCTGGTTTCTGCCTTCCACCTTCCCGATGGTGAGTGCTCTCTGTCACAAACAACTCCACATTTGGCTAAGGCTGAGGATCTGGTTTGCTTCCATGTATGTGGACCTATCTGCATTGCCCACGTGGCATGCTGGGGTTGGCTACCCAGAGGCTATTTAAGCTGTGGGCTGGCTTTCCCCAGGGTCAGATGATTGTTCAAGGTTCCTGAATAAACTGCATTGAAAAAAAAAAAAAAACACCCTTTGATATAGTCTTGAAATAAACTAAGCTGATAATAAATTTCAAGGAATTTAGATGAAATGAAAATACAGGAGGTAATATAAGGAAATGGGCCACAACTCAGTTGATGTCACTGCTTCATTTCTCACTTAGTGGCTGAGTAATTTAGTCTCCAGTGTCTACCTGGGCCTGAGCTGGATACCTGAACTGCATAATGCCAAACAGAAATATGAGACCCAAGAAAAACTTCACCTCTTGATGTATCTTTGTACTTTATGTAAGACATAGATAAACTCTCCTCAAAAGGGCACACCACCCCAAGTTTTTAATACAACATATTCATGAGAACTGTCTTTCTCCCCCCTTCTTCTCCTCTTTCCTTCCTATCACACATGCACATATTCACCTCAAACAAATTTAATAGTTTCTATTCCCTAACTGTCTCAATCAAGAACAGAGTCAAAGAAAATTCCATGTCTACAATTTTAATCAAGTGTGCCAAGATTTATTTTAATAGGCATGTATCTTGGAGCCTTTGTTGGACTCTATACATCGATTCTTCATACTTTCCGAAGAAGAAAAGTAGTCGAGCACTTCAATATTTTCTACCTTGCTGTTATTAAGAGTTGAAAGGCTTTAGGTAGCAATGTTTTCTGAAGATTCTGAGCAGGCGACAGTTTCAGAGGGAAGTGCTTTTCAGACAAGTTTTCATGATCCTTGACAATAACCTGGAGCTCCACGTTCTGTATATCCTTTATTTCTTAAATAAAGAGCATCTTTTCATGAGATCCTTTACCTGTTAGTAGATGCTTATCTTAAAATAGTCTGCTACGTATATAAATACAATAAAAACAATAATCTGAAATATAAGCAACTAAACTACATATGCATCAGCTGCTGTCCCTGTTTTAGTTTTTGTGGCTTTAGAATGTGAGCTAATATGCGGTAAGGAGCCCCCAACGACTTCAAACTCTACATTGTTATAAAAAATAGAGATTAAAAAAATAGTTTCTGTTTCTTTGCAGAGATGGCTCAGACATTAAAGGCTAAGCTCACAACCAAAATGTCAAAAGAAACAGTCTCTGTTTCATAACTAGTTAGTAATGGGCTGCTTAAATACTCGAATATGTGTATATATAAAACCATATAAGCTTTAGCTAATATAGTAAAATAAACATGCTTTGTTTATACGATTTTATGTATGGTATATAAACATGTATAGCATGGCTAATGTTGAAATCATATCTACCATTTCACCTCAGACATGTAGTAGTGTATCATATCTATGTAGCAAAATATTAAAGAACATTTTCTAATTTTTTGAATTTTGAATGCATGGTAGCTAACTATAGTTATCTGTAATGTTGAAGTATTACCTCAGTAAGGTAAGAGCAAGCAATGACTCTTCCCTGTTTAGCTAAATATTAGTAACCATTGACGAGTTTTTGTGTACCTCTTCCTCTACCATTAGATTGTTGATACTGAATTTGGTTATTCAATTAGTCACTTATTTTTTATTTTGCATAAAATAAACATATTTTTTCTAAGTTAATGGTGTATACATTATCTTTTTGCTTTCCTATTATTAATCAATTTTGTTTATATTCACTCATTTTCTTATTAATGAATGGCTGCCCATGGAAAACCTTTGAATTGAATATTAGAGTATAAAAATAAAGCTGTTCTTGCCCTAGAAAACTGATTTTACATATTTACTGTACAATATGAACTTGGATGAAGTTATGCTATTTTAAGTACAGAGTCTTAGCTGTTCATCTAAAGCTTTATACTTGTTAAAAATACGTCTCTACTTTCTCTATAAATGAAAATGTTATTCCAATATCTTTTTACCACATTCATTTATTTGTTTCTTTGTTTATTTTTAGACCTGGTTTCTCTGTATAGCTTAGGCTGTCCTGGACTCACGCTGTAGACCAGGCTGACCTCGAACTCACAGAGATCTACCTGTCTCTGCCTCCTTGAGTGCCGCGACTACAGGCATGTGCCACCATGCCCAGCTTTCCCATATTTATTTTAATTAATTAACTGCAATGTGTTTGAATGTGTGTTTGTGTTGTGTGTGTGTGTGTTTGTATGTACCTGCACATGTGTGCACTTTTTAATGCTTATTTCCCCAATTGTATACTTTTGGTCTAAGAACCTAGTAAGGACTAACCTTTTCTTGCAAATCATTTAGTAACTGATATTCTAACAGAAGCTCACGCTTAACTTTTTACAATAAGCCTAATTTGCCCAAATTATACTTCTCTAGTAAATTATGTGTATTTGCCACTCTCTTAATTGTAACTTGAATTACTGTGCATGAATGAGACTTTTCATACTTTTCTTTATCTTTTAATTCTAGTCTATTTTCTGTTTTACTCAATTCAGTTTGTATTTTTTTAAATTATCAAATATAGTAGAATTTTGAAGATTTATTAAGTGAACTATTACTGAAGTTATGAATTTTCTCCTTATTCTATTCTCTGTTTTCTTGATGTTCTCTTTGTGAAATCATCATGAAAATGCATTTATTTTGCATTTTGGAAATACACATATCAGCTGTTTGTTTCAGGTTTTGCTGGTTCTTTTCTCTTCCCATTTCCTTCTTTTCCACTTCCTTTCTTATCATTAAAACATATTATCATTTATTTGTGTGTATGTGTTTGTGTCTGTATGTGTCTATATGTGTCTGTAGATGTGTTTGTGTGTCTGTGCGTGTATCTCTGTGTCTCTGTGTGTTCACATCTGTACCTGTGTCTGTGTGTGTTTCTGTGTGCCTCTCTGTGTGTGAGTCTCTCTCTCTCTCTGTGTCTGTGTTTATGTATGCCTGTATTTCTCTCTCTATGTGTCTGTGTTTCTCAGTCTCTGTGTGATTCAAATACAAAGTCTGTGGATATCATATTCTATAATGTCAGGACATTGTTGCCTTATGGCTATAGACACTAAAACAACAAAGGAGATTTTTGCCTACCAAAAATATCCTGTAGGATAAGCAGACATGCTGAATACTTGAGGCAAAATTGAGTTTGCTCTAAACTAAAAGCAAATACTTACATTCTGTTTATTTTAACTCTGACATTCTAATAATTGTTATACATTTGGGCGGCACTTCTCTCATGCTTTGAAATGCTGACATTACTTCAAATTGATTAGTCTTGTATCAGCTAAAAAGAAATAAGAGTTTATTACAATGAAGAAGTTGAAAATTTATAATTCATGTGAGCATCTTGAGTTTATTCCTTTTATTAATATTTTGCTATAAAATATTTACACTGTACACTTTTGTTGCTATTAATAAAGTAGAATGGTTTGGTTTTAAATTTGTACAGAGGATGAATAAAATTGAAAATAAAACATTTGATGAATTTATTCATTCATTTTCATAGGCTGTCAAATATGGAGGAAGATAAAACTTTGAAGTCTTATGCTTTCTAAAATTAGTTGATGAGACTTATTTAAATTTTATCAAATTGATAAGTATTCATTGATATTTAATTAGTCCTTGAGAGTTTATTTCATAAATGTTGACATTTTACTAAATTAAATCCTTGGCAAGGAAAAGTAAAACCATTAGAAAGAAAAAGGGGCAGGTACATGAATTCATTTACTTCAACAAACTGAAGAAAAAAATGTTCCTGCCCATTCTGAAATCAAAATAGGACAGTATAGATGAAAGGTTCCTGTTGGCTGACCATCTGAACAGTGCGTAAAGATGCCAAGTCCATGTGGAAGTGACTTGGTTTGGGTACATTGGCCTTACCATTGGGTTGGGAAGTGTCTGGACCGTTATCATGTCTTCATTAATAATGGGCCTTTTTGTGTGTGTGTGAACTGGCGACCTTGGTTAGAATGAATAAAGAAATGAGGAGTCACACACAAGATACAAATTACAAGACCATTTGCAGGTATCCTGTAATAGGCTGTGAACGTCAGATGTGCACACTAAAATGTATTTTAAAATATTGAACTCAATCAGAGGAAAATATAAATTTGTCTAACTGCTCCGCATTCTAGAAATAGAAAGCTAATTGCCAAAACCTCTCCTCGGAATTATTTTTTTTAATGATAAATGGTATAGCCTGAAAATGAAGTTTATTTTCTGTGGGATAGCTTGTGCTAATGTACTTACTGTGCATGACAGCATGCATTTTGATGAATTAAATGGTGTTCTTAGCACAATCTGAATCCCTCCTTCTATTACATACATACTAGACACATATCGAAAAATACCTACATTTGTTTATCTGCAGGGCATCTAAGCGGTAATAGCCAGACTCTAATCTTTAGACATGTGAAATAAACAAGCATGTAGAGGTCTAGTGTGCAATCTGGCAGCTGTAATTAGTAAACTGTATAACTTAGAGATTCTGTTAACTATGTTGCCTATTGCTGCTCTTTCCAGTAAAAAATAGCTCAGTGATATGATAAATACACTAATTTGGCTCTCTAGAATATCATTTTACCGTTTACATGTGTTCTGTGGTATGTTGTGAACTTCAGAAGTGCACAACAAAATGTGCTTTAAAATATTAAACAATCCAAAATAAATAAAATTGTCTAACTTCTCAGCATTCTAGAAATATAAAGCTAACTACCAAAATCCTCTTCTCAGATACTGATCATAAAAAGCTGTAATTATAAATACATATGATTTCAATTATCATTTTGTTGTTGTATCTGACAGATGTATTAACAAGCTCTATTATAAGAAGTTATTATAATATGATTTAAATTTTCTCGTTGGATTTTGACTCTTCAAGGGACACAGTTCTTTTTAGTTTATGACCAATGATGGGCACATCTTTTTTGGAGCTCTGTTATCTATAGAAAACAGATCATTGATCGACATTTGTCAAACACTATAGAATTTCAAAGGGAGATGGTTAGAAATACTTCTTAGATGTCCTGCAAATAAATAAATGTGGTTACTTTTATATGTGTGTCTAGTGTTTATGTAATAGAAAGAGGGATTTAGATTGTTCCAGTGAAACCATTTGATTCATTAAAATACATGTGGTCATGCACATTAAATATACTAGTACAAGCTATCCCACAGAAAATAAACTTCATATTCAGGCCTTAACATTTATCCTAATAATATGATATCTGTCTTTTCGGTCACAGTATTTATCACAACACCTAAAACCACACCAGGATAATGCCTGGGCTAACAATTAGTGCCCATATTTATTAGACGTGGCTCCATGATCTTTGACATTTACCATTGTATTTTTACTTCTGTTCTGATGACAATGCCATATGTTTTGAATATTAGAGCTTTGTTGTGGTAGAATTTAAGGTCAAGTGTCATGCTGTTGTTTTTTTGTTTTGTTTTTGTTGTTGTTGTTTTTCAGGATTTCTTTGGCTATTCAAGTGGATTTGTTCTTTCTTAATTTCTTACATGATTCCTTAGGAATTATCAATTTCTGTGAGAAATAACATAATATGTTCATAGGGGTTTTATCAAGTTTGTATAGTCTTTGGATAGCAGAGGAAAGTTAAGAATGTATAAATTTGAGATTCCATTCCATTTATGTCTTGCTCATATTAACTTTTATTAATTTGTTTTTATATGATCAAGTAATAGTTTTCTTAATTTCATTTCTAGGTAGATCATTATTTATAGAAAGAATTGTTGCAAAGTTTTACATTGATTTTCATTTTATAGTTTCACTGATTTGTTTATTAGTTCTAACTGTTTTTGTGAAGTCAGAAAAATCTATTTGAATATTGGTGTAAACATGCCATAGTCTTAGACAACAAGACTAGGGAATGAGGTATTATTCGCTTGAATATGGTGTCTGTATTTTGGATGTAGTGTATTATTGACTTCTTTGATGAGTGGAAAACATGAAAATCCATAATTCATTGCAAGAGTCAGACAATTTTATTATTTCTTTGTTAATTATGGTTGAGGCGGCCACTTTAAACTGAATATTTGCTATGTGAACTCGTATGTTTGGTGGAGATAGAGAATCTCAGTCAAGTCCTGCCTCAGTCCTTAGTAAGTACCTACTTTTAATTTTTATTAGGTCACTGAATATTTTAACAGCTAGTGTCTTATTAGGTAAAGGAAGAGTTATGATTCTAGAGTTTACAAGAAAAACATGGATTCTCATCTATATTAATTTTTTTCTGTTTTATAATTTTCTCAATTCACTGTGTTTTAGTTTCTCATAATTATATAACAAATTCTTATGACACAGTCTAGATGTTTTATGTGGATAACATTAGTGATAAAATTACTTCTTTAAAAAAGGAAAATATATGAGTTTTCAATTGTAAACACAAACCTAAGGAAATAAAATCACTCAAAGAGAAAAGGTGCATACGTAATTTGTTGGTTAGTTTGTTTACAAATACCATGTTGACACAATTTTAGACTACGCTCTCTTTGCTCTATCTTGAAAAATACCTATTTTACTGTAGCATGAAGACTGCTCCCCTGCACACACAAGAGCAATTTTGCTACATCTCATTGAGTACTGATCTGTAATTACTCTGTAGTGAAGCCTGAAACTTAACTTCTGAATACTCTAGCCACTCACCTGAAGGTTTTATTTGAGTCAAAGACTTTGACAATCTTTGGTGACTCAGCGCCTGATGTAGATGGGGCATTGTGGAACCCTGTAAGGATGTTTAAAAAGTCCCTGTGTATTAAACAAAAATCACAACTTAAGAGGGATTTTTGATCTGCTTCGAAGGTCAGTTGCTTTGACAGAACATTCACTTTTCTTGTGAATACTAATCTGTGTTTCCTGTAATATCTTCAAATGAGCATTAAAAATGTGTAGGGTAGAATTATTCTACTTTCAGTAGAGATATACAATCAGAAGAAAACTGACTTTGAGTAGACATAATCAGTGTAAGGAAAAGTCCCACCTTCACTCTCACAGCTACCTTCTTTTTTATCTCTGCCCCAGGAATTACACAACTGAATCTCATATGAGCTCATCAAAAATAATTCCTCATTCCTTAATAGAAATATTTGCTATCACCTTTCACCTCTCTAGGTAGTTATTTCTTTATGTGTTCAAGTCATCTTGTTAGCATGTGTGTGTTTAATTAAATATTATACTCTAATATTAAAATATATTAAAATGAGTGTTTCTGAGTCACTTTTTTGTTCTCTACTGTGGTGTCCTCTTTAATATCATTGAATCTGAGTCCATACTGATTGAGTGCCTAAATAAATGAATGAAAGAAGGAAAGCTCCTTGCTACTGAAGCATTTGAGTTTTTCATAATAATTTGTGCAGTATTTCTCAAAGAGTTAGGAACTGTTCTGTCTTAGGCTTCCAATTAATATTAAACACATTCATAGGGAGAAGAAATCATTATAGATGTGGCTATAAATAGACAGCTTTATCTCATTGTTTGGAAAATAGTTGTTTCTGCCCTTGTATAAAAGACCAAGGAAACCCTCAAAATTAAGTACTTAGTACTTATCCCATAAAAAGCAAGGTCTGTAGCTTGGTAACCTCTATATTGGAGGATGGAAAATAAGGCTAATGAGGATCCGTGGAGATGGTGATTATGTGTTGCAGCTCATTGTAATGTATAAATGGCATTTAAACCATTTTCTGTAATTTGAACGTGATACACATGGTTTTAAAAGGTTACTAAAAGTAATCCCTATCAGTCTCTAACACTTTCTGTAAATATCCAACGTTCAGCTTAATAGCATAATAATCTTTTGATATGTTACTAGAGGGGCATGTGTGAGTTTAAATTGAAATAATTATAAAATTCATAAATTTGATTTAAGAATTAGGTCTGTCTAGAAATTGAAACTTGTACGGCTTTTGTGAGCCCCTGGCTTAGCTCAAGAACAGAATAAATTAACTAATTAGCAAGCATTCTAATATTAACTACCCAGTTCAAAAGAGGGAAATGAACAATGTATTTCTTTTTCCCTTGCAGGTTTTCAGGAATTTTGATTGATAAAGGATTTAATGAAATCCAACTTTAACTGGGGATTCATATTAGAGTTATATTATTACCTTATAAATGAATCATTTTTAAAAAATAATATACACACAGGCACACACATAAAAAACACACTGTCCTATATAACAAAGTGATTCTTAACCTGTGGTTTCTGACCATCAGAAAACACATATTTCCAATGGTCATAGGAACTGAGACTCCACTCAGTAGTAAAACTGCACTTAAGAAGTTGCAATGAAATATTTTTTTAGTTTTGGGTTACCACAAAATGAGGAACTGAAGTTAAATGGTCATAGTATTGGGAAGGTTGAGAATCACTGAATGACATTCATGTTTTAGAGAGTTAAAGCAAGTTTATTCTACCCATTTAAGTCAATCATTTATTTTGGCCCCTGTGCAAAAATGATATTACTTGTTACTTCGTTCATTGAAGTTTGATGGGAAATGTAGTTTTCCCTGCTCTGCTGTATTGGTAAACAAAATACTTTTCAAGTATAGGAAAGGGGCCTCAGTTATAAAGTTGGAAATTCCACTAACTGGCTCATAAGTAGATCCTCCAAGTAACAAGCCTATGGAAAGAAAGAGAAACAAAGAACCGGGAAACAACCTGAGCAAAAGTGTAGATTGGTTGGTTGATCAATGAACTAGAAGATAGATTTTAAAGCTTAGTTTGTAGCCATAACTGTCAAGTTGTGATATATCCATTGACAAGGACCTTGTTTAAAATGCAGGAATTCCAGACTTATTGAATCATCCTTTCTAGGGTTGGTAAGTCAGCCAGGTGAGTTTCAGCCAACTGTGTGCATTCTTCTCACAAACAGGAAACCTGGGGAAGGACTAATTTAGTTAAAATGCTTGAAGAGATTATATCTTGTGGAGCTCCTATCCTTGCCCCATCATACTAACTCCCCTTCTTTCATATGATTCCCTGTACTCTGCCTAAGGTTTGGTTATGAGTCTTAGTATCTGCTTTGAAAACACTGCTAGTTAGAGTCTTTCAGATGCCTTCAGTAGACTCCTGTCATACGTTCAATGCACATCCCATCTGTCTTTCTAAACGAGGATTGATCATTTTACCCCATGTGGTAGCTCAGTAACCAATTGGTTTCCCATAGTAAGGGGAACAAGGACTATTTCTAACAGGAACTCAATGGCTGGCTCTTTGACCTCCCCACCCCCCAAGGGAGGAGCAGTCCTGTTAGGCCACAGAGGAGGACTTTGCAGCCAGTCCTGAAGATACCTGATAAAACAAGATCAGATGAGTGGGGAGGAGGTCCCCCCCCAATCAGTGGACTTGGATAGGGGCAGGGTGGAAATGAGGGAGGGAGGGTGAAATTGGGAGGGAATGAGGGAGAGGGATACAGCTGGGATACAGAGTTAATAAAATGTAACTGATAAGAAAAAACTAAAATTAAAAAAAAAAAAATGCTTGAAGAGAGAAGCTGGATCCTCCCCAGCAAGGGATTTCAGGCTGTGAATTTCTGGTTTTCTCCATGTGATGCCCAACTCTAAAAGAAATCTATCTCTGAAGGGCTGTATCAGCTGCCAAGGACTATAGTAGGAGTTTTATGGTGTCTACCACCATGGCAGTAGGAACATCAGACTTTATAAAAAAAATAATAATAATAACTTGCTCTACAGGACAAGCTGGAGACTGGAAATCCAATTGGAGAACCAAAGGCTAGCTCTGAGCCAATTCCTTTCCTGGGGCATTGTTTTCTTTGACAGTGTTTATGGTCAGGTTACTTTTCTGTACTAGAAAACCCTTGAAGAGGTCCAGTAAGTAAAATTGGAGTTTCTTCTCAGAGAAGCCACATTTCCTGGACTGAGATTATGCCACTTAATCTGGAATCCTTCAGACCTTCATTATTTTTGAATAAAGGCTGAATTTACAACCATCACATATGTGCTATCAACTGGAAACCTTAGTGTGCTTGACACTTGTACATCTATCAATACCAATTACATAAAATCCGGAGCTAAAGAAGAGAATTGCTTATCAGGAAAGGTGTACCAAGAGAACAACACGTGTGACCTTCACAAAGTAAGCATGGTGTTCTGGGTCACAGTGCCACAACACAGAAGGCAGAACAGGAAGCGGAACATCCCCTTGCCTGCTGGGTTGTACCTTTCCAGAGACTGCAAACGCAAGCTAGCCATTCATCATCTACCATCAACAGTACAATAAAAATACCAGTTCTGGCACCCAAGATGTTTAACCAAAGGGCAAGGACTTCCTGTGTCATAGCAGGCCAATGCTAAGCTACAGCACCAACAATGATCAGGTGTGTAGAGCTTGGATCGTCCTAAGCTTTTTCCATTCAGCATTACCCGTTAATTTTTCCATATAAAATAATTAAGAGCAACTTGTCTAAAAAGGTATGTTTTATTGGCAGACCTGAGTAAACTTTCTTGAGTTTTTTATTGCCTAAGCATATGAATCAAATAATAATTAAGTCCAGCTGGACTTTGGGCTTCAGATGTTTTGGAACATTTACTCAGTGATATGGTTACAATAGCAGTTTTCTGCTATGTCAGGAACCAGGTTCTCCCCAGCCCTCCTTCAGTGACTCAATACCAGCAGCCAAGTCATCATCAGCTGCCAAATGCAACATAAGTATGATTTAAAATGTCCCTAATATCATGGCCACTCTCTGACTCTGTTTGCCTTTCTGCCTGCCTGTCTGTGTCTCTCTGTCTCAGTCTCCCCTCCCCCTCTCTCATTCCACTCAGAGGTAGCCTTTTACTCCTCCCACAACCCTAATAAATTTGAGTGAGATCAGATCCATGGTGTGATTTCTGCAGTATTCTTTGACCCCTATCTACCAAGGCATTCTCCTGTCTGAAAACCCTAACAGTTAATGTTGTGTCGAATCTAGATATCTTTGGTTTCTATGTAAGGCTGTACACCAGACTTCCTCACACATTTGTCTTCATAGTTTCCAGGGCCTCTTTTAACCTTTATATATTAATCATATTTTTCTACACATTTAGGGAAGTCCTTGGTTCTAAATGGAGAGATCTCTGAATATACCTGGATAATATTAAGTGTAGTGGGGTTGTAGAGATCAAATAATTTTTGTTTCCTATTCAAATTTCTTTAAAAAATATTATAACAAAACTGATACTTTTATCAGTTTGTGTTTGAACTTGAGCAAGCTTTCTGTCACTGACTGTATTTCTATTACCCAGAAATTCATGTTAGTCAGCTACATGTCACTAAAACAAAATATCTGCATTGAGCTATGAGAATAAGGCATATTTTGGTTTATAACTTGAAGGCTATAAGGTTTTAGTCCACAGTGATGTCTAATTGTTTGGGACCTATAGCAAGCACATTCTATGGGGAGTTTTTTAATGATGCTCTTTGGGTGGATGACACCTAAATGAACATCAGTACAAAGTCCCAATTTATTTCTAATATCAGAGATCAGACCTCTACTCTTGCCTGATGGGTCTAAAACAAAAAGGGGGAACTGTAGAGAGCTGCGGAATGCTATGCCTTAAAGATGGAGCTGGTTTCCACCTTCCACCTTCCTGATGGTGAGTGCTCTCTGTCACGAACAATTCCACATTTGGCTAAGGCTGAGGATCTGGCTTGCTTCCATGTATGTGGACCTATCTGCATTGCCCACGTGGCACGCCTGGGTTGGCTACCCAGAGGCTATTTAAGCTGTGGGCTGGCTTTCCCCAGGGTCCGAGGATTGTTCAAGGTTCCTGAATAAACTGCATTGAAAAAAAAATGAAAAAAAATAGTATTATTAAACATAAGTGAAAAGTAATGACTGTATCAGGGAATATATGTCAAAATTAATTTCAACTACTGTCTTTTTTAAACTATGTTTAAATCATTTAAAAAAAAAAGAATTGAATTCTTCATTTCATGACCAGGAAAAGAAAGAGACAAAGAGAGAAAAAAAGAAGAGAGAGAGAGAGAAAGAAAGAAAGAAAGAGATAATGAAAATTTAAAATTCATGATTATATGACTTAAGATGCATAACTCTAGTGAGGTAAGTCCCTTTCCCTAGGTGACATCTTAAAGGTTCAGCCACATCTCAACAGAGTCACCAAAGGACTAACCATTCCATAGAATGCTTGTTTTTCAAGCCATTGAAAGATCTTTTTCTCATTTATTATTTTGAAAATTGAACATAATACCCTTTCCCAGCACACCTCCAAGATTTATATCTTCCCTTTTCCTACCCATCTAGCTTTCTGTCCTGATTTTATTTCTTTTTAAACCCATCAAGTATATTTGCTGTTACCTATATAGTCTTAGATGTGGGACATTCTACTGGAATATGGTCAATTTGCCAGAGGCCAGACGCTCAAGACAAAGTTTCCCTTTCTTTATTTACTTATTTACTTATTTATTTATTTCACTTTGTAACCCAGCTGCAGCTCCCTCCCTTGTACACTCCCAACCCCACTTTCCCTCCCTCCCTCCCTCCCTCCCTCCCTATTCTTCTCCCATGACTCTCCCTAAGTCCACTGATAGGGGAGGTCCTCCTCCCCTTCCATCTGATTCTAGTCTATCAGGACTCACCAGGACTGGCTGTATTATCTTCCTCTCTGGCCTGGTAAGGCTGCACCCCTTTCAGGGGGAGGTGATCAAAGAGCCAGCCACTGAGTTCATGTCAGAGACAGTCCCTGTTCCCATTACTAGGGAACCTACTTGGAGACTGAGCTGCTATCTATATCTGTGCAGGGGTTCTAGGTTTTCTCCATGCATGGTCCTTGGTTGGAGTATCAGTCTCAGAAAAGACTCCTGGGCCCAGTATTTTTTGATTATGTTGCTCTCCTTGTCCCTTCCAGGTCTTTCCATCTCCCCCTTCTTTCATAAACTTTCACTTTCTTAACAACTATCGACTGCCCAGCCCTCCATAGTAACTCTGACTTATAAATGCTTTTCTGGCTCTCCCCTACTCTCATAGATATTGTGCTGGCTAACATCATATCAACTTGACACAAGCTACAGTCACTGGGGAAGAGGAAACCTCAGTTGAGAAAATGCCCCCATCAGATTGGCCTGTGTGCAAACCTGTGGGAGATTTTCTTCTTTGATGATTGATGTGGGGGGCCCCAGCTCATTGTGAGTGGTGACCTCCCTGGGGTGGTGGTGGTCCTGAATACTTTAACAAATCAAGCTGAGGGAGACTTGAAGAGCAAGCAAGTAAGTGGTAGTCCTTTATGGCTTCTGTTTCAGTTCCTGCTTCAAGATTCCTGCACTGACTCCCTCCAGTGACAGACTGTTGCCTGGAAATAAGACAAAATGAGTCACCTCCTCTCCATGTTTCTTTTCGTCCTGTTGTTTTATCCCAGCAATAGAAACACTAAGACAGATAAATACTTATTTATACATTTGGATGTATCTATAAGTATACATACTTGGATATATAAATGTTTACAAATATATAAATTCTTAAGTCTAGTGTTACCAGTTGGACTGGGTGTGAGAGAATGATATTTAGATTGTTATTTGACAATTGTTATTTTAATATTAGTTATTAGTCACTTTACATTTTTACTTATATTAAATTTATATGGAGGGTTTGGAACACAGTTCAGTAATAAAATATGTTCTTAGCATGCCTGGAGACTTAGATTTAATGAA
The DNA here is from genome assembly GCF_030254825.1 of Meriones unguiculatus. Lineage (NCBI taxonomy): Eukaryota > Metazoa > Chordata > Mammalia > Rodentia > Muridae > Meriones > Meriones unguiculatus. Next base: position 32,146,452 of record NC_083367.1, on the reverse strand, counting down.
CATCACCAAACACAGAGAGAGAGAGTGAGGAGGGGAGAAATGGAGAGAGAATGAGAGAGAGAATGTCTTGGTAAATTGACTTAATTCCTCCATAGCTCTATCATTTTTTTTCTATTTGACTTTCTTTTTTTATTTATTTTATTTTATTTTTCTCATTAGTTACATTTTGTTAATTCTGTATCCCAGCTGTATCCCTCATTCCCTCCCCAATCCCACCCTCCCTCCCTTATCTCCTCCCTGCCCCTTTCCAAGTCTACTGATAGGGGAGGACCTTCTCCCCTTTCATATGACTCCATTTTGTCAGGTATTTTCAGGACTGGCTGCAAAGTCCTCCTCTGTGGCCTAACAGTGCTGCTCCTCCCTTGGGAGGTGGGGAGGTCAAAGAGCCAGTCATTGAGAGCTCCACAAGGACCAAACATAGCTGGGCACAGGGTCTTTTCTGAGATGGACACTCAACCAAAGACCATGAGAGGATAAAACCTAAAACCTCTGCTCGGATGTGACCTGTGATAGCTCAGTAATCAATTGGTTTCCCATAGTCAGGGGAACATAGCTCTATCATTATACATGTATTTCAGGGTTAACTGTCGCTCTTAAGCTGTATATGCAACTTATGATCTTGGAAAAATATAGAATCATAAAATAAAGCCTAGATTATGATTACAAACTTTGGGATTTATAATTTCTTCCTCCTTCATTCCTCTTCTTTCTTCTGCCAGGGATAGGAATCAGACCCAAAGTCCTTGCATATATGTTTCAGGCACAAACTCTACCAGTGTTCTGCAGTGCATCAGGGTTTACTTGTTTTGAAATTACCAATTTATACAAGTACATGAATTACATTAAATGCCACATTTAAACAATATATTTGATAACTAGATATTGTGACTACATAAAATTAAGTGACTTGGAAAAATCAGTAATTCATATTAATATTTATGAGAACTTCTTAATTTGTGTTGGGCTGTTGATTGCTTAGATTCTGTGTATTTTAAAAATACAAATGTTTTGAGAATTTTTCCTGTGCTGCAAATCTGTCTAAACAATTGTCAACCTATATTATGGGTAATTGGACTGGAGAATTCGATACTACGATGGAGCAGCTGAGAGTGGCCATTGTCACAGTAAATTCTACCAGAGTGGACGCAGGACTAGCCACAGGATTATCATCATGGATTGCTGCAGCCATGAATCATCTGAAGGAATGGGCGGGCATGGGAGCGTTAGCAGGCCTTCTGGTGTTGGTCTCCTTGGTTTGCCTGTGGTATATATGCAAGATTAGAGTCTCACAACAGTGTGATGCAGCCTTGATCATTCAGGCCTTTACAGCCATTGAAGCAGGACATTCTCCCCAAGCATGGTTGGATACCATAAAAAGCTAAAATGTTATGCTCAGGATGCGAGGCTAAGCACTGCACTCAGGGTCAGCCGCTTTGGACCCAGAGAAGAGCATGTCTGATTGCATGCGGGTTGATGCCCCAGGTCCCGCCTCTGAGAAAAAGGTATTGGACGGGTCTGATGCTCTTTGGGTGGATGACACCTAAACGAACATCGGTACAAAGTCCCAATTTATTTCTAATATCAGAGATCAGACCTCTACTCTTGCCTGATGCATCTAAAACAAAAAGGGGGAACTGTAGAGAGCTGTGGAATGCTATGCCTTAAAGATGGAGCTGGTTTCCGCCTTCCACCTTCCCGATGGTGAGTGCTCTCTGTCACGAACAATTCCACATTTGGCTAAGGCTGAGGATCTGGCTTGCTTCCATGTATGTGGACCTATCTGCATTGCCCACGTGGCACGCCTGGGTTGGCTACCCAGAGGCTATTTAAGCTGTGGGCTGGCTTTCCCCAGGGTCCGAGGATTATTCAAGGTTTCTGAATAAACTGCATTGAAAAAAAAAAAAAAAGAAACCAGGGTGAGCAAGAGCCAGCCAGTAAGCAGCACCCCTTCATGCCCCCCTGTCTCCAAGTTTTTGTCCTGTTTGAGTTCCTGTCCTGACTTTCTTTGATGATGAACAGCAATATAGAAGTGTAAGCTAAATAAACCCTTTCCTCCCTAAAAAAACAAAAATACAAATGTTTAACAAGAAATGATGATACAAATGTTTTTTCTTATAAATTAAACATTGTGTATATTTTAAAGTTCAAGAAAATAGAATAGTAATTTGATAAAACTATCTAAATTTTGAGATATGTAAAAATGTTTTTTATTTATGAAATAACTATATAGACCATTAATTTGCACTGAATGGTACAAATATGAAAAAGACACAGTATAGAACTATCATAAATAAATTACCCAGTTATGCTGAAGAAAATAAAGAGACCACGTAATTACATACATATAACCCTGTATAGCTTGCATCCAAGAACTTAGGTGTTCAAAATTGGTGGTAAATCTTCATTAAGCTGTGAAGGAGAATACACAGTTTTGGTAGTCGTGAGAAGACAAAGGCTCTATGTTATCTGAAACAAGAATGCATCCAAAGAAGGCTCAGAAAAGACAAGAAATGTGTGTGAACTCCTGGACTCCCTTGTCCTGATGCTGAAGAACAGAAACCACCAAGAAATATGGCTGTTCTGATCTACTTATACAGGTGTGAGATTTGTAAGTCTAGGAAGCATTTGAGAATTCTTATTTATAATAGTGTACAAAGAGAAAATGATCTGCAGTTTGACTCAAATGGGTTTGAGGTAAGGAATGGAGATTTTGTCATTCTACAAGTACTTTGAATTCTAGACTCTGTTCTGAGTACATTATCTTTAAGACATTTATGTTCTTGGTACTTTAAAAGTCATTGAGGAGTGTGGAAAAAATGTGAAAAAGTTATGGGAGGGAAGGAAGAAAATAGGATATTTGAGGATGGATGTGCCTTTGTGGAAGCCAGAGAGAGAAAATTGAAAGGGAATTTTCAGGAAAAGGGCCCTGAGACAGGACTGTTCTTGATAAAAATGTTTCAGTTAGAGAGAAACTCTGCTGCCATGGTAAGGTAACTGAGAATGAAAAAAAAAAATGGTTCTTTAATCATTGATTCTCTCCTGGTGTAAGTACAAGACATACTCCTCACTGAAAGAGGAAGGAGGCTGAATATGTGGTTCCGAGTTGGGTGAGGGTAAGGGAGAAGTGCTCAAGCAGGAGAAATAGCAAGAGAATGGCAGGGACAAAGCAGCCTGTGAGTCATAGCAACTGAAGCAGTTCAAATGTCTGGAGGTAGAGAATACAATGCAAGCACATTGGTTGTATAAGAGTCAAAGTCTGAATGCAAAATGTAAAATTCTCAGTGATATAATATGGAGTTCGGGTGCATACAATATTCATTGAGGAACAGTGGAAATTTGTGAGTGACAAAAAAATGTTTGGGAAGGCTATTCTAATTGAATTACACAGAGGATGCAAAGAGATCAGAGTTGGGGTGACAAGCATGATCCCTGCTATGATTACTGTTTAGACAGAACCAGGAACATAGGAACTTACACATACAATGCATGGGAGGCTCTGGAACCCTATCAAAGGGCAAAGTTAACAAATTGGCTTTTCTATTGAAATCCCCACCCCTAAGTCAGTATAGACATAACTGTTAAAATGTGCCAATGGGAACTGAATTGTTTTTTTGATTTTATGAAAGTGTAGTTTGTGAGAGAACTCATATATGGTGTGATATTATAAAAGTGATGAGTGTAGCCAAAGAAGAAGTGAATGGTAGTGGTTTTCTGTTGGAGCCTACAAAAGGGAGATTTCGCCCATTCTGACTGGTCAGTCCTGAGTGAGGTGTGATCATAAAGGTGACTATATTTAATGTGATTCTAATCACACCTTTAATTGTGTAAAACAAAGGGTCTGGGTCTGCATTCCTCTCCACAGTGTTAATGTATTTGCTGTTTTACTGCGTTACCAAAAAAATAAAAATAAAAAAATAAATAAAAATAAAAGGTTGATAAGCAGGCCTTACAACCTGGCTCACAGGGTTCATGGGTCTCTATGGGAAAGCACGATATGAAGAGATTGGCAAATTAACTTCAGTTTTTTGGTCTATATCCTTATCTGACTCACTCTATGTGTTTAGGATAAAAATATGGTCCTCAGAACGAAGCAGTTAAATTTGTGCATCAGGGTGATGATGGCTCCTCTATGGGTAAAAGCTCTTGCTGCCGATGTAAAAAACTTGAATTTAATCCTTTAGACACACAGGATAAACAGAAAAATACAATTTGTGCACATTATTCTTGACCTCCAAACATGTACCATGGAAAGAGGGCATGTCCACAAATATGTATATACACATAATTAAATAAGTATACTTTTTAGAGGTAAAATTATTAACTAATTTATTTTTACATCTGAAGTGTTTAAATGCTTATTCTGTTGTCTTTTTTATTTTTAATGAGAAAGAAGAGCACATATAAACCAAAATAACAAATATCAAGGGACTTCCCCTATAGTAATGTTTAAATAGATTCAGTTCATAACATACAGTAATTGTGAATAGAAATCTGTTTTCTTTTATAAGCTGTTTAGAATATATTAAGTGAATTCCTGTGGCTGAAGGCTTGTGTTTTGTAATGCGTTTGAACAGATAGTATTTTAATGACAGTCATGGTGAACTTTACAGATTTTTTTTTTTTATCTTTCTAAACACCCCCTCAGATTCTCCTCTCTCACATTAGAACTAATTAGAAAATGTCTCCCAGGTGCTTAGCACTTTTTGGAGAAAAGGGATGAAACATTGTGTCAAAATTATTACTGTGAGCTTCAAAGACAGCCACATGAGAGCTTAATGGAACATTGTGTTTTTTTATTAATCATCACTCATAAATGCCACTGAGAAATAGAATTATATGTTATAAATGTTACATATTATTTAACAAGGCAATCAGCTTCTTTATTTCATTAGACATATTGGGAAGAAACAAAGAGTTTCGTGGTATCAAGATTAAGAATGCTGTGGTATGAAAGGGAGAAAAATGTGTTGATTGAAATGGTTAACTTGGAAGTAAAATAATTTATTTTGTCTCAACCATATGTTTTTAATGAAATATTTATTGATTGATATCATATTATGACTACACTTCCCCCTTTCTTTTCCATATTCCAAACCCTCCATGTTTCCCCCCTTTGTTCTCTTTCAAATTCATGCCCTTTTTATATTAATTGATTTTTCTGTCTCTTTCTTTGTTTCTTTCTTTCTCTCTCTCTCTCTCTCTCTCACTCACTCAAACACACACACACATATATATATATATGCTTGTGTGTATATACATGTATATTCCTAAGTATAGAAATATAACCTGTCCAATCTGTATAATGCTACACCGCTGTATATTCTCAGAATTAGTTTTTGGTTTTGTGCATTTAGTTTTTTCTCCCTTGGGAAGACTATTTCTCCTGCTCTCAGCATTCCTTGGTTGCCCATAGTTCTTTTTTTAGTTCTGAGGCTCCATGAGTTTTCATCCTTTCATGTTAGCATGTCCTTTGGTAATGTTTTTTTTTTTTTTTTTTTCAGGTCCTGTTTAGGCAGCCTTGTTGGTGAGACATTTTGGATGTAGCTTCTGTCATTACTAAAAGACACAATCTCATATCAAACTCATGTTAACCTAGCTTTTACCATCTTTCAACTCCATCTTCTAAAATGATCCCCGAACCTTGGGTGTAGGAGTTTTGTTGTAGATGTATCAGTTGGGACTGTGCTCCACAACTACGAATTTTGATTAGTTGTGGCTTTCTGTATTGGTATATGTCTCTTGCAAAAGGAGATTTCCATGAAGTGAGGTGAGAGATACAGTTATCTGAATGCATATATAGAAGGATGTTACATATTCTTGCTGGTTAAGTAAGTTGGTGATTGTAGGTTTTCCTCCAGGATACACAATTTCACTACCCCTGGGTAGTTGGGTAGGTTTCCAGTGCCAGATATGATTTTCTTTATTGTAGAGTGGACCTTAAGCCCAATTATGTAGTTATGTAGTTGATTATGGCCAAGATATGAACCATTGTACTTTTAGAGATATTATGACATGGTGTCACTGTGGTGGTCCATAGCATCTTAACTAGGTAAAAATGTTGATTGTTTCACTTCTTTGGATGATTACATGGTGACTTCTGGTATGATAAAGCTAGTCCTCCAGGTGGAGGCTTTCAGTCAGATCCAGCTTGGGTCCTGTGGGCCATGTCCTAGGTGAATAGTGTCTGCACAGAGACTTAGGTTCTAGTTCAGTGGGGTAACAATCAAAGACAATAGCAATACTCTATAATTTTATTTTTAATACTTTTTCTATAACATGTGAGATCTTTAGCAACAGTATCATACCATCTACCTCAAAAGCCAAGAGAAATGAAGAGAACCTTCATTGCTTTGGTACCTCTAGGGACTCCTGAAGAGATCATACACCTTCTCCTTTCCCTGTTTCTAGAATTTATATTCAGTAGCTTAAGTTCTGGAGAAACTTTTGAAAGCATTAAGGTTTATCGCCCTCCAAACTCCTTTAAAAATCATTTTTTTTTTAATTTGGTTACTAGATAATAGGTTTCTGCATGGCTCTTTTGTGCCCCTTTTATTTTCTTGACACTTGCCTTGCCCTGATTTCTTCTATCACACTGAGAGCACCTTGCTTGATTCTTTCCACTCTCACTACCCTCCCGTTCTACCTGCATATCGCATATGTCTGACTTTCCTCACTTCCCTAAAGCAACCCACTCCCAACGAGTGGTTCTAGATTCACGCTACTGGCAGGAGTCTAAGTTGAACACACAAAATAATAAATTCAAAACTAGGATCTACATATGGGGTAAAACATACAGAGTTTGTTTTTCTTTGCCTCTTTTACCTCACAAAGTATGTTTTTCAATTTTCATTAATTTAACTGAAGATTTCGTAATTTCACTTTTCTTTACAGCCAAATTAAGTCTCAGTGTATAATGTACTACATTTCATGATGGAGCACCTAGGTGGCTCCATTTCTAGTTATTGTGAATAAAGCTGCAATAGAACAAGAAAATTGCTCAATAAAATGGCTGTAGATAATAAACAAATTATGAGTGACTACTAGACACTTCAAAAAGTCTTTGGTATCAATAGTCATCAGGGAAATGTAAATTGAAATTATTACTCCATCTTACCTCAGTCACATGGCTATCATCAAGGAACCATATGACTACAAATGTTAGAGAGGATGTTTGTAAAGAGGAACACTTATCAACTGTTGCCAGGGGTGCTAACTGGTCCAGCTAATGGAGATAATTGTGCACCCTAGTACATTGCTGCAGTATTCATAGGAAATTATAATATTTGATAAGGCGAGCCTAAGTAAAATTAATATTATATAAAATTAATAAAGTACAAGAATCAAACATTTTGCACAAAAGTTTGTTTTCCAAAATGAATAGTATGAAGGGATAAGATAACAGATGGCAGGATATAGTTAAGATCCCTAAGTTATCATAGCAACCGCAAGAGAAAAGTATGTGTGATATTGAAAGAATGGCAGATAATTTCCAGTTAACACAGGAACGAGGAAATTGAGAAAAACATCTATTAATAGAGGAAATGTTTACAACCGACCTTTATAAGCATTTTGTAAAGTGTTTCATTTTTCTGGTTCCTATGACCCTTGCGGTTTAAAATCAAGTCATAGAAAAGGACAGGTAAAAGAGGTAAGTTGAAATGAGGGAAGCCTGAGCAATGAAAGTGGAAGTAGGCAGAGAAAATGGAGAAATGGAGACAAAAGAGATGAAGTGCATAAGTGAAGGTGAGAAAAGTTAAGTGGATGACATAGAAAAGAAGTAATGTTATGGATTGGCATTTAAAGCACAGAGCATCATGGATATGGAATGTAATAATGAAGCTAGAGGAGAAAGCTTGGAGCTCAACCAGTAACACTTAAAAAATGGTTGCAAGCAAAGAACAGTTCGTTCTTTGTCTTATCTCATATCTGCTCTATATCTAAGTTTATTGTTTTGTCCGGTATTTAATGCACCTAGCTTATACCTTGGCTGTTGGCTACACTTTGATAGGTGCAGGGAAAATAATTTCATTATCAAGTTCCAGAAGTGCTTGACAAAGAGAATATATTATCTTCTCAGTTCCCCCAAGAAGAATTAGTGTTGCTCTCATTAAAAGATGCTCACTGAGTAAATCCTGGGGTGCAGGGAAGCCCCAAGTGGATTTTTGTCCACTGAATTATTACAGCCTCCCTCCCCCAGAAATCGTGCTTCTGTGTGGCAAAGTCTGAAATGCATTCAGAGAGTATTAGAGCATTATGAATAGCCAACGCCAAAAATATCCTTTAATTTTGAAATTTTGCATCTGGATTAGTCTGACATTTGTGAGGTTCTGCAATGGCAAATTCGTGGTGCTCAAATTGTTACTCACAGTTTTCAATGTCTCTGAGAACCACTGTAAGTTTGAAGCTTAAAAGTTTAATAACATTGGAATGTGTAGTATTCTGAATGCTATACATAAGAAGCATTCTATGACTATAAGAAGAAAAGAATAGAATAAATTAATGACATTAATGACATAAAACATAACCACTATTTATTTACTTATGTTCAGCAAACATTATAGATGTTTTACTTATATTGTCTTTTTTGTTTGTTTGTTTTTGTTTTTCAAGACAGGATTTCGCTGTGTAACCTTGGCTGCCCTGGACTTGCTTTGTAGACCAGGCTGGCTTTGAACTCACATTGATCCGCCTGCCTCTGCCTCCTCGAGTTCGGGGATTACAGGTTTGTGCCACCACTCTAGACATGTATTTTATCTTGACAGTAGAGTTCCAAACAGAAGTCAGGCAGAAAGCTTCATTGCTATTTGCATAAAACATCAGTATTCACTTGTGAGAAGAGATGCTCTGGGCCAGATCTTCTGATGCAAAATCTTGTTTTGTTTTGTTTCTTTTTTTTCTTTGATTTTGCCGTTGCTCTTTGTTACTGAAAGAATGAAGGAGGGAGTAAGGAGTTTTGATCATGCCATTGAGCTGGCAAAAACGGTATCAGAAGCCAGGAGTGACAAAGCTCAATGAAAACTGAGAGTTAAAAAAAATGCTAGATTTGGAGCTGAAGGGTATGATAGTACCAGCTACTAGGACAGAAGTCCTGGGAGACTTGAGTGATTGAGACATGCTTAAGTAAGCTAAATTTATTTCTACAAGTTTTACTAAAATGAGAAAAGTTTAAGAATCCATTACTGAGCCAGGTGTGGTGGCACCTGTAATCCTGGCATTCAGGGAGGCAGTGGATCTCTGTGAGTCTGAGGGGAGCCTGGTCTAAAAAGTGAGTTCAGGACAGTCAAGGCTACATACAGAGAAACGCTGTCTTGAACATCCCCCCCCCCCAACAAAAAAAATGAATTGTTTACTGTATTGTTAAAATGTTTCAGATATCCTTTAGTCATGTTCATAATGATATTGATAGTCAGGTGTGTTAAGTTCACTTCGCTGGTGGTGGGAAGGTTACAAGCAAATATTTGAGTACTGTAAGCGAGCCATAGGTGTTAATTTTAACAACTAAGCCTAAGTATTGAATCTTCAAACAGGCTATAGATGATTATACTAAACAAGCCATTCATGAGCTTGTAACCCTCCTCAAAGAACTACAGTGAACTGCAGAGGAAGAGCACATCAATTAGCTATTGAATGGTCATTCTGGAAACCATTTACACATAAGTGTAAAATTATTCAGACTGAAGGGGTTATAGTTATATATTTAGGAATGCACATGTAAAACTTGTGGGAGTCCTGTGTTACCTGTGAAGGCCCTCCAGTGAGGCACAGAGACCAGGTTCGATGCAAACAGCAAGAGATTTATTGAAACCAGTATGCACTGGGGTCTCCTGCACCTTAAGGAGAGGCAACCCCAAAGAACAAAAGCTTTGGGATTTTATAGGCAAACTTTGGAAATACAACAGGGCAGTTTTTCATTGGTGGATATTTTGGGATCTGGCTACATACGTGCTTGGGACATTCCAGTAGGGTTGGTTGCCAGTGTGCTGAGTCAAGTTGCATGCTTTGCAGTTTCTCCAAGGACTGCCTACCCCTACCTGTGTCGTTGGGGTTTCTCCAGCAACTGTCTGTAAAGTCTGAGTCCCCAAGGGGGAGGAGGTGTACTCTGCACTTGTCAAGTAGTGGAAAGTTCCCAGTTTTCTCAGTTTTCTTGGTTGTTCTCAAGCTAGGTCCCTACACACACACACACACACACACACACACACACACACACACAGAAACACGTTAAAAAATAAAAGAACACATGATTTGAAAGAGGGCAAAGAGTGAGGTTACACAGATACACACACACAGACCACACACATACATGCACACACACACACAAAAAAAAATTAATCAACAAAGAAGACAACGTGCTTTGAAAGAGAGCAAGCAGTGGAGATACATGGGTGGCCATGGGGGGACAAATTGGAAGGGAGATTATGTAATTATGTTACAATTTCCAAAAATTAAAAATAAATAAATAAACGAGCTATTCATAAAAGTGATGGACCCAAAACCAGAAGGAAAGGTAGAGCAGCTCCTCTCATGTCCCAGCTTGTCTCCAGCAGCGTGAAAACAAAGCCTGCAGTGTGGTGTGTTTCCAGATGGGTCCTTTGAGAGTAATGTGTCCATTCCTTCAGTGGGCTTTGTGACCAGATAGGTTCTCAAGGTCATGCTGACATTCCAACCCTAGTGTTTGAATGGTAGGGAAGTATGGTGGCCCTCGGTCTGACAGATCCCTTCTCTGGTTTGATAGTTCCTCTAGGAGCATAAGAGCTGAGGATTTAGGTCACTGTTATAGGACTAGCCTAACATGCAAGAGACTTATCTCTCTGTTTTTATAAATGTCAAATTATTATTATTATTATTATTTATAATTTATTCACTTTTCATCCCAGCTATGGCCCCCTTCCTCATCTCCTCTCAGTCCCACCCTCTGTTCCTCTTCCCCCCCATGTCCCTCCCCTAGGTCTTGGTTAAAGGATACAGCATTAATAGAAACAACCATCCCCTTTATTTCTGTAGAGTGTCTGTCCAAAATGACCTGACTAACATGACGGCAATAGTTTTTCTGACTGGAATATTTCAGTGTCATTCACCGAAAAGCAAATTTTATTAATTTGCTATTTTATATTTGTTTCTCCCTGGCATTAATAATTCAAAATTTGGACTTACCTGGATGTCTTATATATCACTCAAATGATATTTTTTTTCTCCTGGAATAAATTATTATTTTTCTCTTTATCATGAAGAAGATAAAAAAATAATTCATATTCTGATTCATGTGCTGATTTTAGTGGTGCTTTCCTCTGACAATAAAACTGTTGCATGTGGTTGCTTTCATATGAAATTACAAAGCGAATGTAATAAGGATGCATAATTTTTGATAACAATGGTACTGTTGAAAGAGCAGTATTTTCTTTTAGATGGTAGTGCCTTTGGAATCTTTTAAGTAAGATAAATAATACTTTTATCAGAGACTGGAAAATCCATTTGTTATCCAAGATTATATTTTTTCTTTGTTTTTTTATTTTAATTTTTATTAATTACACTTTATTCACTTTGCATCCTCCCGGGGCTCCTCCCTTCTCCCCTTCCAATTTCACTTTCCCTCCCCCTTCTTCACACATGCCCCTCTCCAAGTCCACTGATAGGGGAGGTCATCCTCTCCTTCCTTCTGATCCTAGTCTATCAGGTCTCATCAGGAGGGCTGCAATGTCCTCCTCTGTGTCCTGGTAAGGCTCCTCCTCCCTCAGGGGGAGGTGATCAAGGAGCAGGCCAATCAGTTCATGTCAGAGACAGTCCCTGTTCCCATTACTATGGAACCCACTTGGACACTGAACTGCCATGGGCTACATCGAAGGAGGACTGTGGCTAAATGCTCAAACCCCATACAGAAAAGCAAAGAGGATGGACATCAGAAGAAAGAGAAAACAGGGACCAGTACAGTGGCCTGCCACAGAGGGCCTCTGAAAGGCTCTACCCTGCAGGGTATCAAAGCAGGTGCTGAGACATACGGCCAACCTTTGGGCAAAGTGCAGAGAATTTCAAGAAAAAAGTTGGAAATAATAAGACCTGGAGAGGACAGGAGCTCCACAAGGAGAGCAACAGAACCAAAAAATCTGGACACAGGGGTCTTTTCTGAGACTGATACTCCAACCAAGCACTATTGATGGAGATCACCTAGAACCCCTGCACAGATGAAGCCCATGGCAGTTCAGTGTCCAAGTGAATTCCATAGTAATGGGAACAGGGACTGTCACTGACAAGATTATATTTTTTAAGTGATAAGGTGATTTGAGAATTACATGGAAGATGTTCCTTTTTTTTTTTTTTTTTTAATTAGCCATTGCCTTAAAAACAAACAACAAAACCTTCAGCAATTCTGTTCACCTTTAAATGAACTCTTCCCTTTGGTCCTCAGAGATCAGACATTTAGGAAAATGGGGAGCCAGAGGCTCCTTAGTGGAGTCATTGCAGCTCTGGGTGTAATCCCTGGTTGTCGAATAATTGTACCACTCTGAAATCAGCAGCACGGTTAATCACTGGGACTTCCAGGCCCAGGAGAACGTTTAGCAGAATGTGGAGCACATTATTGCATTTAGTCAGAAGTTCAAAACGTCATGTTGCCAGTCTGTCATTTGTTGAAATTAACAAAAAATGTGTATCATCATCAGTTTAACAACATGAAACCCAGAGGATAAGGTATTCCAAGGGAATGACTTTGGAGTGAGCCTCTGCTGTAGTAAACTGCCTGATTTATGAAGCTGTGACTACCGTGAAGTTGTCATTCACTTTTCTTTTCTGGGCCAACCCTTTTCATCTGTCTCCACCAGGCAGGATAACTAACTGACTAAATACAGCATGTTCTGTAATGTGCTCATTCAAAGTGAGTGGACTCATTACCCACATTTTTATAAGCACCAGAACAAACCTTGTGCTGAAGAGACTTGCAGTAGATTTGGCTGAGCAATGCAAACAATAAAAATAAGAAGGCCAGTAGATTCCCTTTAGCTTTGTGCTCATACTGGAAACTGTTATTTATTTCGTAGTGCCTTTATTTGAGAAAGCATTTTTATTATAATCACTCTGCACAGTAATTGCTAGTACAATTTCCATACTCATTTTAAAAGGGGCCAATGTGTCTTTCTTCATGATTCTCATCAAGTATTAGCAGATTTTGCTTTAATACAGTCGCTTATCATTTTAAAATTCATCATAGTATTATTGTATAAAAAATGTCCTTAAAATCTTTAAAACAGCGAAAAGTGAAAGAAGAGGCAGGCTAAATTTTAGTATATTTATATGAATACAAAATTGAAAATCTGTGTCATCAACTCAGTGACTTCTCTCTTTGTAGTAAATAATACGGACTATGTAAATATGGATGAAAATAAACACATCATTCATAATTATAAGGATTACTAGAAGTGTCAGAGAACATGGCGTCAACACAATTCTCAAAGACATTGGCAGGTCTGTTTTACCACTTTAAATAATAACCTGAAAGGCAATGAGTTTGTGTTACTGTATATGTTTTGTTCTACATACACAGTTATCAATAACCATCCTCATTCCTTTCAAATGGCAGCACAAGCAGGCAAAGAGTAATTGCCATGCTTTGTGGAGCCAGCTTATTGATGAGGTAGACACAAGCAATAGTTTTAGCCTGCTGGCTGTCCATCTGTAAGCAGTTTCCTGAAACTGTCACTTCTTTTTTTCTCTGGAGACCGTTATGGCTTTGTCTGCCCAAGGAAAATAATGAGATCCATCTATCAAGAAAAACATAAACAATAAGCTCTCTAGCTTTCAATTAATTTGTTTTCACCTATGTTTACCCACGTGCACTTGGTTAACTATCCATCATGCTAGCTGCATGTAAAGAAGTGCATTTTTCAGAAGGCTGGATCCATTAACCCTTTTGCTAACTAAATATATAGGCATCCCTCCCAGCTAAATCAGAGCCTTGTAAAAATCAATCCTTTCATAGAGCTCATAAACTCTTGCTCTGTCATTCCCTAGTGTGCCCAATGTTGATAAATCTGTAGGCTTAATAGAAGCCAAACAGGTTGTTGTCGTTCATCCCTCTGAACTGTGTTTTGCTCAAAATTCATCTTTGATTTTAATGCGATTCTAACACTTTTAGGAATTAGTATGGGAATGAGCAACTTAAATCACCAGCTTGCTTTTAAAATTTACCAGTAGCTAATGTGAAAAATGGCAGTGTGCACCAACAATAAATGGCATCCTTTTCTGCTCTCCATTAAGAGTATATATTTTTGTACATAAATGAAAGTTAATAAAGCAATGGGCAGCAATGTGCTCATAGGATTTTTCTGACATGTATAAGCTATTTGTGCTTTACTGATGCCTTATGGCTGGCAAAAAGCACCAACAGTGAGTGGAGGTGGGCCTGGAATTAAATACCCGATTTTCCCCCTTTCTTCTCCATCTGTACTATCAAAATAGACAGGCACTGTTAAATAAACACTTGTCAAACGCTTTGTAACCATGAAGGATTGTGGTAGAATATGCTGAAAACTCACAATTAAAAAAAATTCTTGTGTTCCAAGAATTCCCTTTTAAAATGTTTGAAATATAGAACCTAAAATACATACACTGTGAGAAAAAATTCCTCTTCAGCACACAAGCATTACAGAGTGTCTGATCTTTAAGGGAGGAAGAGGATCCAGGTAGTCCTGATGAGACTTACCTATGGGCAGATGGCAATCATGGAGAACTCCCTGTTTCAGTGGACCTGGGAAAGGGGATGAGGAGGAGAGGGAGGGAGGGTGGACTGGGAAGAGTTGAGGGAGCAGGCTTCAATCGGAATAATGAATACAATATTAAGAAAAAAATAAAATTAAAATTAAAAAAAATAATGTAGAGTAAGTTACCTCTTTCATAAATTGATACTATTTGTTATAGAAAGAAGGGATGTAAAAGAATTAAGAATTTTCTGAGAGTCACCATTGCAAAAGACAGAAGTGTTATAATACTAATTGTGAAAAGAACATGGTGGAGTTGGCAACAAATATATTTCTAAGTATCTCCAACCAAGGACCATGTATGGATATAACCTAGAACCCCTGCTCAGATGTAGCCCATGGTAGCTAAGTATCCAAGTGGGTACCCTAGTTAAGGGGCACAGGGACTATTTCTGACATGAACTCAATGGCAGGCTCTTTGACCTCCCCCCGCCCCTGAGGAAGGAGCAGCTTTACTAGGGCACAAAGGAGGACTTTGCAGCTAGGCCTGAAGATACCTGATAAGCTAGGATCAGGTGAAAGTGGAGGAGGTCCTCCCCTATCGGCAGGGAGGAGGTGAGGGAGGGAGGGAATGAGGGAGCAGGCTACAGCTGGAATACGAAGTTAATAAACTGTAACTGATATTTAAAAAAAATAAAAATATAATTAAAATAATGTATAAGACCTGAGCAGGTTTCATTCAAGGATGATATAGGAAGTAGTTATCCCTGAGACTTTTACAAGAGATAGCTAGGATCTTTTAATGATTATACAAGTCGATAGCACTGGCTCATTGTCCTTGCCCTTGACACATTTCTATCTGATTCTAGGCATATGATTTTTACAGAGTATGGGAAACGATGGTTACCAAAATGAATCCAAGAGACAGAGATGGAGAAAGAAAGAAGCACCCAAAATGTGCAAAGATTAGAAAATAAAATATGTTGTAGAGAAAGAAACAGGAGAGGATGTAAATGTGTGGGGAGATCCTTTAACAAAGAGAATGAGAACATGGATTCTAGAACCAATACTCTGTCATTGAGCAACTTTAGCTTAGATAAGTTCCATTAATCTATTTTGGTTTCCTCACTGAAAATACACCCAGGACTAGTATGTACACTATAGGCTTCTAGTAAACACTATTTGAAACACATTCAGCTCCTATTATCTAAATATCAGCAAAGGACAGTCGAGGCCTTTGTATAGCCTCTAAGCCAAATATACTGTTTATATTTGAAATAAATGGAAAACGACTTGTGATATTCAAAATATATGAAGTGTAATTTCAGTATTCATTAATAAGTTGTACTAGTACAAACCATGCTTATATCTTTGCATATTGTTTAAAGCTACTGTCTTACCACAGTGGTAAAGTTTAGTCTTTCCACTCTTCACATCTTGCTATAAACCTGCTCTCTAATCCTTTGTAAAAAAAGAAAAAAGTTTGACAATCCCATTTCTAATCTGGAACATATGTGAGAATAATTGTTGTATTAGTACAACAGGATAATAATAATTAACTAAAAATACCTTACACTGTCCAGGAAACATCTATGGAAATGATTATGTAAATGACATATAACCATTTTTTCTTTTCTGAAGAGTTGTGCTGGAACAAAACATGAATTAATTCCATATGGGTCCTCTGTGATTCACTTCTCCCTAACTCTGTACATCTAAGGTAGCTTTCTTCTTCATCAGTTGTGCTTTAATCCATGATTAAAAAATCCAAAATCCACCTTGGCAAACCTGTGAGTTTTATTAAAGTAACTTACATGAATATAGGCGAAGGTATATTACTCAAAGACATAAATTACTCAAAGAAAACTGTTTTATCAAAAGCTCTTCCCCCTTCCTCCCCAGCATGGGTAACAGCTGGAAATCTGAAGCCCAAGGTAAAGTCTACAGTCAGCTCAACAGATTTGAGAGGATCCTTTTCAGCTGATCTGGGCCTCTTTCTCTCAGCTGGCTGGTGTTTGTCTCCTCTTTGTCACTTGGCTGGTGTCTACTCTTTGCAAGAGTCTGGGGTTTGCCTGAGAGCCTCCTTTGCAGCTTGGCTCACCTGAGACTCTCAACAGGCTTTACTGCTTCTAAGTGTGTGGAGGCAGGTGGGGAATCGGGTGGGGGTCATGGCGAATATGGTTAGTTTCAGGAGCTTCTTGAAGGTATTTTGAGCGATTTACTTCCTGACTTAGCTGAGCTTTCATGCGGGATGGGGAGTATTTTGCCTCCCCTAGAGTATCCTGTTGTTTCTTCTCCCTGTCTTGTAATATTGTTTACTTTTTCTTTACATCCCGTGTCTTCAGAAGTTCCTTTCCAATATGGAAGGAAACTGCTTAACCTCGGAGGAAACTGCTGCCCATCACCTTTGAGAAACAGTTAGACCTGGTGTTAAGGATCACTGTCCTTTGGGCTTGGCCTGACTGCTTTTATCTTTTAGTTTGAGGGGCCACTGTCACTGTTTTTATTCGTGATTGTGCCCATTGGTGTAGGAGAGGGAAGGGAGAGATGAAGGAAGCAAAGGAGACAATGCTTCGCAGAGGTCAGCAAACAGGCCATACCACATGCTACTCATTAAGTTTCCACGCTTTCCGAAGATTACACAAACAGTTAATTATGCCACTGGAGAGACTGTTCTCCAGGGATGTAGCTCCTTGCTAGTTGCCCCCATACACAGTAGGTAACCCACCATCCTCATTCCTGTAAGTAAGCCCAAATAAGCTCCTTGGTTCACCAGGCTTGAGTTAGGTGTAATAATTTATTTGGTCTGTCCTATTGTTCTGTTTGGGTGACTGCGCATTTGTTCACATATTCTCAGGGAAATAATTCAACAGTGGTTTCTCAGTCAGATCCTTCATCCTTAACTGACCCTTATAGCTAGTGTCGTCCGGAATTCCAGTGTTCTATTATTATTTCATGGCAGTTCTGGTTCAGAAATCTAGAACATGTGATCCACGATGGAAGAGTTCCTTTCTCTCTTGTTTTAGTATCTATGGTGCATACAATGCTGCCTGGAGCAGTGACTACCCAGTATAAAGAAACATTGGCAGGCCCTGATTACTGTACTGGAGAGATGGCTTAGAGGTTAGGAGCACTGGCTGCTCTTCCAGAGGTCCTAAGTTCAATTCCCAGCAACCACATGGTGGCTCACAACCATCTATAATGGTATCTGATGCCCTCTTCTGGCCTGCAGGTGTACATGCAGACAGTATAAACAATTTGTGTAGTGTTTTGTTTTTGTTTTTTGTTTTTTTTTAATGCAGTTTATTCAGGAACCTTGAACAATCATCTGACCCTGGGGAAAGCCAGCCCACAGCTTAAATAGCCTCTGGGTAGCCAACCCCAGCGTGCCATGTGGGCAATGCAGATTTTTACCTTTTCATATCATTATGCTTATTCTTGAGATTCTTCACAGAATCGAAAGGAGCCTAACACCTTACCATGGAGTCTCTTCCCCACCAATGGTGGGTTATTTTCAGCCTTGTTATAAAGATGCTCCCAAGATTGATATATTAGTTGTTTATTGGCCAAGATTATATCTTTTGACATTAATCTCTTTGAGTACAGAATAATATTGGTTTAGGCAAGGACACTTTTTCAATAAATGACTGTGAATGAAATAGTTGTCTATTACTCTGGGTAAAGGACTCTAAGCTTCAAGAAAGACAATCATAATAGGAAAGTACTAAAATTAATATATTTGGCCTTTAGTCAAAGCGGTTGAACCTGACCCCATAACCTGGGCTTTTTCTACTTGCTGGTATACTTTATTTTGTGATTTTGTTAGGCTGTTTTTTGATCTCTCTTCAAGGTACATGGAAAATTCTCTGATTGTTTATGACTTTATGTTGTTAGCAATGGACTTCAGAGTCTGAGAAAGAGAAAAGGCAGTACTCTCCTCAACATTTCCCTACCGCAACTGCATTGTAGGTATTAAAAATGAAAAGATGGAAAGTACAGGGAAATGAAGCTTAGAACAATAAAGTGTTTTCTAGCACTAATGGAAGAGGTAAAAGTAGCTGGTGCTCTGTTTTATATGTGTTTGGAAATTCAGCTTCAGGGCTTTTTATAAAACAAACAAACAAACAAAAAAACCCAAACCAAACAAACAGAGACATTATCTACCAGAATGTGACAATATGATTTACATGACAGGAAATAAATTTGTCTTATTTAACATGTATAATATTTGTTATACACCCAGTGTGTTTTACCTTTATTTGTTTTTTTACTTAAATGTTCATCTGGTAAACTTTAGTTCAGCAGATATGCAGGCAAGGAAAACAATTTTATTTTTAATGTTTAATTATAAAAATTTTCAAAGCATTGATTTCAAAAGCCCAAATTTAATACTAGAATTAAATAAATGTATAACACCAGGTTGTCTCCAAGGTGTTTGTTGTCAAATATTTGGAATTACAATACTCATGCATTAAAAATGAAATGTCATGCAGCAATAGAAAGAAATAGTACAGTACTGAAAAAAAAGTCAGCGAAGAAAAATAAATCATTGCTTTTATGGTAAAAATGTGCATTTCAGGAAAGGCATTCAGTGTGTATAACATGTTGAAAACAAGGTATTCATTTGATTAGATCAAAGCTCAAGTGTTTCAGAGATAGTAAATAATAAAGTGTTTAGAAAATTGCATTAAATGTTTTCTTTTTCCTTTGGCTGATTGCTCACAAGTTGTCACACATTTCAGGTCTGGGAAAAGCAAACCCGAATAACACATTTTTCTTGAAACCAAGTAGGAAGCCAAGAATACGTCTGAGCTAGAAACAGGGGAAAACAATGTTAATAGGCACATCATTCTCATAGCTGCTTGCATGGCTTCTACAGTGCTTAGAACGTTATTCCATAGTCTTTTTAATTGACCTGCTTAGCTATTTCGTGAGAATGGTGTGTCTTCAACACTTTCTCAAAAAGCCTGAAATCCTCTCCTTATTCTTGTCAGAGATTAAATGTTGCATTTGATGCTGTCAGAGATTCCATTATTCGAGACGCATTGTAAATGATAGAAACCTTCTTATACTGTTAGTGTCTTTTACCAGAGAGGAAGATTTTCTTTCAAAGAGAACAAGCAGAGAATTGTTCAAATGCTCCTTCCTCCCTTTTTCTTTTTATCTTTTCCTGCATCAATAATGTTTTATCATAATGATTGTTCCAAACATTAACAACTTTTTATGTTATTCACACTACTTAGTACAGGATGGAAAGTTAGGAAAATATTAGAAGCAAGCCATTAAGTACGCAATAGAGAAGAAATTTCCAAAGATGTTACAGGTTCTTCAGTTAAGAAAACTTTGGCCAGCACATGCCTTTAAACCCAGCATTTGCAAAGCTGAAGCAGACAGATCTTCTTGAGTTCAAGGGCATCTCAGTCTCCGTAGTGAGTTCTACATCATGCTATGTAGAGATATTCTGTCTTCAAAAATATTTTAAAAAGAAAAAAAAATCAAAGAAAAAGAAGAGAAGCAAAAGTCTAGATCTAGTCTCTATTCCTAGCCTTAGTCCTTTGAGGATAATATTCTTTAATGAATTACCACTGTTAAGATGAGAGAAAACCAACTTATTGAGGGAAGGGTCTATTTTGGCTCATGGTTTGGAGGAATCAAGTTCCCTGTACCAAGGAAGGCATGGCCTCAGAAGTGGATTTGTGCAGGACATTGACCAGGAATCAGTGGATGGAATGCCTTTCCTCATCTGCCCTTTACTCATCTGCCCTTTACTCTATT
This sequence comes from Meriones unguiculatus, assembly GCF_030254825.1. Classification (NCBI taxonomy): domain Eukaryota; kingdom Metazoa; phylum Chordata; class Mammalia; order Rodentia; family Muridae; genus Meriones; species Meriones unguiculatus. The sequence goes on along the minus strand of NC_083367.1, from coordinate 32,125,993 downwards.
TCTCTTATTACTCAGTTTAGTTCCCCACACCCTGGCACAGTGCTACCCATGGGTGTGTCTCCTATGTGATCCTCTTACCTAGTTAATTTAGTAATGAAGATCAATAATTACCAACCTTCTAATCCTGATACTCAGAAACATTACTTTAAATATGACATTCCAACATACCCCCGGAAATCTTACATTCATTTCTTAATGCCAAACATACTGAGTCCTCCCAATAGTGTTATCCAACATCATTTACAAGTTTACTCAGTTTAATGAGATTTAAACCATCTCTTAACTGTGAACCTCTATATGTTAAAATATATATATATAGAGAGAGAAACTTATTTCCAATTTGTGTTACTTGCTTTCCTTGTTACAGCCTAAGAGAGAAAGGGTTTATTTTTGGCTTATAGTTCAAGGATACACAGTTCATTGTGGTGGGGACATCATGTCAGCAGCAGCTAGAGGCAGCCAGTCTCATTGCACATTTGGCCAAGAAGCAGAGTGGTAAGGAGCTAAGCAGTGTGCTTAGCTCCCTTTCCTATTCAGTCAACAAGCCCAGCCTGCAGCACAAGCCATAGTTACTATGTACCTTTCTACCTCAGTGAACTTAATCTAGATTCTTCCTTACAGACATGCATAGACAACTGTCTTCTAGGTAATTCTAGATCAAGTTGACAGAATAAGCCATCACACAATATATAAATGTCATAGACAGAATCCCTTCTGTTCCAAAAAGAGAGAAATGGGGCGTGGTAAGGATGGATTGAACCAATGCAAGACTGAAACCTGATGTAGCAAAAAACAAAAACAAACAAAAAAACAAAAACAAACAAACAAAAAAACAACCAAAAATCAAATATAGTCTTTCTGTGTCTGCTAGATGTAGCTTTTGGTGGCAAAACTTAGGTTCCAGAAACCTTGAGTGGCCTCTGTTGACAGCCTTGGGCCTTGACAGTTCTGGGCTCCTTTATTAGGTAGGCTGCACTGGGCACCTGTGGCTATCCTTCATGAATGCCTCAGATTTCTGACCTCTTCAATAATCAAGGGTCTCCAGTGTAGCCTAGACTTTACCTTGATAGCTTTACACAGCGGCCTGTCAACATTGCCTCACAGGGCATCTGAACCTGCCGCACACTGCTTACTTTCCGCCCCACCTGCTTGTACGTTGCGTGCTTATGTATTGTGTGAGCGATGATGCTAGGACCAGCTGCCAGGAGAAGAGGTAGGCTTTCTCCCTCAGACCACGGCCATTTGCTTTAGGCTGTCCCTGGGGAGGAACTTCTCTGGGCAGCCACTTCTCATCAGGGAACCCTATGACAGTGCTTTTCTTCTTTCTCTCTTCTTTTAAGTGAATTTGCATTTTCAGAAGCTGGAGCCTTTAGTTCTTCCAGTAAGAACTCATACCCAGTTGCCCAATGCAAATGCATGGTTTCTCTTTAATGCATCTAATCTTTTTTTGTAACCTCACTGGTTTCTTTCACATCCTTGTCTGAAACTTTAACCTGTTCATTCTCTTTTTTCTTGAAAACTGTATAGTTTTCATTTTTTCCTGCTTAAAATTTTTTATTATAAACCCCAGGAAATACAGTAAGCAATAACCATACCTTAGCATGAATGGCATGCTCTACTGTAATTTCTTTTCCAGAACATTGCTGACATAGCCAACATAGCCAGAGCCTTTGCCAGACGGTATCAGGAATGTTCCATAGGCTGATTCTCAATAAAGCCCCCATCCCCTCTGAAACCTCTTTAGACAGTATTTACTGCCCAATTTCTGTCAGTATTTGCTCTTCCCAATTCCCACAATAATGGCCCCTTAAGCTTTTAATAGCAGGCAAATTCATCTCCAACCAAAACCCCAAATTCTTCAACATTTCTTCTAAAAACTAGTCCTTAAGTCCTGGGAATCACATGGTCAGAATTCTCAGAGCAAGAATCCAGTGTTTTCTGGTACCAGTGTGATTGCTGAATTTCTTCTGTGTCCATTTTGTATTGTTACTTTCTCATTACTGTGGCCCAACATAATAAAATTAACTTCAGGGAAGAAGGTTACATCTTAGATCACAGTTCAGAGGAACACAGTCTATGAGTTCACAGACACCATGGCAATAGGAGTATATTGGGTGCAGTGGTGACCAGGAAACAGGAAGCACAATGCCATTGTCACCTCTTATTCAGACTGTGTCCTCAACAGATGAAATGCTGTTTCCATCTCACAGCGGGTTTTTCCACTTTAGTTAATCATCTCTTGATGAATTGATCTCATAGAATGAAAACATCCAGAGGTGTTGCTTCTATGGGACTTCTTCTTCCTTTTTTCTTTTTCTTTTTTTTCAAATTTGTTCATTCTTGGGGCAGCTGGGTGGATGATCATGGAAGGAGCAAGACACAGTGCATCACTGGAGGTCCTAGGACAACTTGTTAACATTGGTACTCTCCGTTCACCATAAGCATTTCAGAAATCAAACAGTTATCAGGTATCGCAGCAATCAGCACTGAAACAACTTGAAACTTCCACCAAACGTGTTGAAAGTGAGTCAGTTTGATAAGGAAGATCAGCCATCAAGTGAGTGAAGTGAAGGTAATACACGAAGGTAGAGAAAAATCACATAGACCTTACATCTCTATGTCTATCTCAGTACTTACAGTGAAAAAGCTGGGCCGTGTTTCCTAGCAGAAACAGACACATTCCCACCAACTAAGTAAATACAGCTTCTCTGTTATTCATCTAAGCAGCTGACTCTAACAACGCAATGGTATGCAGTGGTGTGGTTTTATAGATTTTTATTCCTGGGTCTATACAATGACAACCCAGTCTGGAGGGATGGCTCAGCTGTTAAAGACTAGGCTCAGAACCAAAAGTACAATGACAACCTATGACTGGTTGATCATACACTAATATGTACAGCCTTTTGATTCGCAGCCGTAATCTCCAACTTTTAATAAGGAAGTATTCATGTCTTATCCTACCTTAGTTGTTCTTATTTTTCAGGGAAGAAAAAAGTGAACCATGAAAACTACCTAGAATTCTTATCTTTAGTTCTTATTTTCTGCTAGGCCATGACTATCCTTACTTACAAGTTGATAAAAAGATACATAATTTCTAAAGAGGTGAAAAAAATCTTCACAATATTGCCTTCTCTTTCAATTCTATTACCCCAGTCTATTATTACTGACCTTTTACCCCCATTCTTGTCAGTCACAGAAATACACTCACACTTGCACACAAATGTATAATTTTAAGAAACTGAGAAGCTTTAAGGAGTTCTGTATAATTGGGAATATGAATTCATTACTTGCTTTCTTAAATACTATAAAATGCAAGTCAGATTACTGTCGTCAGCCTACTAATTGCTCAGTCTACATTGATTTCTATGTGTTCCAAATCATCCTATGATAAAATTCACTAATGTGATAGTATGAAGAGTTTGGGCCTTCAGCAACTGCTTCACACCCGTGGCTGAGTTCTCATGAATGAAAATTTTTACACATATAAATGAAGTGTGACCTCAAGACTCAGCTATATCCCTCCTGGTTATATACCAAAAAGATGCTCCGCCATTAAGCAAAGACGCTTGCTCAAACTCTTCATAGTGGCTTTATTTTGTAATAGCCAGAAACTGGAAACAGTCCACACGTCCCTCAACCAAAGAATGGATAAAGAAACTGTGATACCTCTACACAATGGAATACTATTCATCTGTTAAAAACAAGGACATCATGCAATTTTTAGGCAAATGGATGGACCTGGAAAAGTTCATCCCGAATGAGGTAACGGAGACCAAGAAAGACATGAATGGTGTATACTCACTTATAAGTGGATATTAGCTATATAATACAGGATAATCATACTTAAATTCACAAACCTAATAAGGCTAAATAACAAGGAGGACCCTGAGGTGGGCAAATAATTCTCATTCAGAAGGGCAAATAGAATAGATACCGGAAGCAGTTGAAGAGAGGGAACAGGTTGGGAGCCTAACATAAATGTCCTCTGGAAGATTCCACCCAGCAGGGGATTAAAGCAGATGCTGAGACTCAAAGTGGGCAGAGCTCAGGGGGTCATAGGAAAGAGTGGAGGAATAGAATCAGAGTGGATAGGAGCTCCCAAAGGAGACCAACAGAGCCAACAAATCAGGGCACAGGCAGGGATTGCAGAGACTGATGCACCAACCAAGGACCATGCATGGAGAGGACCTAGGCCCTCCCTGCTCAGAAGTAGCCTATAGGCATTTCAGTCTCCATGTGGGTTCCCTAGTAAGGGGAACAGGGGCTGTCTCTGACATGGACACAGTGGCTGGCTCTTTGACCACCTCCCCCTGAGAAGTGGGGGTCATCCTTGCCAGGCCACAGAGGAAGAGGATGCAGCCAGTACTGATGAGACCTGATAGACTGGGGTCAGCTGGTAGGGGAGGAGGGCTTTCCCCTTTCTGAGAACTAGGGGAGGCAGATAGGGAGAAAAAGGGAGGGAGAGTGGGATTGGGAAGATAAGAGGGAGGGGGCTACGATCTGGATGTAAAGTGAATAAATTAAAAAAATAAATTTAAATCAAGAAAAAAAATAAATGAGGTGTGAAAGTGTTCTCCTTCACTTCTGTTGTTTACTAAGTCAGAACACTGTTCAACACTTCTTGCCTTCCTTCAGCATATGGAGATGCAGAAAGAAAGCCTTCTCCAGGACAGATGAAGTTTTGTACATCTTGAAATTCCGTGTTTTGAAATATATAAAATTTATATTTATGAATTAACAATACTTAGGTGTTTTGTAACGGTATTACAAATAAGCCAAAGTAGCTCATCTCTTCCGCTGCATATGCATGTATTCATGAGTTGTGTTACATAGAGTTACATGCCCATCCATTTGAGACTGTCACACTTTTAAAGGTTTAAATTAAAATGCATAAGTGAAACAGCTTCTATGGTGCTCATGAATATAATACTGCAGATATGTCTATATATTTACGTAGTTAGAAGATACGCAACCATATTTGCATATATGTCACTATATTCCTCAAGTGTGTGTAACTGCTGAGATAGGAAATGTAAGAGGAGGAAGCAGCAAGGAAAGACTGTGCCTCAAACCTCAAAAAGCTCAGGTTTGTAGGACATGAGCCTGTATAACACACCCAGTGTCGGAGGTCCATCTTCACATCCTAGTGCTTCAGAATATGCAGTGTTTTGTCCCTTTGGGAAGTAAGCACAGATGTGTGAACTTTTAATCTGACCCTGACACATTAGTATAACATGTATCACAACACTTCCCTAACAACAGATACAGTTTGAGTTTAAACAAAGTCATATTTATCTTGCCATTTCCTGAGCCATGTTATTATTAAGTGTGATATCTATTTTTCCCTCTATCCCATTGTTATATCTATTTTTGTTATCTCTGCCATTGTCGCATCTCCCCTCTTTGTGGTTCCTGATGGCAGGAATATGCACAGCTTTTGTTAATTAATTGCTTTGGCAGAGCATTAAAGCTTACATACTAGAATGCACTTCCAGCAGGCACTATAGAGTTAAGAGTTATTAGGAAAGAGTTATGGATCTTGAGACATAGCTTATACATACACACGCATTAAAATTAGAATTGAGCCTTAATAAATAGTACGATAATGACCTTTCCACAATAAACAGGTATTGGGACCATTATAACTTGTCTAATTAGAGACAGCAGGGTTTAATTATAAAAATAAAGTTATGACATATGACTTGGCCATATGTGTTTATAGGTAAAACCTTGTTATCAAGAATACACTTCCTATACTTTTCCAAGCTCTTTAATAACCATGAAAACCAGTAATCCTTTTGAGCACAGCATATTGTAAGTATGCTATCTCAAACACACTGATGCAGCTTGAAAATATATTTCAACAGCACTGCATTTTTTTGCATGTGCTTTAAAAGCAGCAAATTCTCAGACTATCAGTTTGAGACTGTCTTCGCTGCGCTGTTTTCTTGTTTGTCAGTCTAAGTAGCTTCCTTAGACAAGTAGAGAATGTTTTCTCTTTGGCTAATGTGTGGAATGTGACAACAGCATCTTGTAGTGGGCATTTTCCGCGAACACCCATACAGCAGGTTGCTCCTCAGTGTTCTAATCTGCTTTCTTGTCAGCTATCCAACTGCTTTCAGCCTCTTCCAAGTTCTTTTCTCTAGAGTGTGAAGCAGGCCTACAGAGCAGGTGGGACAGCAGTGTCACGGCTGGGCATTCTTCCTAGGATACACTCAGCGCGGCGGATAACATTATTTTCAAATCACATCTCTTTCACTCAACCCTCTCTAAGAAAAAAAAAAAAATCATTGGTGTGAGAGCTTGATACTAAGACTTATCTGTATTTAATTCTGCCTTTGTTCCTTCCCTTCCTTTTCATTCCACTGTCTTTTTTTTTTTTTTTTTTTTTTTTTTTCCTTTTTGGACCACATTCCATTACGAGAGACCATGATGCTCATCCACTTCACTGAGGAGATGTTCTCATTATGGCAACAGAACAAACGCTGGAAATAGAAGTATGAGGACGAGATACCTAATTACCAAATTACAATAAGAATCTCTGAAATGAAGCAGAACATAAAAACACTTTGTGCCACACTGTCTTCATCGTGGTTTCCCCCAGTGAAGCTTCCGTGTGTTTGTCTTTTGAATAGCAAAGCCCTATATTATACTCAGTTTCTGTATGGGACAGTGGGAAAGCATTCATGATTTTAAATCTCTGTTCCACGACCGAGTGAGTACCTGAAGCTCTGCCTGAGGATGTGTCTTGCTCAGTTCTAATGCAAAAATAATGGTACTGGCTTTGAAGGATTAATGTGTATATTAAATGTCAGCCATCGCTTAGCAAATATTTACAGAACAATGGCATATAAGTTCTGGAGGTAAAAGTAAAGAACAGTAACTATATAAATGAAGAAGGGAACATAAGGAGACTAACAGTGTGTGTCTACAATTGTTTTTTTTTAAAGCTCCATATCTCCTCTCTTATGGGTCTGACATTTGAATCTTATTGAAAAAGCCTCATTTTTCTCCAGTTTAAAAAGAGGATTTTTTTTTTTTTTAAAATTGAGAAAAACATAATGTAATGAAGTAGGGATATGGAATTTTGGAAAGTGAGACAGGAAATGGACAATCTAAGATTAAAACCTAAGCTGTTTCCATTCTATAAATAAACATCATGACTGTGACAGAAGAAGAATGAAATATGTTGTGGTGGCACTTGAGTTAAGGAAGATGACATCATTCACAAGAACGGGTGTTCAATACATGCCTGCCTCTAAATCAGAGATTGTATGAAACGTGTGGCTAATGAAATAAGCTAACGTTTAGGCAAATATTTCCTTGACGATGATACTAAACAATGATACTAGGATGAGCTTGACTTTTCATCTCTTTAGTGAGAATATTTCAAATTCCATTAATGTGTTCCAAACATTGGCATGACCCTCCTGAGCTTTCTTTGAGTGGAGCTAAAAGACAAGCATAGCTGATGAGGAGTGCAACTACTTGATAAATAAGGACAGCATGAAAAATTAACATTTTTAATATATTCTCTGACATTATTTTGAAAGAGCCTTCTCAGGGACAAGAGGCAAGTGGTAGACTTGTGAACCCAGGTCTTCTCTTCCCACTGGCCTTAGAAAACTAGAATTTCTAATATTCAGTAATCATTTATTATTACAGTGACTTGCCAAAATTATCTTAATTACTGTCACAGAGACCAGGATGATCCTGTTAATTTTTATTTCATTCTTTTCTAAGATCACTCCATTTTAAAAACATTCTCAGTTGTCTGTTACCATCAGTTTTAGGACCGATGTAACATTCAACAAACACAGTTGGCCTCCATATCATCTGTTTGAAATTTATTGCTTATGGCATCTTATCTTCATCACTCAGGTTCTGTTAAACATTGTTACCCACCTTAAATTTTTTTCTCTTATAAACTGTTTACAGTCAGCTAATTTCTTTGTAACAACTGTCAGCTAAAATCCCTAGAGTGCTGTAGAAACCTGAATAGGAATTTGGCGTACTGGTTGCCTCAGCTCCAAAGGCCATCTACTTGGATGAATTGGACAGTTATCCTTGCTCCTGCAGTTATTCCAGTCAAAAGCATGCAAAATAAGGCTGGATTCAACTCATTTAGTAAAGCAACCCCATTCAGTTTTCATAATTGACTGTGAATTTTCAATTGTGTAGTCCAGAGGAACTCAGGAGGGTGGCTGGCTGGAGCGCAGAAGTGGATTCTTGTGTCTGATTAAATGACATTCAGTGCTTTCCAGACTGAGCTTGTGGCATACTCTGCCCCAATTTTCCCATGGAGACGTGGCTCAAGTATAGGTGAATTAATGAGGGACATACACAGAGGTGATGTTGCTATTTTTACTCACAGAGTCCTGCTAGCTGCTGCCACCTGCCTCAACTCAGGGCATCACCAATGCCTGCCATAGCTCAGCAGCCAACCCAAGCGGCTCCCTCCCTCTTTTGGACCTCATATCAAATTCCAGATGGTCTTATAAACACTGACCTCAGTTTCCATGCAGGAGTAAGCTGTGACTAGGCATGATTGTGCCTGTCATTTATGACATTTTGTACAGCTCAGAGGCTCTCAATGTCTTGGTGCAAAGTGACATTTAAATCTGGTTTAAGACTCAGGGGAGCTGTCATTGATTTACAGTTTTAATGTAATAGGGTGGTTGAACCTACAGTTTACTTCCAAACACACTGTCAGCATACGTCCTTCCTTTGCAGATGAAAGTTCACACCTCCTTTCCATTTTTTCCACCCATCACAGCCACTATAGTTTGCTTTGCTTCAGTTAGGCAACTTGTAATATTATCCACCATTGAACTCATGCACATTTCAGATAATTAATGAACTTGTTTGTCCGGAGCATCATGCTCAGGCTTTCATCACTTTCCTTCCCTCCCAGTCATTACTTCTATTCTGAACTTGGTTAGCTGACAAAGCCACTGGCTGTGTGTCTTCCTTTACATTATGATTGATTTCCAGCCAGTGAGTCTCTAATAGTTGTCATCGATTCTTACTTTTTATTTCTTCAGCCTGGACCTGGGTATAAACTGATATAAATGTTGCCAGCTATTCAGAATAGGTTGTTTTCTCATGCCTTAGTCTAGGCTGGCATTGGAAATGTTAAGAACCCTTGGCAGGTGGCACTTGGCTTCTTACTCTGAGTTGCAGTTCTAGAGTGGAGTCAAACGGGATCAAGCTGAGGAGCAAGACTGCCAAGGTTTGCCTTCCAGCCTTTCCCAGTTCTGCATCCTAATTTGAATCTAACACACTAATAATGTTCTCACACCTGTGAATGCCTCTCATTGCACATTAGAAATTCCATTTTCCTCTGATGTTCATAAGCCTCGGTTGGCTACTACCTTCTTCTTATCCGTGTTACACCTCCTCTTTCCTCTGTCTGCTCCACATAAGAGACCTCTATATATGCATTTTTCCTTCCATCCACGTGTGAGCCCTCAAGGCCTTTTTACTTTGTTCCCATTGTCCTTCTACCCTGACAAAAATGTCAATGATTTCTATTTTGAGGAAATATTTCAAAATTCACCTTCTTAATGAAACCTCTTTTTTCATTCAGCCAACCAAGTTATTTCTTCACACTCTGTACACCTCTCATTTCCTTAGTAGCCCATCTTTTTTCCTTTGGTCCCTGCTCTCACAGCATCTATGTTCTAGCTCGACCTCAATCCCCAGTTGATTGATGGATCCACAAGAACTACAACAATCTCCTTCTCATTTTTTAGACTTATATTAGATTTATTATATTGTTTTTCCTCAGAAAATGGGCCTTAGCTGTAAGTTTTCTGGCAGAAATTCCTTGTTTTGAAGTCATCCACGTGGGCCCATCATTTGTGAGAGAATGTGGGAAGCAGGCATGGGAAATGACAATCAAGCCATTAGGAAATTGCATGAGAGGGTTATCTGTTCTCATAGGGATCTCTGGAGTTTGAAGGGCACCTTGTGTTTCCCAAGTTGCTGTTCTCTCTCTGTATGTAGACCTTTGGAGGCAACAGACACCCAGATGTAGGATTTACCTTAAGGAAGAAAGCAGCTTCCTCTGGCCCAGGCAATGCCTAAGAAGGATTCAGCTCTTACATGTCAGCAGCTCCTTTAGAGCCAAAGGATGAGTTGCGTTTCCCTGAAAGAGGAAGAGAGAGGACAGAACATTCTACAGCCTTAAATAAATCAGAGCAGACCATGATTCATAATGTAAGCCAAATAAACATTTGTTATGCTCCATTTAATAACAGAGTGAGTCATAAAGTTATAAAGTTGACAAAGTATCCTGGATTCCTAGAATATTGGAGACTTTTTAATCCACGCTGTGATTTTATTCCTCATAGTGACCTTCAGTGAGAGTTTGCCAAAGAGCTGCTTGTCTCTCTTAGCAGCTGGGGACCACAGGAAACAACCTTCCACAGAGCCTAAGTGTTAACCTTTCCACTCTGCAATGGAGTGCCTGTATTTTGTAAATTAGAGCCATCAAGATTACCTATAAGACTCACATTTTCAAGGGTCTCTCCAACTAATTGCTGTGGTAGATACTTTACAGACCAGTGTCCTTCCCATGATTTCCTTTCTGCTACCCAGAAAAAGATGTAGATATTTTTTGGCAGATAGGGACATAAAATCAGGGGTCCTAATTCAACAAAAGAAAACTAAAACTGTGGTACTTTTGAACATACTATGAATTATGCAGTGGTGGCAAGTATCCAGGGGCCCTATATTTCTAGAATGCTAGAAAAGACATCAGAGTCAGGATTTTGTTGTGCACACTATCTCAGGTATGGTTTTTCCCAGGGTTAAATGATACCAGGCAACATCATCAAAAGGAAGGCCCAGCCAGAACTAGGCCGCAGCTCCTGAGATCTTTATCCAGGTTGTCTTCTGGAGTGTGGCCTCTCCAATTCTGCAAGCGACAAAGTGTAACATTTGGAAATAGTGCCCACTAGACAAGCTCATTAAGATACTTGGTGTTAGTCAGCGGAGGTGGCTCGGTAGTTAAAAGCAATGTTGTTAAGTTAAGCCCGGCATCTGACTGGTCAGAGTTATGGCAGCAACACAGTGTGATTTCTGGGGGACTTGGCCTTGCCAGCCTCAATGAAACAGCAAGTCTTAGGTTCAGTCTACTTTCTCATCTCATCAAAGTGGAAAGCTGATAGAAGATGACAACTTATGTTGTCCTCTGGCCTGTGTACATGTAGATCAAATGCTAACCCAAATGCCCATCCCCCCACCTTTCTCACTCCCCCACACTTCTATTATGGTTTGTGCATAGGTGTATTGCCCCAATGCCCCCTACACACACACACACAAGCATACACTCACGCATGCACACACGCGCATGCACACAAGCAAAGATACTTAGCGTTCTGTTTTTTGTATTTATCATCTATTTATTTATTTATATGTTTGTTTATTTATTTTTAAAGACAGAACTGATCACTAAGGGAGGCTTTGCCTACCTCATAAAAAAAAGTTCTCAGTTCTCAAGAAGAAAGTAGGTATTCAGGAGAAACTAGCTTCCTTACACATTCTATTCAGCACAAGTGAGTCCAGGTTAGCATTTGAGGAGGCAGGGTGAGACTGTTCTTGAAACCTAGTATTCCAGATACACAGTATAATCCGTTTCCCCCAAGGGTACCACTCTCAGGCCAGCTGTTTTGTTGTTGTTTGCTTGTTTGTTTTCAATATAGATAAATATTTGATAAATGTTTCATTTCAGGCAGACAAACATCTGGAGACAAAGCTAGGCTCTTTGCAGAGCTGGCACAAGAATGCCCAGAGCTAGTGCACAGTGCTTCCATTTTCTGGCTGCACTGAGACTGTAACAGACCCATTAACTTTGCATGTGTGCTGCTTTCTTATCCAGAGTCACTCTTAGGCCCTTTCTCAGCAAGCAAAGTTTTTGTAGCTACCAGCTTAGAACTGATATCCCTTTTTGAGCTCCTGTTCCCTCTAGGTCTTTCTATCTCCCTCTTCTTTCATAAGATTCCCTGCACTCTGCAAAAAGTTTGGCTATAAATCTCAGCATATGTTTTCATACCTTGCTGGGTAGAGTCTTTCAGAGGCCCTTCGTGATAGGCTCCTGTCTTGTTCCCTCTTTTCCCCTCTTCTGATGTCCATCTCTTTTGCTTTCTGGATTAAGTTTGAGCATCTTACCAAGGTCCTCCTTCTTGATTAGCTTCCTTAGGGGTACAAAATTTAGGAGAGCAACAGAACCAAAAAATTTGGGCACAGGACTCTTTTCTGAGACTGATACTCCAAAAAAGGACCATACATGGAGATAACTTAGAACCACTGCCAGAAGTAGCCCATGGCAACTCAGTGTCCAACAGGATTCCCCAATAATAGGAACATGAACTCATGGGCTGGTTCTTTGATCACCTCCCTCTGAGGGTGGAACAGCCTTACCCGTCCTCAGAGGAAGACAAAGAAGACAGTCCTGATGAGACCTGATAGACTAGGGTCAGATGGAAGAGGAGGAGGACCTTCCCTATCATTGGACTGGGGAGGGGCATAGGAGAAGAAGAGGGAGGGAGGATAGAATTGGGAGGGGGTGGGGGATGGGGCTACAGCTGGGATACAAAGTGAATAAACTGTAATTAATACAAATAAAATAAAAAATTAAAAAAAAAGAATTGATATCCCTTTGGACATCCATAGGCCTAGATCTGATGACTCAGTTCTTCTTCAAATCTGAGCCCAGAGTGGAAAAAGTTTGTCCTCGAACTTTGTATTGGATGTCAAAATTACAATTTCACTCTCGTCTATACCTGTGATATTTAGTTCCTTGAGGGAAAAAAAAACAGTATTTATTGTTCATATATTTATTCCTATGCTAATCTTTCCACCTGGAAGATGATATTGAATTAATAGTTTTGAATATTGAAGAATAATGGAAATAATTACGATTAAACAGGGTTAATATAAAATCACAATTAGTCCTCCAATCAAGTCTATTTTAACTATTGGAATGTGTACATTAATTATCAATATTGAGAATTTATTGCTATCTTAAAATGTGAATTATGATCCTGAATACGGTAAGTCTTTTAGAAGACTTCTAGACAGTCATTTTTAACTAACTAATAAATTTAAAAATAAATATGACAGGCACACAGTACTTGTGCTACACATATGGACTGCCTATTGAAATGCTGGGTAAATTTCCAGATATCTCTTTATGCTGTTGAAAGGAAACACTTGCTTCTTCTCTTCTTTCAAGTTAGTAATTAACCCACATGATTCATGTTTGCACATATTAGCATAGTATCTTAACTGATATTAGTTAGAGTTAAATTCGTATTATTTTCTCAGATATCACTGAAACCTGTTGATAAGACAGTCTTACTAACTTTGTTGATCTGATGGAAAATTCATTTCTGTATCTCGTAAATTTTCATTGACATGCAATGCAGGGCCCAGTATCTGCTGAACTCTAGCCATTCCACTGAAAAGCATCAGGTTTCATGAGTACTTGCTCTATAAAATTTCAGGGAGAACAATAAAAAAAGAAAAAAATTCAGGGAGTTTTGAAACTGACACTCTTGGTAAGTGGGAAACACGCACACTTGTGTTTCTGTGTTCATTCACGAATGCTAAGATGGAAAAGACTGGCAACATATTGACCATTTATCCACAATCATTGTCTTTGCAGACTTACACTGAAGCCATTCTAAGAAGTACTGTTTCTAAGTCCTACCATGTGATATCAACAGATATTACAAAGCATACATACTATTTGAGTCTCATGATTGTACTTCCTTTGAGAAGGATGTGTTCTAAGGTGCGATACTGAGGAGATGGTAGGAGGAGGATTCAACAATGATGACAAAAGTGGTACCCAGGAGAAGTACTGAAAGGAACAGGCAGGTTGTCAAGTGTTTGAGCTGGAAATAGTCTCACAATGAGTGGGAAATAAGCTGCCTGGCTCAAGAGGAATGCAAGAAGGAGTTCAGGTGATAGATATTCCCCAAGGGCCCTCTTCATTTGTGTTTGCTTCGACAGCTTTCTCTGGTGCATCAATAATTATTGAATTGAAGGTCTATGCCTTCCTAGACCATTTATGAACAGATTAGTGCACAGAAAGCAAGAGGATATGGAGGAAAATTATCCACTGGAACCTGCTAAATGCCACACATTGAAAGTCTGAAGTCCAAAGTGGGTCACTGAGTAGAGTTGGTGTTTGTAGTATAGCTATAAAATGACTTGTTTTCCTTTATCATATTTACTTACATGCATGAATACCTTCCAGTTATATGAAGTTATCCTTGTACTTAAAGTAGTTCATGGCTAACGAGTCCAAGCCTTACATGTTTAGGATTAAGTCCCGTAAAATCCCAGCAGCTATTAACAGCGTAAATTGGTAGCCCATGGATTTCGAGTCACAGTACATTTCTACTGGTTTTGTGATAGGCTTCCTTTGAACTTACTCAGTGTTTTCTCCTCAAAAGTGGTGGATTAGAAAGTTTCAGATATTGCAAGCAAGGATTAAAGGAAATAAGAGCATCATTTAAGAGGAAGTACACTATGGATATTTTTATATGAATGGATGTAAAACACTTTCCATACAACACCCTTAGCAAATACACAAATTCAATAATTCGCAAGTTGTTATTTTAAGTGAAATGAGCTTGAAGCTTCTTAAAGTTGCCCTGATACTTTAAGGTGTTGGTTCTGAGTACTGCTCACTGGCATGAGCTGAAATAGTGTTAGGAGTCCTCTTCATAGCTGGGATACATTGTAGATAAGCATGCAAATAGAAACTTGCTTGTGCAGGTCATTGTTACTCTGTTTCAAATATGCATTTTTCTTTTGTAATTGTTTTTTATTTTTATTTATTTTAATTTTTATTATTAGTTACATTTTATTAACTCTGTATCCCAGCTATATCCCCCGCTCCCTCATTCCCTCCCAATCCGCCCTCCCTCATCTCCTCCCTGCCCCTTTCCAAGTCCTCTGCTTGGGGAGGACCTCCTCCCATTTCATCTGACAATGTTTTATCAGATATCTTCAGGACTGGCTGCAAAGTCCTCCTCTGTGGCCTAGCAGGACTTCTCCTTCCTTGGGGGGTGGGGAGGACAAAGAGCCTGCCATTGAGTTCCTGTCAGAAATAGTCCGTGTTCCCCTTACCATGGGAAACCAATTGGTTACTGAGCTACCACAGGCTACATCTGAACAGGGGTTCTAGGTTATATCCATACAGGGTCCTTGGTTGGAGAAAAAGTCTCAGAAAAGACCCCTGTGCCCAGATATATTTGGTCCTTGTGGCGCTCCTATCCTTTCCACGTCATACTAACTCCCCCTTCTTTCATATGATTCCCTGCACTCTGCGGAAGGTTTGGTTATGAGTCTTAGTATCTGCTTTGATACACTGCTAGGTAGAGTCTTTCAGAGGCCCTCTGTGGTAGGCTCCTGTCCTGTTACTTGTTTTCTCCTATGTCCAATGCATATCCCATTTGTCTTTCTAAGTGAGGATTGATCCTCTTTCTTGTTTATCTTCTTTAGGTGTATAGATTTCATTATGTTTATCATATCTTATAGGTTTATATAAGTGAGTACATACCATATGTGTCTTTCTCCTTCTGGGATACTTCACTCAGAATGATCTAGAACTCATTGGCACAGGAGACAACTTCCTGAACAGAACACCAACAGCACAGGCTCTAAGAGCAACAATCAATAAATGGGACCTCATGAAACTGAAAAGCTTCTGTAAAGACACTGTCTTCAGAACAAAACAACAGCCTACAGACTGGGAAAGGATCTTCACCAACCCTATATCTGACAGAGGGCTGATATCCAGCATATATAAAGAATTAAAGAAGTTAAAAAGCAATAAATCAAGTAATCCAATTAAAAAATGGGGTACAGAGCTAAACAGAGATGTGGAGGAACATAGAATGGCAGAGAAACACTTAAAGAGATGCTCAACATCCTTAGCCATCAGGGAGATGCAAATCAAAATGACCCTGAGATTTCACCTTACACCCATCAGAATGGCTAAGATGACTAACTCAAGTGACAACACATGCTGGAGAGGTTATGGAGAAAGGAGAACCCTCCTCCATTGCTGGTGGGAATGTAAACTGGTACAACCACTTTGGAAGTCAATCTGGTGTTTTTTCAGACAATTAAGAATAGTGCTTCCTCAAGACCCAGCTATACCACTGCTAGGTATATACCTAAAATTTGCTCAAGTACACAACAAGAACATTTGCTCAGCCATGTTTGTAGCAGCTTTATTTGTAATAGCCAGAACCTGGAAACAACCCATATGTCCATCAACGGAGGAATGGATACACAAACTGTGGTATTTTTATACAATGGAATACTATTCAGCAATCAAAAAAGAGGAAATCATGAAATTTGCAGGCAAATGGTGGGATCTAGAAAAGATTATTCTGTAATTGTTTTCATTTGTGAACTTGTATTCTTCCTCCATTGGGTGTATAAATGCTATCATTACTTAAAGAAACAAGTAAGAAGACTTAACAAAAAGGTGGATGAGCAATTTAATTTCACTAGAAGAGGGTGAGATTCTGTGCATGACTCATGATATGCCTTCTTGATGGTCTCTGTAACCTATTAAAACTACTGATTTGAGAGTTGCAGGAAGATTGTGGGATACAGTAAAATGTAAGAGATGTTTAGCTGACACTGCAATGCATTGGGTATATAAAAAAGTCATAAACTTTTTTAATTTATTAATTTTTTATTAATTATAATTTCTTCACTTTGTATCCCAGCTGTAGCCCCCTCCCTCATCACCTCACAATCTTACTCTCCCTCCCTCTTCTCCTCCCATGCTCCTCCCCAGGTCCACTAAATTCTTAAGTAACATTGCTTATGAAAGATGAAAACTTAATGAGATATGATAATATCTTAGTACTGTTGTTGGCTCTTATTGTGTCTTGTATTTTATTTTATATGACAATAAATTCCTTTTTATTTCAGTCCTTCACTTAACATTCATGTTGAAGAAATGGATTGGTTAATTTGTGAGGTTTGTGGAGTGACAACAGTTTAACTATTTTTAATATTTTAAACTTTATACATATTAACCTAATAAGTTTTAGACTACCAGAATATAATATCAAGATCTGTGCTGATGCAGTGGGAATTAAGTTTATTTTTTGTTTGTTTGTTTTGTTTTTGTTCTGAGACAAGGTAGTCCAAGTTACCTGAGGCTCTCAAATATGTGTTTGGTTTTCTTAATCCAGCATTTATAGGCATACACTTCTATGCCAAGCTTGTACTTTTATTTTTATAAGTACTTGGAATGAAATGTTTAGTCTCAGCCCTGTGGAGGCTTGAGAGGAGGAGCATGTGTTTGAGGGTTACCTGGGCTGCTACATAGAATATCACTCAAAAAATTAAAGTACAAAATAACAACAACAAAAAAAACCCACAACTTCTTCGTGTGCTTGTAATACTTTATAAAATTAGCTCACTGGATCTTACAGTAACAACACTTTGAGAGACTGTTAGTTCATGTTATTGATAAGGTAATTGCAGAAAGGAAAGGTCAAATAGTGTGATCATGGTCAAATAGTTAATAAATGGCAAAAGTGAATTTGAACTATGATCATGTAACACCACAGTTCGTATTCTTAAAGACACCACTGAATCATCTTTATGGAAGAGCAAATTAAGAATCTCTTTATCTGTCTATCTATCTATCTATCTATCTATCTATCTATCTATCTATCTTATTTATTTATTTATTCACTTTACATCTGGATTGCAGCTCTCCTCCCTCCTTTCCTCTCAGTTCCACCCTCAAACTACTCCTCCCCCATTCTTCTGGGGAAGGACCCCTTATGAGTACCAACCTGCCTTGGCACATCAAGTCACACAGAACTAAGCCCCCAATCCTCTCCCACTGAGGCCAGACAAGGCAGCTAGGGTAAAGGGATCCAAAGGCAGACAACAGAGTCAGAGACAGCCCTGCTAACATTCTACCATTGTTAGGGGATCAACATGAAGCCCAAGCTGGACATATGTAAAATAGGTTTAGGAAGCCTAGGTCCAGGCCATGTGTACTCTTTGGTTGGTGGTTAGTTAAGTAGTTAGTTAGTTTTGGTATGTGTATTTGTGTGTTTATTTGTTTTGTTCAGTATCTGTATGTAGTGTCTGCAGTCCTGGACTCACTTTGTAAACCAGGCTGGCCTCGAACTGACAGAGATCTGCCAGACTCTTGTCTTCCTGAATGCTGGGATTAGAGGCACATGCTATTCCACTGGCACCCAGGTTATTTTATTTTTTTCCTTTTTTTAAAAATTTTTATATTAATTATAGTTTATTCAATTTGTATCCCAGCTGTAGCCTCCTCCCTCATCCCCAACCAATCCTACCCTTCCTCCCCCATCTCCTCCCATGTCCCTTCCCTAGTCCTCTGATAGGAGGTCCTCCTCCTCTTCCATCTGACCCTAGCCTATCAGGTCTCATCAGGACTGGCAGCATTATCTTTCTCTGTGGCCTGGTAAGGCTGCTCCTCCTTCAGGGTGAATGATCAAAGAGCCAGCCACTGAGTTCATGTCAGAACGAGCACCTGTTCCCCTTGCTAGGGTACCCACTTGGAGACTGAGCTACATGGGCTACATCTTTGCAGGCATTCTAGGTTATCTCCACGAATGTTCCTTGGTTGGATTATCAGTCTCAGAAAAGACCACTGGGCCAAGATTTTTTAGTTCTGTTCCTCTCCTTGTGGAGTTCTGTCTCCTCCAGGTCTTTCTGTCTCCCCCTTCTTCCATAAAAATCCTTGCACTCTGCCCAAAGTTTGGCTATGAGCCTCAGCATTTGCTTTGATACCCTGCTGGGTAGTCTTTCAGAGGCCCTCTGTGGTAGGCTTCTGCCCCAGGTTAGATTATACTTATGATTTTGAATGTTTTCACCAGTTTTGAAATCAGATTTTATTTTACTTAAGAAATAACTGAACAAAAAATATATACCTTGTCATTTTTTTGTCCATATATTCAGTTTACAGGTAAAATGAGTATTTATTTGAAATAAATTATAGATTTAAATTATATTTTTAAATTAATTTTTTATTTTTATGTTAATTACAGTTTATTCACTTTGTATCCCAGCTATAGCCCCCTCTCTCCTCCCCTCCCAATTCCACCCTCAGTCCCTCATCTCCTCCTATGCCCCTCTCCAAGTCCACAGGAGACTTTCATCTTACCCTAGCTAATCGGTATCCTACTCTAATTATTATACCATTTTCTAAACTAATAATATACTAAAATTATTTGTATCAGTAGTTTAAACAAAACTTATTCTGGTTATTTTTTTTCACCTTCATACCTGTGTCATTATTTTCTCATTACTGATATATGTCTTAAAACACTGTGTCACTCAGTGCCCAGGCAATGACCAAATTCTAAATTAGCCAATTTAAATCAACCTTAACAGACTGAGAGAAAAAACAATCCTTCAGTATGTTTTTGAAATAATTGTAATCATCAACAAATCAAATGTTGGCTTTTTTTTGTAATCTACCCACCCCACCCCATTCATATGAAACTACAAATCACAATTTATTTTGTGCATTCAGTATATGTATCTGTTGTATGTATCTGTATGTTTTTATGTGAATGAGAAAGAAGTTCTGAAAGCATGAGCAGCCCTAAACAATACTACTACAACTGGAAAAAAATGTAGAGCACTCTAGGTGTTCTCTTATGAATCAGTTTGGTGGTTAAGGACCTCACTCATCCTCCCTTTTTAGTTTTCTGCTTAGCAATCCCACTAAGTTGGCATGTCCACAGATAGCAGGCTGTGTCCGTTTACAAGTTTTTGATCTGGGCATGCCTCTTATTTTGCTCAGCCCGTAGCACTAGGAAGCTTTGCCAAAAAAAAAAAAAAAAAAAAAAAAAAAAAAAGATAATTTACCCTGCAGCATCTATCTCCGGAGACGCAGGAGAGCAAGCAGCCTTGCTTATGTGACGGGAAGAACATTCTCAAGGCGAAATTAAAGTATTGGCCAGGGGAAAAAAAAAAAAAGAATTGGTGAGTGTTTGAGTGAGACCTTGTCCTCAGGGGGAAAAATAAGAATGGAAGGGACTAGATAAAATACTTGGGAAAGGGAGCTTTTGCTCCACGGGACCCCAGAACCGTGAAACAGATTGAGGGCCAGTAGCAGCTTGTGACAGAAATGTACGGCAGGACTGAGCATCTGAACTCTAAGGGGGATTCCAACCGTGGAGTCTTATCTCAGCCAAGGCTTGTGTCCTTTCGCGTCACTCCTTGGGGCTCTCCTGTAAGCTGAAGATATCTGAGACTAGCAGGAGGTTTTTGCTAAGTTCTTCCTGACCTTAAATTGAAGAGAGCCTTGTCTCTAAAGAGGGGCTCCATCGGTTGGTCTTTTGGAACTCTCTCTAGCTCTTTGAGTTAAAAACATTTGGGTTCCGCTTTGAAATTTTTAACTTCTCAGTTATATGTAGTCTTAAGAAGGGCCATTGCAATAGCTTTTGCGTTACTCTTCAAATAGCTATAAAATTATTCTCATTAAATTTATATTAGATAAAAAACATTATAACTACCAATTCACTGATAAAAATGAAAGCAAAGTAGAAAAATCAGCAAAATAATTAGTATTTGAATTCAATTCGTTTATTGATTGAATCTAGCTGGGTATACAAACATGTAACTACTAAGAAAATATTTGCTATACTTTATAAGAAATCCCTCTCCCTCCCTTCTTTATGTCCTTACTTTCCTCCCTGTCCCTGTATGATAGTTCTTGATTGTCAACTAAACAGGCTCTAGAACCACCAAGGAGAAGAGCCTCTTGGCTTGTGTATAAGGAATTTTCTACACTAGGTAAATTGAAGTGGAAGCTATGCCAACATAATAAATGGGCTAGGGGCCTGAGCTTTACTAAAAAGAGAAGCCTAGTAGAACACTGTTTTTTTTTTGTTTTTGTTTTTGTTTTTTTTTTTTTTTTCAATGCAGTTTATTCAGGAACATTGAACAATCCTCGGACCCCGGGGAAAGCCAGCCCACAGCTTAAATAGCCTCTGGGTAGCCAACCCAGGCGTGCCACGGGGGCAATGCAGATAGGTCCACCTACATGGAAGCAAGCCAGATCCTCAGCCTTAGCCAAATGTGGAGTTGTTCGTGACAGAGAGCACTCACCATCGGGAAGGTGGAAGGCGGAAACCAGCTCCATCTTTAAGGCATAGCATTCCGCAGCTCTCTACAGTTCCCCCTTTTTGTTTTAGACGCATCAGGCAAGAGTAGAGGTCTGATCTCCGATATTAGAAATAAATTGGGACTTTGTACAGATGTTCATTTAGGTGTCATCCACCCAAAGAGCATCAGACCCGTCCGATACCCTTTTCTCAGAGGCGGGACCTGGGGCATCAACCCGCATGCAATCAGACATGCTCTTCTCTGGGTCCAAAGCGGCTGACCCTGAGTGCAGTGCTTAGCCTCGCATCCTGAGTGTATCATTTTAGCTTTTTATGGTATCCAACCATGCTTTGGGAGATACAACATAGGACAAACCCACTAAAACCTGTGCATCTAAAGAAACTAAGCAAGAGAGAGGACCCTAACTAAAACGTCCAATCCCCATCCAGAAAGGCAAAGAGGATGGACATCAGAAGAAGAAGAAAACAGGAAACAACCTAGGAACCTACCACAGAGGGCCTCTGAAAGCCTCTGCCCTTCAGACTATCAAAGCAGATGCTGAGCCGGATGGGCAACTGTTGGGCAGGAGAACGGAATTTTAGGTAAGAACTGGGAAATAGTAAGAGCTGGAGAGGACAGGGTCTCCACAAGGAGAGCAACAGAACAAGAAAATTTGAACATAGGGAACTTCCCAGAGACTCATACTCCAACCAAGGACTATTCATGGAGATAACCTAGAACCCCTGCCCAGATGTAGAACACTGTTTTAATACTGTTTCAGACTGTGGCCTGCTGCCTCAAACTCTCACTGCCATGATATCCGTGCTGTGGTTGGCTCTACCTTAGAACTGTTAGCCAGAATAAATCCTTCCAAAAGTCGCTTTTGTTGCATGTGTTGCCACAGTGGAGACAAGGCATGTCTTGTTCTTCTTTCTTTCTGTTCTTTCTGTGGTTCTCCCCACTCACCCTCTCTCTCCTTCCTTCCCTGCATTCCTCTTTCCTTCTCTTCCCTTTCTTGGTATCAAGCTCAAAGCCTGATATATGCTGAGGACAAGTGAATCTTATTACCTTATCTATTACATTGTTAATTTGCTAGAAATTTAAAAGAAATCAAGAGTTATGGTAGAATAAATTGTTAGTTATTAATCAAACTGTACCTACACAAGAATAATCATTATTATGGTAATAAAGTTTAATTCACCAGAGTTATTTTCAAAGCTTCAGTTATCACAGACATATGATGTTATAGGTAAAATAAAATAAATTTGTAGATCTTGATAAACAATTTGATCTGATATTACAATATCTGTATTGCATTTTAAATGCCCTGTATACAGTCTTTGTCACACTTCTACTCAATTTTGTATTTTCCTAGAAATCTTTGTTGGCCAGATTATTTTATTTACCAAAATAATTAGAAGAAGTAAAGTATTATAGTTCTGTATGATAAAGGGATCAGTTTTATGTGTGACTGACAAAAAAAACCAAGCAATTTTAAAAGTTTATATTACTAGCTTACCACAATATTCATATTTAATTGATTTTGTTATTGCATAAAATGTGACTTTGTATGGCATTGTATGTTTCCATTCTTTTTTAATTGAATGGGGATATCTTTAGAGGGCATAACTAAAATTTTAATACAGAGAACTTGCTAGTAATATGGTAAATATAACATTTACCATATTTATGTATATATATATATATATATATTTAACACAGTAGGGTCCCAGAAAGACTTGATCAAATGTTACTTTTTAAAAGAATTTTTACTTTGAGTAAAATGTGCTTATAATATATAAGCTTGTATTGAATCATCTAGTGGGTATAATACAGAGTAAAAATGAAATATACTATGATGGATATTGAAAATAATGAGAATCAAAATTCTGACATTTTAAGGCTAATAGAGAATGTGAAATGGAGCCAGAATTTATATTAGTTGATCCAGTTTAAACTTGTCCTGTTTAGTAGGGATCTGTTATTCCTATTAGATTTGGAAATTACATTAAATCCAAATTATAAGTGTTTATGGAAATTTGCCTTGCTCTCTACAATTAAAGTACCTAACCTCACAGAACTAAATATGATTTTGGTCTTCTAAGCAACATGAACCAACGTGAGCACAGAGGAAGGTAAAAACTGGTTACTAGGATAAATTTCATCTATCTGGGCTTAAGTGGAGCTAGTAATTTTATGTTATCTCCTATTCAGTCTGAGGAATTACAGGGGTGTTCCTTTGCAAGAGAATGACAGTAGTTAGAATGGATTATGAAATTAACTCCCTCAACCTTAGATATTTATTTCTCATATTTTAGCCCCTAATGGTTTATCCCCCTGTCAAAACTGTGTAGAGAGTCTTGTTCTTATATTTTCAGAATACCTGAGAGCATCCAAAGTGTTTTCCTATGTGCTGCCTCATCTCATCCAGGGGATTGTGTCAGGAAATGAGTGAGCATGCTACCCACTTACAGAAATCAAGGGACAGATATCAAACATGAATTGGCACATTTAGAACTGAAGTCAAGGTAATTGTGCTGTAATCATACAAGATGATTTTTGGTTGTTAAAGAAAGCTTGCTTGAGGAGAATGTAGCAGAATTTACAAAGATCATCTTTCATCCACACGGAACAAAACAACTTAAAAAAAATTGCTGTTTAAAATGGTGCTAATCTTGCTAGCATCTCCAACAAGAAGCAGAGCATGGCAGGAAACTACTATGATGATATTCACTGAAGGGTTTTAAAATTTGTTACAGGGTGGCTCACGCCAGGCTTATACTTGTCAATATCTGCATGTATTTTTTAAGGAAATTACAAATGCTCTAAAGAGTGTATTTTGCAGGGAGAAACTGACATGGTGTCATTGTAAGTGATATGAAGGCAAACTCAGAAATACTTTGTCTTGTTAAAATAGATTATGATTACATTTCAGGAAATTATTTATGCTCATCAGTTGGAATTCACATCTATGTGGCAATGGGAATTTTCTTTTTCAGTCCAAGCACTGAACTAAAAATCTACCAATTTCCCACTGATTTATTTCTGAAGGAATATGAAACTTATAATTGTTGTTAAAATGACATGAAATGAACTTGGTGCTTGTCTAGCATGCACAAGGCCTTGAAGTCAATCTCCTTGGTTTAATATTAAATAGTTGGAATTAAAATAACAATAAAAACTTCCTTTTTATTTTTGAAAAAGAAAAGAAAAAGAAAAACAGTCAAAGGCCAACCTTCTTTACTGGCAGACATGCTCAACCTCCAAATTGGAGCATGTCTTGCTTGGTTTCCTTGGCACATGGAACACTTTCACTGATTTCCCTTTCTTCATGTGCAAACTGAGATCATATTGTTTCATGTGGTTCTCATACTAAGTATGATATAATGTGTGTTTGTGCAAATATCATAAATTCAATTTTTGGCCAGGAAACATTTTAAATATTTGTAGAAATAGAATGATTTTTTTTTCAACACAGATTATCTCTCTGTTACCTTGTCTGTCCAGGACTTGCTTTGTAGACAACGCTGGCCTCAAACTTACAGAGATCTGCCTACCTCTGCCTCTGTGAGGACTGGGACTAAAGGCATGTGCCACCATGCCAGGTGAGAAATGTCTTTTTTTCCTTGAAATTTTCTATGTTAAGAACTCTGTAACAAAGCTGTTATTTGTGCTTAATAAATATAAATTGTGAATAAGGGTTTGAGAGTGCCTAACAATTCTGCTCTTACTTATAAGGAAGGAAACAGTTATTCTAAACACTCATTTCTTTCATGACTCTTCCAACTAAGTTAATTTTGACCCAGATTCATATTCAAAATTAAAGTCACTACATTCTCCCTCCTTGGTGATATGCATTAACTCAACAAACTCAGTGCCATTGTTTCTGAAATATAAAATGAATCTCAGATCTCATCACTTTTATCTATGGGGATTTCCATTCTTATAGGCCACTACTGTTATATGGACCAGTAAATATTTAAATAGCAAGAAATACTCTCAGAAGGCCCAGATTCAACACAACGACTAATTATCCTGAACATTCTCACCATTGTACTAGATTTTGTGACACTGGTTCATATAAAAGCTGGTTCATATAAAAGACAATGAACTGGACTATACAAGTAAAATATAATTGACCATTTTGTGATAGAATTACTTCTGTAAATAGGTAAATTTCAGTATCAGTTTATGCATAATTCTGGAAAAAACAGTGTTATTATAGACTGTAAATTGGTGGTAAGAAGCCAACTAGTTTGAAATATAGTCTAAGCCATATAATAATTTAAAATTTTATTTTACTATTTTTTGAGAATTTCATGCATGAGTACTGTATGTATATCATTTCCTTACTCCTTCCTTTATATATTTTTAATTATTTTTATTTTTAATTACAGTTTATTCACTTTGTATCCCCCCTGTAGCTCCCTCCCTCATCCCCTCCCAATCCCACTTTTTTTTATCCCTCTTCCTCACCCATGCCCCTCCTCAAGTCCACTGATAAGGGAGGTCTTCCTCCCCTTCCCTCTGATCCTAGTCTATCTGGTCTCATCTGGAGTGGCTGCATTGTCTTCCTCTGTGGCCTGGTAAGGCTGCTCCCCCCTCAGGGGGAGGTGATAAAAGAGCAGGTCATCAGTTCATGTCAGAGACAATCCCTGTCCTAATTACTATGGAACCTAGTTGGACACTGAAATGCCATGGGCTACCTCTGTGCAGGAGTTCCAGGCCATCTCAATGAGTGGTCCTTCGCTGGAGTATCAGTCTCAGAAAAGACCCCTGGGCCCAGACTTTTTAGATCTGTTGCTCTCCTTGTGGAGCTCCTGTCCTCTCCAGGTCTTACTATCTCCCACTTCTTTCATTAGATTCCCTGCACTCTGCCCAAAGTTTGGTTATCAGTCTCAGCATCTGCCTGGATACCTTGTAGGGTAGAGCCTTTCAGAGGCCCTTTGTGGTAGGCTCCTGTCCTGTTTCCTGTTTTCTCCATCCTCCGATGTCCATCCTCTTTGCCTTTCTGAATGGGGATTGAGCATGTTAGCCAGAGTACTCCTTCCTGCTTAGCTTCTTTAGGTATACAGATTTTAGTAGGTTTATCCTATATTATATGTCTAATATCCACTTACAAGTGAGTATATTCCTTGTGTGTCTTTCTGCTTCTGGGATACCTCACTCAGGATGATCTATTCCAGTTCCCACCATTTACTGCAAATTTCATGATTTCCTTGTTTTTTATTGCTCAGTAATATTCCATTGTGTAGATGTACCACAATTTCTGCATCCATTCCTCAACTGAGGGGCATCTGGGCTGTTTCTAGTTTCTGGCTCTTACAATTAAAGCTGCTACAAACATGGTTGAGCAAATGTCTTTGTTGTATACTTGAGCATCTTTTGGCTATATGCCTAGGAGTGGTATAGCTGATCTTGAGGAAGCACTATTCCTAATTTTCTGAGAAAGCACCAGATTGATTTCCAATAAATATTTGTCCTCTCTTAGATGTATAGTTGGTGAAGATCTTTTCCTATTCTGTAGACTGCCATTTTGTTCAGTTGACAGTGCTCTTTGGCTTACAAAAGCTTTTAATTTTCATGAGGTTCTGTTTATTAATTGTTGACTTTAGTGCCTGTACTATCTGTGTTCTATTCAGAAAGTTACCTCCTGTGCCAACATGTTCAAGGCTGTTCCCTTTCTCTTTTAAAATGTTCAGTCTATCTAATTTTTTTGGGGGGGTGTTTGTTAGAGATAGGTTTTCTCTGTGTAGCCTTGGCTCTCTTGAACTCCCTTTGTAGAATATGCTGGCTTGGAATTTGCAGAGATCTGCCTGCTTCTGCCTTCCCAAGTTCTGGGATTACAGGTATGCACCAAGGCACCCAGTCAGTATATCTAATTTTATGTTGAGGTCTTTGATTCACATGGGATTGAGTTTTATGCACTGTGATAAGTAAGGATCAAAGTCTCAGTGAGACAATAAGGGAAGAAATGATAGGCTCTATAATAATGAAAATATCTGCATCAGAATATAAATCCCAACTACAAACAGTAGATGTATGCATTTGAGCGAAGCACAAACTTTTCCAGTCTGGTCATTAGTAAATAATAGGGTAATAGTTTTAGGACGCTGTAATACCTATTTCCCAAATCAGTAGTGAAGATTTACCTTTTTCAAGTGATGAGAAAGTTGCCATTCATTTGACAGTGATCAGGTCAAATGATGACTGCTGTAGTACTGAAGAGCAGGACTTCAAATAATGAGACATTTTTTGTTCAGTGAAAAATTATCTATTGGATGAGGCAGGGCCATTATACACATGAATTTACAGCAGCCATGACTGTGTGCACAGGACTTACTCAAGACCAATGCAGCACAAATCTCACCTTGGGTAGGAAAGGCTCTCATGGATTGCTCTCTTTACCTGTAGAGCTATTAGCAGTTGCTGACTTCTGAGAGAAAGAGAACAAAATAGAAACTGAATTTTTTTATTAGCTATAATATAGGATGTAATTTTAGAGATCTCTGTAACATCTTTTACTCAGGATTTGCCCCTAATTCCATTCTTTTCAGATCAGTTAAAACAGATTAAGGCTATAGCTACTTCAGAGATATTTTTGGCGGTTAATTCTTAGGTCACTCATAAATTGTTCAGCTCATCACTAGCACATACTCTATGCTGCATGATTGTATTTACTTGTTACATATACGTTCAAAATATTTAAAAGCACAGTATCTATTCTATGGAGCTATATGGAGAATTAAATGAGGTTAGTGAATACTCTGCTGAGACATTGGATTCTGTTGATAAATGATAGCTATAAACCCTTAATAAGATGAACAGCTATGAATTCTTCTGAGCATAGTTGTTTCTATCCTGAGCCATAAGTTTAATAGCTTTGGTTGGTCACAACGTTATATTTTTTAAATTAATATTTTTAATTTGATGATTTGATGTGTGTCCTGTGCATGTTCGTACTTATTCGAGTGCATGTGTGTGCACACGTGATTGTGGAGAGCAGAAGTAACACATACTCCTGCGTTAGCCATCTCTGTTGAGAAAAGATCTCTGACTGACTTGGAGCCTATCTGTCGGGTAGAGTCGCTGATCAGAGGGGTTCCAAGCATCCTCTTGTCTCTGCCTCCCCAGGGCTCAGAGTACAAGTGTGTGACAGCATGCTACCTTTTCCTAAATGTGAGTTCTGGGGATCACATTCCTCAGGCAACCACATTATTGACTATGTTCTCATCCCCAGGCTATTACATGTTAGGTAAAATTTTAATGGAGATCAATACAGCACATTTCTGATTGTTGATACAATCCATATGATCCAAACGGAATGTAAAAACGGTCCCAAACCGAATGAACATTAAACGAGCTGGTCTTATATGAAACCTACGCAAAGCACTGTGGGACGGTGAGGAACTCTCTTAGTACGCTGTGTGCTCAGATTGTAGCGTAATTCACTATACCAAAGGAGTAAATCAAGGCTAAGTTTCAGAACTAGCAGTAAAGCAGACTCCAATAACGTGTTGATTGCTAACCAAAAGTGTTAGGTGCAAAAGCAAGAATCTTCCTTGAGATAGAATCTAGCCCATGTGTATATTTATATCCTTATAACAAAAGTCTTTAAATAAGGTGGTGAGTACACATTTTATCTCCATCAGACAGCAAAGATCGTGAGAATATATTTTTTGGCTAATTAGTTGATTGGAATAGTTCTTTTTCAACTTCTACATCACTCAACCCCATACAGTGTTACTGAGCAACACAGCACTGCTGTGTGGTTTTCCTCTGCCTAAATCTACCACTTCAGATGCATTTCGTTACTCTGCCTGATATCTAACACCTGTTACAACCCCACTTTACAGTTAGGTGGCTTGCCTTCCCTAGCTCACTTTGACAAGTACATTGAGGCATTATTTTTCCCAAGTTGATCTGCCAAACCAAAGCCTTTTGAACTTGTTTAACCCTTTACTTTGTCTTTTGCACATTATTTACATCTTCCATTCCTCCTCATCTTAAACTTTTCCATCAGTCAGTCCTCACATATTCAAGCTCTGCCAGGGTTTCTTATTTGTGTTTACTTAACACTTCATATTTTTGCAGTTTCAGTTTTCCCAGCCCTCATTTGCTCTAAACTCCACTTGATAATATTTTCTTTAATCTTCACCATGTTTGTTTGCCATGTGACTTTCTCTCAGATTTAAGATGTTTTGTAAAGGTCAAAACAAATTCCTTCTACTTGTGTTTCCAGAATACAGATAATCTTTTGGGGCCAATGTACCATCCAAAAAAAACCTATGAGTATAATGTTCTTGTTAAATGTAAACACAATTCAAAATTTAAAATTTGAATTAACCATATTGTGTGTCTTTGTCAAAGGGTATTAAACTGAGAAGATTATGTTTGTGGTTGACCTTGTCTCCAAATCTAATGAGAACATACAGAGGTGATCAGAGACTTAGAATATATGTGAGTAAATACTTTCTGAAAAATATTTTAGTGATGAACATAGTTCATCACCTTTAATGATCTCCTTTTGTGTTTATTTCTTTAAAAAGAAAACCTGGAGATATTTTTTTTTCTGAAGTCCTTTCCTCTGTGGGACATTCCAAATTAGGCTTTTGTGTTTCCCTGCATAATATGCCACTAAATAATTATCTCATTCAAGTTTATGTCAATGACATTTAGAGTGATGAAAGTAAGCTTAATTAACCTCTTTCTGTTCTCCTTTTATTATCCTTTGGTGTGGTTTGATGGTGATATTTACATTTCCTTTTATCTTTTAAATCTTAAGCATTTTCAATCAACTTATTTCTTCATATGGAGAGCTTATGATTTCTACAAACCCACAAATTCCTGCTTTAGCAGATTAAGTTACCAAGCACTTAAAAACTGAGAAAAAAATCACCTGAATAAAACTGATCTCAATAGATATAAAATTGTTAACTATTTACACATCATCAACCGCTATTCTCCTCACCATTTTGGCTTGATTAAAGATTCCTCCCCTACTGATTTTTTCTCTATTTAACCCGCTTAAATTTGCATCATTTTATTTTCTTTTATCACCACTGCTTGAGGCTTCCTGCCAGTCTGAATTCTAAAGTCCCTAATTTTTATATGCTTAAATGGTGTAAATGTACAGATTTGCCTGCAGGATTCCTTCTGCCCAATTTTTAAAACTCATTTTGAGGTCCCCTCCCTGACTAAATTCATTAATTTGTGTTTTATTTAATATTCTTTTGATCTATCAATTTGTCTGCCTGACTGCTTGTCTGTCTATCACCTATCTACCTACCTATCTATCTGAAGTGTATGAATATATATTTATAGGAACATATAGTTCCAGGTGAGAGGAATTTCTGTTTTCTATAGTTATAGATGATCACCCTTTTGTTGTGATCATGTTACTGGGATAATCAAAATAAATGTAATAGTATAATAATTAAAATAATTAACTCTAAATCCTCTCAGTATTAGTTCATATTCAGGATTCACATTCCTAGATATGTATCAAAGAAAATGCTTAACTTCTACTTCATAAGATTATTATGAACTGAAATAATGTGAAGGGTATAAAGTAACTAGTATAGTACCTAGACTATAGGCACCCTTGAAGAAATGTTAGTTTGTATTATTATTGTTGTAAACATAGTCTAAGACATTGTCAGTGTAATCTTAAGTAAATAGCTTCAAAAATGTTTAAGATATAATAGATGTTAGAGGACCTGGGTGTCTTTTTCATGCTTCAAAATAAATAAAATCCATTGTTAGAGTCATCTGTTGCTTTTATGTTTCTTCAGGTCTAATGGTGAGAATATATGTATTAATATATAATATAATAAATAATAATATAATATAACATAACATATTAATATTATATATGTGAATGTTTTTGAGCTTTTAAGGGGCCATTTTTAACAGAAAAGCAATCCATTTGACATATGTAACCTGTCACATTCTCTGGTCACACATGTAGAAGACAAACTTAGACACATTGAACAAAGGAACACATTGATGCTAGTTTGCATACAGTACCCAAAACTAATGCAGATGTAGGGAATGAGAGTCTCTGTGAGTATTTACAATACCTTCAAATCTCTAGTAACACACCGATACTCTAGGACAGAACTTAGGGATGAATTCTAGGCATTCCAGTATTTATTATTTACTTCCACTTATATATTAAAACCAGTTGGTTTCCCAAAGTGAGGGGAACAAGGACTATTTCTAACAGGAACTCAATGACTGGCTCTTTGGCCTCCCCACCCCACAAGGGAGGAGCAGTCCGGTTAGGCCACAGAGGAGGGCTTCACAGTCAGTCCTGAAGATACCTGATAAAACAGGATCAGATGAATGGGGAGGAGGTTCCCCACCATCAGTGGACTTGGAAAGGGGCACGGTGGAGATGAGGGAGGGGGGGACTGGGAGGGAATGAGGGAGCAGGATACGGCTGGGATACAGAGTTAATAAAATGTAACTGATAAGAAAAAAATAAAATTCAAAAAAAAAAGTACGTGAGTTTTAGACTTTCATCATTCCACTCCTTTCAACATTTTATATTTCTTATTAAATTCAGAAAGACATTTCTAACATGTGGTGTAAGAAGTTGAGGTAGTTGATAGATACATCCAATTGGTTCATATTTCTTAGAAATTCTATCTGTATATTAGTTCCGAAACTAGTTAAAGAATAATTATCTACTGAAATATATATGTTGGATGTTCTCTCTTACTTACTATGAAGAATAAGAAATGGGAGTTGAGGGTAGGAAAGATGGAAGATAAGTTTATTTTTATTTTTATTTATTTTTTATTTGTTAGAGTTCCGGCTTCAATAGGGAAAGCCACTGGTGCAGGCATGCAAGCTCACCATCAGTCAAATATGCTGTATCCCATGCTTTGTCTTTTAGTTAGTTTTTTTTTTCCTCCTGCCACTGTGATATAAAGAATGTTGCTGACTAAATTAAGTCATGGGGGGGGGGGTGGATGGCCCTACCTGAGAATAAACAACAAGGAAATTCTTTTAGCTTCTCAGTCCTATATCTAGAAGTCTTATTACACTTATTACATAGGAGCTATTCTGCAATAATGAACCATTTTAATTATCTAAATTTGTGTACTTAAAGTTGTGTTCATAAAGCATTATTAATGTAATTATGACAAGTTATTTTCATAAATTTCAACTCACTTATTTATAAAATTAAGCTATTAAGAAAACGAGTTGATAGATGTATTGTTCAGTGGTGGTAAACATTTCCCAGATTCTTCTTTAGGGATCTTCTTTTGTAGTCATCATTGTGCAAAGTTGCTGAACTATGTGATGTCAGTTCATCTAAGCAGGCATGTGGAATTCTGAGTCACACAAGTAAAGGAGAATTTACTTGCTATATAAATTTAGAATTCCCAGCCTCTCAGATATCTTGGCATGGATTGTCTTTGTCGTTACTCTATTGCAGGGGGACATAGCTTGACAAAGACAACTTATAAGAGAAAGCGATTACTTGGGGACTTGGTTACAGAGGGTTAATGCATTATCCTCATGATGGGTGGTGGTGGTGGCAGGTAGGTAGGCATGGTCCTGGAGAAGTAGTTAAAAGCTTACCTACCTCTTAAAGTGAAGGCAACAGACAGAGAGACACACAATGGGCCTACCAAGAGCCCTTGGAACTTCAAATCCCATACCCCGTGACATACCTTTTCTAACAAGGTTGCAATTACTCCAACCAGGACATACCTCCAAATACTTCCCAAAGTTTCTACTAACTGGGGAGCAAGCATTCAAACATATGACTCAACAATGGCCATTTTCGTTCAAACCACCACACTGACATATTTATTTTGACATAATTTTTTAGATACTAAAGGCTTCTCTTTTTCGAATATGTACTTGTGAACAAGATCCACACTGGTGAGGTTGAGACTGAGACTCTAAGAGAATCCTGTGGTACATTTTGAGCCCACATCAGGCATACTGCCATCACACAACATTTTTGTACTCACTGTTGCCAGCACTGGGTTACTATAAAACATGTATACATAGTCTTTAAAAATCTGCATATATGGGATTGGAGAGGTGGCTGAGTGGTTAACATAACTTGCTGTTGTTTCAGAGGACCAGACTTCAGTTATGATGTCTCACAGCCATCCATAACCAGACACATGGTTTGCATTCATACAGTCAGGCAGAAACTCATACACAACAAATAAATATAATAAATAAATAAATAAATAAAGTAAAAATAAAATCGACATGGTTGGAATAAGTGAGGAAGAAAATAGATTTTGCACTTCAGGGTTGCCTAGTTTCAGTGTGTATCCTAGTTATTCTAGTGTGTATTTGATTGAACTCAAATGTATATTTTACATCTACATAATTTTGATGGAAATAGCTGGCCTACAATTTTTCTAATACTGCATTCTACTTATGTTAGGATACAGCTCCCCAGGCTATCAACTTTATCAATATACATTAAATATCTCCCCAAGGAGTCCTTTTTAATATTTTATTGCTTTGTAATATAAAAGGAAGTGATCATATTTTCCCACAAGCTAGTTTGCATTAAACATCACGCTTACTCATTCCCATGGGTCCTGTTAAATTTACTGTTATAACAGCCAAACTATTGGTTGAAAGTCAAATCTAAAGTTAGATTCTCTTTGTGTCCATGAATACATGGGATACCACACAGGTATGAATTCCTGGGCCCAGAGATTTCACTTCTGTAATTTATGAGACTATCTCATTAACCAGGAAGAGTGGAGAGTTCTTCCTCTGTGAACAAAAGCAGAAACTGGAAAGGAAACGTGTAGGAAAGCCTTGGAATGCCAGAAGCATCTATTTGGTGAAGTAAAGAATTTCCACATGAGCGAGGAATTGGGGAATCATGTTTGACTCAGCTTGGTTAGGAACACTGAGGTGAAATATTACAACTTTAGGATTTGCATTTCGATACCTGTAACTTGATATTGTATAACACATGGCTGGTTTGAATGTGAAACATCCCCTATAAGCTTCCTTATTTGAATACTTGATCTCTGAGTGGTGCTGGTGTTTTTGAGAGCTTATAGAAGATTGAGAAAGTGGGTTCAAGAGTATTCCCCACTTTTTCTTCTAAGAGGTATAGTGTGTCTGGTTTTATGTTGAGGTCTTTGAGAAAAACAATGCAGCCAGTCTTACTGAAACCTGATAGGCTAGGGTCGGGTGAAGGGGAGGAGGACCTCCCCTATCAGTAGACTTAGAGAGGGTCAGAGAGGAGATGAGGAAGGGTGAGTGGGATTGGAAGGGGATGAGGAAGGGACTAGCTACAGCTAGGATTCAAAATGAATAAAATATAATTTATGAAAAAAAATTTAAAAGAATAAGGGGCTACAGATTTGAGCAAATAAAAAATAGTCACTGGTAAAAATCTAATTCTTTCACTTCTCTGTGTGTGTGTGCCTATAGCCAACATCAAACTCAATGGATAGAAAATCAAATCAATCCCACTGAAATCAGGGACAAGGCAAGGCTACCCACTTTCTCCATATCTCTTCAATTTAGTACTTGAAGTCCTTGCTAGAGGAATAAGACAACTAAAGGAGATCAAGGGGATACAAATTGGAATAGAAAAGGTCAAAGTTTCACTATTCACAGATGATATGATAGTATACATGAGTGACCCCAAAAATTCAACCAGAGAACTTCTTCAGCTGATAAACACCTTCAGCAAAGTGGATGGACACAAAATTAACTTAAAAAAAAATCAGTTTCATGAGGTCCCATTTATTGATTGTTGCCCTTAGAGCCAGTGCTGTTGGTGTTGTGTTCAGGAAGTTGTCTCCTGTGCCAATGAGTTCCAATGTCTTACCCGCTTTTTCTTCTAAGCGGTTTAGTGTGTCTGGTTTTATATTGAGGTCTTTGATCCACTTGGACTTTAGTTTTTTGCAGGGTTATGTATGGATCTATTTGCATTTTTCTACATGTAGACTTCCAGTTAGACCAGCACCATTTGTTGAAGATGCTGTCTTTTTTTTCCATTAAATGGATTTGGCATCTTTGTAAAAAAATCAGGTGTCCATAAGTGTGTAGATTTATGTCAGGGTCTTCTATTGGATTCCATTGGTCCACCAGTCTGTTTCTATGCCAGTACCATGCAGTTTTTAGTATTGTTGCTCTATAGTACAGTTTGAGATCAGGGATGGAGATACCTCCTGAAGATCTTTTACTGTAGAGAATTTTTTTTAGCATTTCTGGGTTTATTGTTGTTCCATATGAAGGTGAGAATTTTTCTTTCAAGGTCTGTAAAGAATTGTGTTGGTAATTTGATGGGAATTGCTTTGAATCTGTAGATTGCTTTTGGTAAGATGGCCATTTTCACTATATTAATCCTGCCAAGCCATGAGCATGGGAGATCTTTCCATCTTCTCATATCTTCTTCTAATTCTTTCTTCAGAGACTGGAAATTTTTTTCATACAAGTCTTTGACTTGCTTGGTTAGGTTCACACCATGGTACTTTATGTCCTTTGTGCCTATTGTGAAGGGTGTTGTTTCCCTAATTTCTTTCTCAGCCCTTTAGTCTTTTGTATACAGGAATGCTACTGATTTTTTTTTTTTTTTTTTGGAGTTAATTTTGTATCCAGCCACTTTGCTGAGCCTTATTTGAATGAGATGGTCATGGCAGGGGTGAGGGGCTGAGATTGTCCACCCCAGCCTTGCTTCTTATTTTATTCAGCTGTATACTTTAGATGTTTTAGAGACCAGTTTCATCATATTCAAGCTGCCATGTATTCCATGGTAATAATAGATTGTATTCCTTCATAAACTGTGAGCCAAAGTAAGCTTCCTCCTTTGTTACTTCTGGTCTGGAGTTTGATCACAGTAATGAGAAGAGTAAGGGACAAAAACATTTTAACATCATAAAAATTAATGGATAGCCACTTAGTTCTCTGGCTTGTTGACATCTGCCTGATTGTTCCATGGCCTAATTAGAAAAGTTATTGCCTTCCATATCACCCTTTTGGAAATCATGACACTTTGATTTTCCTAATGATTGGTTCTATGGCAGCTCTCCAGACCTGTCAATTCTGAGACCTCTGCTCCTTCTCCTTAAGTCCTAATTCTAAATTGTTTTAGTTACCGTTTAACACTTTGCAGCTACGTAGTTTTGATCATGTTGTTTCTGAAAATCCTTACGTTTTTCTGCTGAAACCTCCTTATCCATTCTTTAAGGTTTCTCACATGTTCATCTTCTGCAGGTATGCTTACTAAACTATACATTTCAATTATATCATGCAAATTACCTGGTATGTGTTTTCTTAACAAATTTTTTAACACAAGTCTGCAGATCTATATCTTACTCATTTACCTTCTGCATCTTTTTTTTTAAATTTTTTATTTAACTTTTATTAATTACACTTTATTCCTTTTGTATCCCCCAAAAGCCCCTCCCTCCTCCCCTTCCGGTCCCCCCCCACCCCCTTTCTGCATGCATGCCTCTCCCCAAGTCCACTGATAGGGGAGGTCCTCCTCTCCTTCTTTCTGATCTTTTTTTTTTGTTGTTGTTGTTGTTCTTCTCAATGCAGTTTATTCAGGAACCTTGAACAATCTTCTGACCCTGGGGAAAGCCAGCCCACAGCTTAAATAGCCTCTGGGTAGCCAACCCCAGGGTGCCTCGTGGGCAATGCAGATTACATGGAAGCAAGCCAGATCCTCAGCCTTAGCCAAATATGGAGTTGTTTGTGACAGAGAGCACTTACCATCGGGAAGGTGGAAGGCGGAAACCAGCTCCATCTTTAAGGCACGGCATTACACAGCTCTCTACAGTTCCCCCCTTTTATTTTTTAGACGCATCAGGCAAGAGTAGAGGTCTGATCTCTGATATTAGAAATAAATTGGGACTTTGTACCAATGTTCATTTAGGTGTCATCCACCCAAAGACCATCAGACCCATCCAATACCTTTTTCTCAGAGGCGGGACCTGTGGCATCAACCAGCATGCAATAAATTAAAATGGCTTAGGAAATTAGTTCAAAGTCATCACAAGACAACTAGGTAGAGATCAACATTTTGATTGGTCAATGATAACAAATTTAATTTGAGGATGTAGACAAGTTCAGGACAAAGGAAGTTATGTGAAATTTCGGTAAAATGCATTGTAGGTTTTTTTGGGAGAAATAATGTTTAAGTTTAAATACAAGTTGAAATAAATGTAACTTAATTTTTAGGTGTCACAATGAGATTTCCAAATTAGACAGGGCCATTACTTTCAGGTCAGCCTGTGATTTATGTTATATGCTATAATTTTGGTTTGTTCATAAGTGACCTGAATCCTCAGCTACTTGTTATCCCCTGGTAATTGGCAAAGATATATCTAGAGTTCAGAATTGGTGCATGAGGTCAACATCCTGACTAAATGAGGAGCCTATAACCCTACACTTGGTAATCTGACTCATAAATTACCTGTAGCTAGCTATACCAAATATGAAGATACTCTCATATCATTATTTTTACTTGCAACAGGATCTTTCCTTGTAGCTCTGGCCGGCTGGTGACTTGCTGCTAGGGGAAGTATGCTCTAGTTGTGGTAATTCTCCTGTGTCTGCCTCCAGAATTATATGAATATAGGCATGTGCCACCATGCTCAGCTTAATATCTTGCATTTCTTTTGTGGAAAGAATATGTATTAAAATTATAGAGTGGAAATAAGTTTTCTGTAGAAAAACCTTAACAGGTCTGTGTAGCTTTTAGAGTTTGAAAAGACCCACTCCTCCCCCTGTAAGTTAGCATATCAGTGGAAACTTGATGTCTTGGATATTACTTACCAGTATTCCGATCTGGTTGACGGATGGGTTGCACTTTCATTTTCTCACTGAATTAGTCATCTGGAAGTGATGGCTATTGAATTGCTCCAGGAGCCGCTGAGAGAGAATAGGCCAGGGAGTTTCTGCAAGATGTCAGCTGGTAAAAGGGAGGACATGATGTTTTAGTAAAACAGAAGCTATCTGCACCCTGACAAGATGACTAACAATTTTATTTTTAGATTTTCATTGTTATAGCACAGTTTAAGAATAACAAAAAATAATTTTCTACATTAGTTACTATACAACAAGAGGAGGGTTCTTGGGGACAGAGATCTTGGATTTGTTTTTTTTTTTCTTTTTTGAGCTTCTGTATGAATTTCCCACCATATCCTTTTTTAGTATATACACAATAAGTGTTACTTGTCTCAATACTGAGTAATAAAATAGTCTACAAGCTAGTTTGTTTGCGAGAAAATGCATTTTATTGCCATGCAATTGTTTAGGAGAAATAGTTTGGGGGATGATTTTATAAAAATAGTTGTTCAGGGACTCCTGATATAGCTCAGCTGGTAAAATACCAGCAACCCACCTTCTGTCTCCTGTATAGCGAAAGGAAAGCACAGATTCCTTCAGTTGGCCTCTGAAATCCACAGAGGAGTCATGATACATGCTACCCTCCCCAAAATAAGTATAGTTTAAAAAATAAGAAATATTAGTTTGAAAATACTGATTTCAGTGGATCATTCAGTAAGGCCAAAGAAGCTTGAGTCAACATAAAAATATATGAAAATGTATTTTTCACTTTTCACCCTTGATTATCATATTTGAAAAAAAACAGAGCCAGGTTCTTACAGGTAAAAGATGTGATGAATGAAAAGTGTGTTCACAAATGTTTTGGTTATGTTTCCTTTTACTGTGAGTGAACTACTAGACAGAAGTAACTCAAGGAGCGAAGGGTTTCCACTAGCTCCTGGTAGGAAGGTCGTGGCCATGGGAGCTCAAGGTCATGTTACATTCATAACCATGAAGCAGGAAGTGATTTTGATTTCTTAGTTCTCTTACTCGTCTTCCTTTAGTTCAGGGCCCCATCCCAGAGTAAGGGTGTCACCCACATTTTGGATGGTCTTCGTGCCTTAAATAAAATCCCTCATAAGCATTCAAGCAGGCTAAACTAACTCAGCTAAACCCTCACAGACATGTCTAGAGGCCTGCCTCCTGGACAGTCTAGGCCCTTTCAAGTTGAAGACGTTAACTATCACATATGTTGTAACCAGTTCTATCATAAACTAAGTTGAAATCAATGTAAAGTTGACTTTGTAGAAACCTTGAAGATACTCCAAATGTTAATTTATGAAAAGTGAGGAAAGGTGGCTATTTTGACCTAAAATATTTATTATCAATAAGATTTTATACTTTTATTTTTAGTATAAGATAGTAGATTTATTAAGAAAAAACTTTTGGTACATCATTAAAAAGTGATGTTTCTATCAACAATGTGAGCTTTTAAAATATATATTATTTTCCTTTTCACATGAAGACCAGCTATGTTGGAATTTAAGTAACTTAGTAATGGTCACACAGTATATAAATGTGAAAAATACATTTGAATTTGGGTTGCCTAACCTTACAGAATAGATTTTAAAATCACCATACAGAACTTCATCCAGATTGAAATAAATTCAAATAATATCTATAATACACTGGAAGTGAAACTCCCCTTATTTACAGTTACCAATTTCATTATTGAGCGGCCTTTGCACTTTTCTCTTTTAATTAATAAGAGAAGCTTTATTCTTTCTTGCTTAGAAATTGTAAGGAAATTGGTAGGAAAATGACTATAAGAGCAACACACAAGGCAGATAGGCAGAGGCAAGAAGATCAGAATTTTGTCACCAAAGAGATATTCAAAGCATTGCAAAGTCAACTAAGCAAACCTGGCTTCGAGAATCTATCCCAAAATCCAAAATGGAGCTTGAAGAGCCAGTGAAAGAAAAGAAAGGCTAATGAGAGGGAAGGAATGGTTTTATGATGCTATGCAGGAATGGCGTTATGATCGTGAGAAAGGTGGCTGCCAGAAGATATTTGGCAAGTTGGGAAATAATATTGAGAGTCACATACACATGGCTGGCGGGATGAGAGTACAGGTGTGACTGGACCAGCATCTTCCGGCAGATCTGTGGGATGCTGCTATAATCATGCTATAATGCTTAGCAGCCCATGAATACACACACACATAAAACGTCTGTAGTGTGAAGGCCAAAAAACAAAAACAGAAGTGCTAATCTTCAGCAAGAGAAGTCACAGGTTTGTTATCCTGGTGTTACTTTTGTCTATTTCACTGATCAGTTGCTTCCCGCCCCTAGTTTCCTAGTATAGACAGTCTCTTTAAAGAAGACATCTTCATTTTTAAAATCTTTTTTTTTTCTGTGACTGGATTTCAAATCATCTACAAG
Organism: Meriones unguiculatus; assembly: GCF_030254825.1. Taxonomy (NCBI): domain Eukaryota; kingdom Metazoa; phylum Chordata; class Mammalia; order Rodentia; family Muridae; genus Meriones; species Meriones unguiculatus. The sequence goes on along the minus strand of NC_083367.1, from coordinate 32,085,614 downwards.
TTAAAGAAGTGTTCACTCACGTGTTTGAATGGAACATGGTTCATTCCTTAAAGCCCAACAAAGCAACTTATAGCTTCTTCTGAGACTTTCTTATCCTCAAGACACAAAAGAATGTTTAAGAACTTCCTTCAAATTAGCAAGTTTTTAAGAATGTAATATGGGACAAGTAATGAACTTAGAAAGTAATTTCAATCTAAAAAGAACTCTATTAATGAAGTTTATGTAGAAGGGAAATGGCTGAAAAGATACTATTCTCTAGAAAAATTAGTTTCATCGTGTCTGAAAAGTAGATACAGATATGTGAAATTTACTTTTGCCTTCCAAATTGTAGTGTACTGAACTTTACAAAAATTTATTTAGCATGCAGGTGTTTTCTTGAAGCTAATCAACGCATTTCTCAACATCTACAGCTATTTGGCACAAAAGTGCCGTGGGTAGTGAGCATTTGGTGTTAATATAAATTACCAGAGACACAATTCCTTCTAAGGTGAATTGTTTCAATGCCAACATGAACGAAAGGGTTTTCTAGCAGTCACTTCGCTCATATGCTAAACTTGAGAAGAGGAAATGAAAAGATCACATTGTGGCACGGGCAATAATGCCACAAGATGCCAATTAAAATTTGTTCTGCATCTTTATAGGGAAATAATACATTGAGGTACAGGTTTCTGTTAGTTATGGGTCTCTGCATGTAAGCCACCTATCTTGCCTTCTAGAACTGTATCTTTCTGACTGCACTCACTCATATCCCAACCCCCACACACTTCAAACAGCATTGTTTTCTAGCGTATTTGTTACAAACATCTTCTCATCTTGACTCAGAGCCGTACACAAGTTCTGTGGTCAGGAAGCACAGAGGGGCTGGTTGACCTGTTGCAATTTAGACTGGAGATAATATGTTGATGACAGTTTCATATCTAAGTGATTTATTTACTGGTGTGAAAAAAATGGTCAGTTTCTTTGATGAGATTTTAAATTTTCTCCATTTATTGCAGACCTATAATGCATGTTGTATAATTACTTTTAAGACCTAATAAAAAACATACTAAGGATGCATTTCTGTATTTCTAAAATGAAGTGGACAACAAATAGGTATGAGTGAACTAGGCTTCTGGACTTAATATTTTTAGATGACCTAAGATGAATGCTTGTATACTACAGTACCCTGGACCCATGCATTATTTGTATGCTTGAAAAAGAGATCATTGTTCCCAAGATTTGACAAATAATGCATCAGAAGTTTTGGAACATCTGGCCTCAAGCTTAGATGAGTCACTGCCCCATTTTATGAAGCAAGCTGGCTGGAATAAGGACCATCAGTTAGGCATAGTAGCATCTGTAGTAAATCCTTTAGGAAATAGTGACATCTGATTAGCTAGATCATACTGAGCGGAGACTATCAACAGTCATCATTTTACTAAATGTCTTGTTGTGCCTCTCAACAGTGTATGTAGTCTTGGAGAGTTGGTTCTTTTGCTCCAGTTTTTCCTATCTAAGGTTGGGCCTGAGAACTTGACTACCTTTTAGTTTCTTGGGATCTGGATGAGGGTCATGAGAGAGAGTACTTGGAAAATGAAGTCACCTCAGCTACAATTCAGTCCGTGATGACAATGACTTATTAAGTGAGGCAGTTACGTGCTGCCAAACCAAAACACTTAGGTTACTCGGGAAGATGTGGATGTCAGGCAAAATGAACTTCACGCTGAAAGTAGAGCAGGGAGAGGAAGGTAGAAGTACAATGTGACCATATAAGCTACACTTAAGAGTCAGGCAGTCTTGGCTGTCTTCATCTTCTGTATTACTAACCATTCAGGGGTTTGATTCTAGAAGTGGTCATCACCAAGATAACAGAGGACATAGTGGGAATTTCAAAATAATTACCCATTCAGATTATAAACAGAAGGCTTGGCTTGTTCTTAGAAACTTCAACTTTAAGGACCTAGCATCGGTGAGGCAATCCCTCCCTTTGAGAGGAGGAAGCAGGTGGGGTAGAGAAGGAATTGAGATTCCTGGACTCGTGAGATGTAGGTGTTTGCGCACAGGATATTACTAACATGATCTGCCTAAGGCAGTGTTGCTGCTTCAGTGGGGAAGACTGCCTGAATCACCTTCTATGACAATGTAGCCATGAAGATGACCGGCCTAACCTTAGTGCAAGCTGCTTTTGCGGAGTACGTTTTCCCCTTTCTTGGAATTGATTGTAGGCTTCAGTTCCCAAGAGCAATGAAAGGGCAAAGATCTGAATACAGAAAGTTTTAGGACGGGTTCATCTCTCTTGGAAGCTGGCAATGGTTTAATTCAAATATGAGTTACTCTGAGGTACCAAGTCAGAATTTAGAGGTAGGTGGGCTCTCCCTTTGTTGTAAGGGAGAAGGTTGTTATAACAACAGAATATAGTTTTTGATGTTCGTTGGTGGGCTCATGTTTCTGTTTGAGTCCTCTGTATTGATCTGTGGCAGTGCTCAATAGAGCATATGAGCTGTGTGCAGGCAATTCCCTGGAGCAGATCCTCTTCTGCGAATGCTTCCAACCTGTTCAAAGAGCCTTTTGTAATTCTTGCAGATCACATCAATATGTTTTGTAAAAACATCCCATAAGACACCTCTAAAACTGTGATTGAACATTTGTAACAATCCTTAATTTTGCTTCTAATTATATATAAATGCACAACCCATTGGTTCTAAAATCTTAATAAGGGGAGAAACTCACTAGCTTCTGTTTTTCCTCAAGAGAGATATAGCATAAAGCTTTTATGCATGCCATCCAAACATGTTTTCTGAACTCCTTACAGAACTCCTTACATTGCCTTAAAAACTTTTTGGGTGGTATCAAACACAGAAAGAATACATTGGAAATTCATATACAAAGGATAATAATCCTAACTATAATTTGTGGATGACTATAACAATGATAATTATGTTACTTATTTATAAAATAAACACCATACGCAAGATTTGTAGTCCAATCACATAGTTGTAAACCCTAAACACATGTACATACAAGTAACACTACATATATATATATATATATATTTTTTTTTTCCTCATGTATATGAGCTACATATATATGTATATGTATATGAAGAGGAAGTTGGGGAACATAAGAGAAGTTGGAAGGGGAGGGATAGAAATAATGTACATACAATACTCATGTATGAAATTCTCAAAATAATTTAAAAATTACACATTGTAGAAGAAAATGTTCAGGTATTTAAATAGACTGAAATAAATGAGACATGATCTTTTATCCAATTTGAGTGATGATGAATAATCAAATACATACTACAGCTTGATTCTAGGAAAATGTTTGTGAAGATGCCCGGTGTGGTAGTGCATGCCTTTAATCCCAGCAATCAGGGAGGCAGAGGCAGGTGTATTTCTGTGAGTCTGAGCCCAGCCCGGTCTACAAATCAAATCCACAACAGCCACGGCTTAATAGAGAAACTGTGTTAAAAAATAAAAAAAAAATAAAAAATAAAAACGTGTCCTGGTCAGGATGCTCCCCCCTCAGGGGAAGGTGATCAAAGAGCCAGCAACTGAGTTCATGTCAGAGACAGCCCCTGCTCCATTTAAATTAGGGAGCCCATTTGGAGACTGAATTGTCTCTGTGCAGGGGGTCTGAAAGACAATCCTGATGAGACCTGATAGGCTAGGATCAGATGGAAGGTGAGGAGGTCCTCTACTATCAGTGGGCTGGGGAAGGGGCATGGGAGGAGATGAGGAAGGGAGGGAGGGAATGAAGGTGGGGCTATAGCTGGGATACAAAGTGAATAAATTGTAATAAATAAAAATTATATTTTAAAAACCCCAATGAACATGCAAATAAATAAATCTTTAAGAAAAACAGTGAACAAAAATAACTATTCTTGGTAAAATTATGTGGAGATTTAGCTTAAAGAGTTTATGTATTAACGTTTTCTTATCTTCAGCACCAATAAAGTAGTTAAACTGACTCTAGTTTTGGGCATTTTAAAAGTATATCCACATTTTCTAGTATCTATTAATTTTCTGCTGCAAAACATTTTACTGCCAGTGTATTTCAGCTTTGTAATCTAACTATAAGCAAGAGTATTACAGAGCAAAAGAACATCTGACCCTGTAATTCATGGAATTATTTTTTAAATAATGTCTTCATATTTATTGAATAGCAGTCAGTAAATGGAATAATCTGAGACTTGGAGAAATCACTACATTGTCCTTTAAAACAAGTGTGATTGAATCGAATGAATAAAATATTTCCCCCTATTTTTGAGAAATAATGAATAATAGAAAAATAATTTTCTCTTTTCTTAGCCATATGATTTTTTTGAAAAGCATTCTAAACTCTGTCACTTGCCTGTTCACTGTTTCATTACCCTCTTCTCTTCAGAAATAGCAACATGAGACACTAAAAATATCTTCCCTAAGTTTCTTTCTCTCATTTTCTTGTGTCAAAGTTTATAATGAGTATACTCATTGAAAAGCTTGAGGTTAGCTCTGACCTGATGGTTTGTCTGATCTAGGCTCTTTTTTGAGACAATTGTTCACGTGCTTTACTTCTGATAACAATGGCATTACTTTGTATAAGTTAAACAAAGTACATATCTGAATTTTTGTATAAAGATGACGTGGTTTTACATTTCTGTAATTTTAATCCCATTCAAAATGTTATCGCTGTTTATTTTATATGGAAAAGAAGCTTGCATCTTTTATTTAAATATATTTTCTAGTGTTCCACAATTCTTATATATTTGTAAATTAAAAGTTTTTGTTTTGTATTCTGTATTAATTTTAAGCAAAATAAAATTTGTCTGTAAAATATTTTTAAAATTAAACCAGCTAGGGCTGACAAGAGGGCTCAGTAGTTAAGAACATTTGCTTGAAACATAGCTTCTTCTCCCTTTCTCTACCTGGGCTCCTATTTATACCTTCTCAGAATATACACAAGGATGTATTTTAAGCTGGGAAAAACCATGCTTCCCCCCTCCTCCGCCACCAGGCAGTTTTCATCTGGTAAAGATCACTCATCCTCTGTCAAGGCTGTTATCAGCTGTGGATTCCCACATCCCACACTTGGTATTACAACCAAAAAACAACAAAAACATATTGATATAACACAACCAAAACTTCCACTACAGAGGTTTTCTAATGCCTATTCTCTTTCATAATTATTATACAGCACTGATCTACAATAGCCAAGTAAGATCACTGGCATTTGTTCCTATGTAGCAGAATGTTCCAGTATTCCTATATTAGAGCAGGGGAAACAACTTATTGGGTTAAGAAACACTTTTGAAGCCTTGTTCTCCATGGTATGGTGAAACCTCTTTGAAAGTGGAGACATCCCTTGGTCTAGCCTCCTGATTTGCATGTGCACAAATCTATACCATAGACTAGTGAGGCACTGTGAAAAACAGTGAATTTGCAGACAGGGAAAGATTCACCATGAGGAAAGGAATTCGACGTGGTTAGCAGAATCATGCTGATGTTTGCAGCACATCAGCAACAATAAACCGGAAAGATGTCCATATTTGACAAAATCAGAGCCAAACCCAACCAAACAAGAACACCACCTCAGCTTTCTGGGTATGGACTCATATTTAACCCTGGTTACTGATTGTGCTATGCTACTTCCCCAAAAGATGGATTTTATAGACCAGGGTGGAAAGACAGCCATGAATGGCCATAGAAAACTGCATGTCAGTAGTGCAGGGCAGAAACAGAAATCATGGACGTGAGCCACGCGGCATGATGTGTCAGGGATGTTCCTTCTAGTTTCGTGGTAGAGCACATGGCAGGCTTTCAGTGCTTTGCCTATGTCAAGACTCTCTCTGACTTTTCTTTCATGTATACTCCTGATGGGCAGTGGCTGGTCAACATGTTGGAGGTTCTGGAAACTTCCATTTGTGGATTTCACATGAGAACCTGGAATGAGCGGAACAGTTCAAAGAGCAGCAAATGTTTCCTAAAGGGTTATTATTTTTATCACATTTTGAGGAATGTGATTTATCTATTTTTACCATAGTTTTTTTTTTTTTAATAAAAGACCAAGTGAGATACATGCCTGTATTTTGGTATATTAAGTTAAATTGACCTAATTTTATTAATACAAAAATTGATGAATGCTGTAACTTTTTATTAAGATTTTTGCTGTAATTTGATACTTCTGAAAGTAAGACAGAATTATTTAATTTTTTTCAGCATTCCCAAACTAGTCCTGGTTATTCTATCAGACAAAACTGGAAGAAATCTTGTCATGACTCCTTTGCCTCTGTGCTCAGTAATTTAATAAATAAGACACTGTGGATATTATTCAGAAAGTATAGTTTATACTTATATAGAGATTCATATTGTCATCAATTTACATTGATATATATATATATATATATATATATATACTTCTATAGAGATGCATAGTCATTCACTCAATATATATGTATTCATATATATCCTGCTATGTCTTAGGAAATATTTTAATTCTAAAGTATAGAGTCAATGAAATCACATACATACACACACCACTCACACCATTGCCTATAAAGGCTTTTATGTGAAAATATGAGAAGAGACCCAGTCACACACAAAAAGAACCAATAAATGAATACACGACATGCTATTCATATGATCAGAACTATGAAAAATCAAAGGAAGGAAATGGGGTCGAAGAGTGCTAAGTGTTTACAGTTTTAAAAACAGTATTTACATTCATTGCATATGGCAGAGCCTTTCAAGTGATGGAAAGTGCTATTCATATTTATTTGGGAATAGCAGTGGAAACAAGTGAAAAGCCTGAAGAAAGAAATAGCCTGGGCTGAGTAAGAAATAAAGAAGTCAGTTGTGAGAATTGTTAAGTTCTCATTATCGATAATAAGAAAACAGACTACTGGAATACTAGATTTGAAGGTATAGAAAGATAGTGCAAGATACACACAAGAAAGGGGGTGGAGGTTGGGATATTATCCTGCTCCAATTCTGGATTTGGGGAGTAACACTTTCATATGATGAAATACACTAATCTCAGTTTTATAAATTGCTAAAAATTTAGCGAGTATAAGCACTCATGCCAGCAGCTACTCAAATTATAAAGTACCACGATTCACCCTGCAAAATGACCCACATTCTTTTCCCCTGTCCATTGGGAGAGCATCATAAAGAAAAATTACCAAATTACCATTATTTCTCTTGTCACAGATTGCCTACTCGATAATATCTGTGTCTGAAAAACTGATCATGACATGACCCGAGTCTGATTCCTTTCTCTCAACAGCATGCTTTTTGAGGTATAGCTCTGCTGTTTTAACTATTGAGTATAGTTTTTTTTCTTATTTTGGAGTGCTATTTTTGGATATAGACACTAAAATTTTCAGTTTTTTTCCTATTTGTGTCATTTAGACTGTTCATGATTTGTCCTTATTGCTAATAAAGCTGCTATACATACTGTTGTTTTTTTTTTCTGTTAATGTTTTTGTTCCTGTAGATAGAGTCTTGCTGTTTAGCCCAGGATGGCCTTAAACATGTGATGATCCTGCTTTAGCTTCCTGGGTGCTAAGACTATATCATGAACCACCATGTACAATATAGAGACTTTTTTTAATAAGTAAAAATATTCCTTTAGTATACATGTGGTTGTATTTATATCCAGATTGGCTTTAAATATTATATATATATAATACTTAATACATATATATACACACATATATGCATATGTTACATGGAAGAAAACTTATTGTTTTGAATTATAACATCTATACTTGTTTTATTATGTACACAATAGTATTTTTACTATAGTTCAGATGGGATTTTTCAGAAATGATGATTAATATTGCCATCATCCTCTCATCTAAATTAACTAGTTTAACTATTATTCATATATATATATATATAAAAACGAATATGAAGTCAGGTAGTGTCTTAGGATTTCTACTGCTATAATAAAACACAATGATCAAAATTAACTTAGGGAGGAAAGTCTTTATTTCATTTTAAGGTTCTATATTTAACTATTGTTGAGGGAAGTCAGGGCAGGGAGTGAAGCAGTGCAGATACATAGAAGCAAGAGCCACTGTGGAAGCCATGGAGGAATACTGCCTGCTGGGCTACTTCCCAAGACATATACAATCTGCGTTCTTGTAGCACCCAGGATTACTGGCCTCGGGGTTACACCACCCATAGGAAAATGGACTTTTCTACATCAATCGTCAATCGAGGAAAGCTCCTCAGGCTTGGCTGCAGGCTAGTCTTGTTGGGGCATTTTCTCAATTAAGGTTCCCTCTTCCTGAATGACTCTAGCTTGTGTCAGGTTGACATAAACCTAGCCAGCACAGGTAATATTTGAAAACCTGTCACTGGATAATTCGTAAATCATGGTGCTTTTCCAGGTTCATTCTTACTGCTGCATATGATAGATTTTCTTTTAATGCCGAACAATACTCTCTGTTTTATGTATATGGATCATTGCTTCCATTAACCTGTCACTAGACATCTATATTGCTTTCATGTTGGTGCTTTTCTTTTCTTTCTTTTTTTTAGAAATGTGTCAAATATTTTTTAATTTAATTTTTATTTTATCAATTATACTTTATTCAATTTGTATCCCATCTGTAGCTCCCTCCCTCTTCTCTACCCCTCCTCCATCCACTGATAGGGGAGGTCTTCTTCCCCTTCCATTTGATCCTAGTCTATCAGGTCTCATCAGGAATTGCTGCATTGTCTTCTTCTGTGCCCTAGTGACTGCACCCCCTTGAGGAGGAGGTGATCAAAGAGCAGGGCAATGAGTTCATGTCAGAGACAGTCCCTGTTCCCATTACTAGGGAACCCACTTGGACACTGAGCTGCCATGGGCTACATGGCATCCGTGCAGGGGTTCTAGGTCATCTCCATGAATTCCAAGATCCGTTCATATTGGCACATTTTAAAATTATTTGTGTTATTCCTCTACCTCCCTTACACTGTTATCCCTTGCATCACCCCAATATCAGGTAGGAGAGACAGAAGGTTAGTGAGGAGAGGGTAAAGTTGAGATCTTTAGACTACTTCTTGCTGATTAGGGTATTCAGGTTTCTCGTGTCAAATCCAATCTTTGTAGTCAGGATATCTCCAACTTCTTCTAGTCACACAGTGAGAAGAGATACCAGGAGCAGCGGTGGGAAAGCAGCAGCCGCCTCTTCTTCCTTGGAGTGCCCACTTCCATCTCTGGGCTCTGGCATTTATACTCTCTCAAGAGTCACCAGAATTCCAAACATAAACTATCTGCAGCTGGCACAATCACGCCTCTGCTAGTGCACGAGGCAAATCATATTTAGCAGCTGTGGACAATCTGAACAGCCTCATATTTCACACCTGGGATTAAAAGAAAAACATATTCAGATAACACAACTGTGTTTTTAAAGACACTGAAATCCTCACTACACTTTTGCATCTAGAGTATGAAGTAGCTTATAATGACCATAAGCAACAACAACTTTGTGGGGAAGGGTTTACCTCCCCTAACAGTAGTTAGTCATGAAGGACATTCAGGGATGGAACCCTAGCAACTGGCTTAACATTCAACCCAAGATTATGTGCCTGGGCTAGAAGCTAGAAGTAGTCACACTGAGCTGGGCCCTTCCAACATTGATTATTAACCAAGATAATTGCCCACAGGCAAATTGCCCGCGGGCATCTTTCTTTCATTCTTTCTGTCTTTCTTTTCTTCCTTTCACTTTCTTTCTTTCTAGTTGAAAACATATTATTCACTCATGTAATATATTGGCCACAATTTCTCCTCCCTCCACTCCTCCCAGATACCCCACCTCTCCTCTCTACCAGTGTCATTCTCCCTCCACTTCCTTCACAGGAAAGAACAGGCCTCCAAGAGATCACAGCCAAATAGGACAAAACAAGTACAATAAGTCAAGACAAAAGCTCTTATATCAAGGTTGAACAAGGCCACCCAGTAGGAGGAAAAGAGTCCCAGGAGCAGGAAAAAGAGTCAGATATTCACCCACTCTCACTTTTAGGAATTTCCACAAAAACACCAAGCTAACAGCCTTGTTCTCTTGCTGTACTCTATCCCCTCTGACTCCTATAATATTTCCTCCCCTCATTTATGGGGTTCCCTGATCTCTATGGGAGGGACATAATGAAGAACTCCAATTTAGACTTTCACTGCATAATGTCTGGCTATGGATTTCTGCACCTGCTCTCATGTGATGCCAGAAGACTCTGACGGCTATTGGCAAGGCACTGATCAATGAGCATAGCAGAATAGCATTAAAAATAATTTCATTGATTTTTTTCGGTCATGTTTGGGTCTACCCTCCCACAAGTTCTGTGTCGCCATTGTCCCAGCATGTCTTGAATGCAGGACAGATTGTAGGTCAAGGTTTCGGTGGCTGTTTTGGTGTCCAGGTTTCACTTTCTGTAGCCTGAAGAGTACCTTCTCTTGGATGGAGGTACTTTTTTTTCCCATCAGGGTTTCATTGTCCTAGATGATCTGAAATTATGTCAAGTTGACATAAAAAACTAGCCAGAACACAGTAAATGGTGCGTCAGCTCATCTTTGATTGGTTTCCAGACCAGTTGATGGATGTTGACATTGACACTGTCATTGGGATCAAATAAGATTTTCTGGTTCACAGCAGAGGAAACTTGTAAAACTTGAAATGCAGCTGCAGCTAAAGCAATGGATGGAAAGATACCTTTCACTTTTATGACAGAATTGTCGGGGATCGCCCACCATCAACATAGCAGTGCGTTTTATGCATATTTTTCTCTGTATATGTTTTTTTATTATTTTATTGTCTGAGGATGTCAAATGTGTATATGGTGTGTTTTGATCAAATATCAAATTTGATCAAAATTTGATTGATCCTATTTTCCCTCATTCTCTCCCACCACTTTTCCTTCCACACTTCATGCACTGTTTTGAAAACCCTCGCCCATAGAAGTCATCAGTTCTCAATAATTCTTCAGAAAGGTGTGGGGCATAGATATGAATCTATGCTGGCATTTTTGTTTTCTTGACCTTGTACAGGTCTTGTTCATCCAGTGGGTTTATGTGTGCAATGGACCTGCCATCTCTGCTGGATATTGTTCATTTGATAACATCCCTACCTTTGCATGTGAATCTTACTGTCCTCTTTTCCAAAATGATTCTGAGTTCAAGTGAGATATATATATATATATATATATATATATATATATATATATATATAATTCTGCACAGCCTGTGACTACATTATTTATGAGGTATCTTCAGCAAGAGAGTCTTACTGTCTACTTCTTGATGGTAACCAAGAACAACAGCAATGATCTATAATGTTTAAAGTGCTCTATGAGAGCTCACTGACCAAAATTCTGCACAGCCTGTGACTACATATATATATATATATATATCTCACTATATATATATATATATATATATCTCACTATATATATATATCTCACTCGAACTCAGAATCATTATATATATATTGCATTTAGGGGTAAAAATCCAGCCTCAGTCTCTGTGTATTGATAGATTGTGGTCTCTGGGTTAATAGCATCTATTGCAAAAAATTTCTCTCTTTAGGATGAGAAACGCACTAATCTATGCTATAAAGATAAAACTTTAGGGTGCAGTTTATTACTATGTCAATTTAGCATAATAATAGTATTGCATTCTTCATTAGGACTTGTGGTAGCTTAGGACTACTCAACCATGAGTTCTTGGGCCACCTAATTGTACCAGATATGAGTTCTGTCTTGTGGAGGGGGCCTTAAATCTAATCATAAAGTGTTTGGCTAAACACATTGCATTCATAACACTAGTCCATCAGTGGGTATCTCTTACCAAACACTTTGTTATTGTACCTCTCAGGGTTCACAGATGGCTTTTCTCTCCCCTGGTAGTGGTAAACACATTCTGGCACTAAGAAAGGTAGCCAGTAGGGATGAAGATTATATGTTGGGACAATTTGAATTCTGCACAGCCTGTGACTACATTATTTATGAGGTATCTTCAGCAAGAGAGTCTTACTGTCTACTTCTTGATGGTAACCAAGAACAACAGCAATGATCTATAATGTTTAAAGTGCTCTATGAGAGCTCACTGACCAAAAACTCAATAGGAAGTAACCCGTAGCTGACAGTGTGCTTTTTATTTGATAGCCTATGGTCTCTGGAAGAGGCATTGCCACCTCATCACCATAAGGTAATTCCACTTAAACCCATTTAATGTATGTAGATTTTAGAATGGTTTAATGATAGTAGATATCATTATGGCTTTTCACAAGTCTTTAGTATATTCATATATATATATATATATATATATATATATATATATATATATGCTCCTAGCAAGCAGATTTTTTTTTGTAGTTTGAATACGTTATCATTTTCCTCTTCCAGCCTAAACAGTTTCTGTGGAGAGATTGAAGGTTTTATGGTGTGCCTTGTTATGTGAGAAAAGTTAGTATTCACTTCCTGCTTTCACATTTCTTTTGTTTTACTTTTGGCAATTTGATTTAGGTATTACTTCAAAAATAGTTTTGGTCATTTGCCACTCTCCTTATTCTGAGAGGTCTAAAATGTGTCAATCATTTTGTCTTATTTTTTTTTTTTTTGTATATTTTACAACTTGAGTATCCTGTTACAGTCATACTGAATGAACTTTGGTTAAGCATGCTACTCTTTTTTTTGCATAATACTCTGTTAGAAAAAAGTTAAAATATGGAGATAAAATGGTCTGCATATTGGAAAATGTATAGATTTGAAGGAGTGTTAAAATTCCACATATTTCATTACACACAGAAAAACAGACAGACAGACACACACACACACATACATATGTCAAGGTGAAATAAATGCTCTGAGATAGGGCAGTTAAATGGGCCATAAAAGGAAACTTTGACATTATGCTATATAAGCAGGGACACAGTGGGAATTTCACTGAGTGTGAACTTAGTAGTTGTTTGCTAATTAAAATTTCAATTCCTTTAATGAAGTTATACAAAATTATTTTAAATCAATTAATCTTTATCTACATTAAGTGACATACCCATCCAAAGTAAAGAGGACTAGGCCCTTCCCTAGGATAGGGGAAACATTGCCACCACGTTTTCTCACATATTCTATACTGAAGGTGTATGGAAGCGCTGACACTCTCTCATGCCAAAGTCATGAGAGATACTCACACCATTCCTTGACGTCATAGTATGGCCCCTAGGTTAATATTCCCCTTCGAAAAGGAGTAACAGGAAAACATAGGGTTGCTTCTACTCCAATCCATCTATGTCCCGAGACATCCAATAATCATGCTTCTGCACAGCTGAATAGAATTTCATTGTATGTGCACCATATTGTTCCTGTTCGCTGATATTCTGATAAACTTCTAGGTTTTCTCCTAGATTAGCTTGTGAATAATACAACAGTGCACATGGATGTGCAACTATCGAGTTATGTCCTGACTTATAAGGTACCAGCAGAGCTGGAGCATATGATAATTACGTCTCGGTTATTTGAGGAACCGCTATGAAGATTTCTATAGTAACCAATGCTTCTGATATTGCTCACATCCTCATCAGCGTTTTTGTTTGTTGGTTTGTTTGGTGATAACCAGTCTGATTGGGTTGTCATGGAATCTCACTGTATGTTCAATTTTTGTTTCCCTGATCTTAATGATACTGAATATCAAAACTTTCAAAACTTTTAAAAATTGATTTACTTTTACAACCATGCATGTATACAAATGCTCACATGTAGGTAAATGCATCATATGGGTGCAGCAGCATGGCTTTTTCTCTACAGGTTTTTAGTGCAGTGTGAAATCAAATATCATGATAGCTTCAACATTGTTCTTGCTCATTAAGTTGTTTTAGCTATTTAGAGCTGTTTGTGCGTTTATATAAATTATATAACTATTGTCTTTCTGCTTTTGTGAAGAGGGTAATTGGAATTGAAATGAAGATTGCATTGAATCTGTAGATTGCTTTGGGTAATGTAACCATTTTCACAATGTTAATTCTGCCAGTCTTCGGACATGGAAGTCCTCTCTGTCTTCTAGGGCCATCTTCAGTTTCTTTCCTCAGTATCTTCACTTTTCATTGTAGAGATCTTTTACGTCCTTCATTTTGCTTACCCTATCAGTCTATTGTGAATGATTCTTTTTACCTAATTTCTTTCTCTACAAGTTAATTGTTAGTGGTAAAAGGACTACTGATTTTTTTTGCATGCTGATTCTATCATCTGCTCCTTTTCTGAAAATGTGTTTTTAAAACGAGTGGCAAAATACATGACCAGCAAAACCGTCCCTGAGAAGTTTTAACTGGATAAAATTTTAAAGGTAACTAAATGGAGAAGGCTTGTCATATTTTATGATTTCAAGGATATCACTGATTAAAATATCTGATGCTTTTGAAGGAATAAGGTACCTTCACTGTCAAGACTTGTATTGCATTCAGCAAAACTTTTAGCTTTTATTGATGATATAATGGTTACAATCTGTAATTTAACAACTTGTCCTTAATAATGTTTATGTCATATATATATTCCAAATCTACATGACATATATTTTTGGAAGAAGACTTTTACTAAATATATTACCAGTACAATTTTGTTACAGTTAGAAGGATTGCTTCTTAATTTCACTAAATGAGTTTTCAAAGCATGCTTAGCATTTTGAGAACAGTAACAGAATTCTTCTTGGACAGATTACAATTTTCCTGGCAATATGTTATACTTCATTTGTACTAACTTTGCTGTTTCTTTGGGATATTTCTAGCAAAGGGGAAGTATATAGAAATGTGGCTGAGGTTACCTATTATTCCATCTGGGGTGCCTTTGGCAATTTCACTAAAATGTCCCTATAGCTGTGCCATAAAGCATCTCTGTACTTACTCTTCCATATGATTTATGTATTGGTTTTGTTAGGTCTTCTGTCTTTATTATGAAGAGATGTTCCTTGAGGTCATAGTAGAATATCTCAGGCAAAAGACTCCTGTAAAATGTTTACACACTCTTCAGTGATGTGAAATTGTGTTAACATATCAGATGAGAATGCTTTATGATTTTATAAGAGCTTGGATCCCAGGTATTTCTACTTTAATGTACATAATCATATGGATAGTAAAATCGGTTGTATAAATTTTCTAAGGGAAGCACTCTGTTTTTCATGTGACCCTTTGATAGAAAGTCAGACTTGAACCTAATCAATTATAGAGGGCAATGTGGCCAGGTCGTTGCACATCATCATACAGCTATGAGGAGGTAGTCCTATATCAGCACACTGAGGTTTGTTGTTATGAGGTTATATAACTCGAGTAGAGATCAGACTAAGAGGAAGTGATAAAGATAGAGATGTCTGTCAATTTGTTTAATTATCGCTGTTTATATATGGAGCAAAAGCAAATTCACAGTCATTAAGAAATGCTCAGATATAGGCTTCCACATATAATTAAGGAAGCATTTGAATTGGATAATTCCATAATTACAGGAGCATATACCTAGATCAGTTTTGTAAATGATCAGATATGTAAATGTTTGGCATTTTGAGGCTTTTACCTTTATGTTTACCTTTATAGTTCTTCCTACTATGATAAAGACCATGTGATGGTGGAGGTTAATTGCATGTTGTTTTTTTAACTAATAAATTACAAGTGATTTACTATTTTTGGTTAAGAAGAAAATTGTATTTCATAGAAAAAATTTGTGCAGGCAGATGCAGTGGGAAGAGATAGTATTGTTCTTGCTCACTTGCTTTGGATTACCAGCTGAAGTTCCACAGTACACTTCCTCAACCTAAATAAACGGCAAAGCAGTTGCTGTCGGGTGATGTATCTGAGGCATTTGGATGTATCTTTCTCTATGCTCCGCATCAGCCCGGAAGCAAGCACTGGAATAGAATCGTGAGAAGGGTCCTGTGCGTTTTTGTTTTATAGTAACACAGGAAGTTGACCCAGAAGTCTGTGTGTGTGCTGCTGTGGTCTGATTTCAGCAGCGCCAGTGAGATCCTGTTTCAGCACCAGCGCTTCTGCTCCACATTGCTTACTCTACGCCACTGTGGTGAAATGTACAACTGCCCCGATCTCATTTGTTTTCAGTCACAGAGCTCCAAAATTCTTGGGTTCATTCAAAAATACCTTAGCGAGAATTCTCACCACACCAAAGAAATATGGTTCTCCTGGCAAGTTACAACCTTATCAATGATAGCTGCTGACCTTTATCAGCTGAAGTCTTTGTGGGGTTCAGAGTATTTTATTTCCTTCTTGTTTTCTAGTGTCTTAAACTGAGCCACTGCCCTAAGACAGGACAAAGTGGAATCACAGAATAAGCTTCCTGTGACAGAAATAGAACTTCAAGCATCTTTTCTCTTGATTATTTTTCTAAATAATAATGATGATGATGATGATAATAATAAGAGATAATAATAAATGTATTATACCTTAACTTTATCATCTTCCTTAATAATGGTGAGGCATGAATTAAAAATATACATATATTAATAAATAATGTAATATAAAGAGTACAAATCAGTAGCAAAAGAAATAGCACTAAAAATTAAAATGAAGCTAAACATAAATTTAAAGATTTAATAGAAATGTTCAGGAAAATAAGTGAGAAGCATGGATCACCTTAAATTTTCTAGTTTCTAAAAGAAAGTGAGAGAAAAGCAAATTATTAGATTGGAAGTGGTCATGTTGTCAGTGCTGTTTCTCAAAAGGAGAGCTGTGCATCATTCCAATACTAGATGGAATGATCGCCAATGATCTGTGATGAGTTTAGAGACATCCGTAATGGTTTCCCTACAGTGAATGCAAAAACAGTTGCATAAAATTTAACGTGGCCATTGCTCTTAGTATATACATGTAGAATGAGCTTGTGGTTGGCAATGACATGCAACTGAAAAATGTACCTGGGTGAGGCCTGAAAACACTGATCTCTAAGGTCTTTAGTCTGATAATGTGATTTTGTTCCTAGGAGAAAAAGAGAAGTTAGCATACCAGAATAGGAATGGGCAAACATGGGCTAACCATTCCTATGTGATGATGCGTGGTTGACTCAGAATATTGCTGGCTGCAAGCTGCTGACATCACATTTTAAACCCAGATCATTAGCTAATCAATATTGAGAGACATTTAAGAGAGAAATCTAAGACTTGACCTTGCTTAATTACACTGCCCAGTTGTTCTCACGATGCAGGATATGGATTCATCAATACCTCTGGCCTTTCAGTATGAACTGCTAGTTTCCTTCCTATATAGTACTGTTTTTCTCACTTTCCCATTGAAATAGCAGTCTGGGTGTTGTCTTACAGGCTCTGTCTGAAAGTGTCTAAAAAAACAGATACATACATGAAAATCAGTCTCTACTTACTGCAAATAATAAAACCCCCTGTATTTCATTGGCATGTCATAGGAAGAAAGGTGATTTATCATTAATATGGCGGACATATTTTGCATTTCTCCATTTGTCTATCAGTACATAGTTCAATTGTTCTTACTCAATTTTCAGTAATCACCTTAAAAGATTATCTATATAATTTCATTTGTGAGGACTATGTCAATTATTTTATTTCCAGTTACATTACATTGATGGGAAAGTGTTAATGGGAACTTGAATGATTTAATGTAAACAGAAATCACATCAACAAATCTATTATTCACTATGAATAATTATCCTGCCTTTCAATGTAGTCATGTTTTAAAACAAAATGTTACTCAGTCAGCCCAGCTCCTTGCACAGGATACAATGCTAGAATAGCAAGAATGTGAGCTTTCAAAATTGCCTTCCACTCATTTTTGTATCAGCTCATTTCTCACCTTGTGAGCCATAAAAGAAAACAGAACTGATACGAATGATTAGTTTCTTGTTGATCTTCACATTGAAATTTTTCTTCTTTTGTTCCCTTCTACATCACAGCTTTCCAGAGCCAAGACAGACAGGTGGTATTTTCTTTGGAAATTCTCTGAAGGTGGGGGTTGATGGGCACAGGCTTTTCATCATTATCTATACATTGCTATTCTTCTCACTGTTAGCACTATCACCTCTCTGTCTACACTCTTGCCATTATTTCAGCTAGCTTTACAGAGTGTCCATTACTGCATTTATCCAAATAACAGGTAATAGGCACCTTTGCATCTTTGTGTGTGTGTGTGTGTGTGTGTGTGTGTGTGTGACTAGATCCTTTTTTTTTTTTTCAATGCAGTTTATTCAGGAACCTTGAACAATCCTCGGACCCTGGGGAAAGCCAGCCCACAGCTTAAATAGCCTCTGGGTAGCCAACCCAGGCGTGCCACGTGGGCAATGCAGATAGGTCCACATACATGGAAGCAAGCCAGATCCTCAGCCTTAGCCAAATGTGGAATTGTTCGTGACAGAGAGCACTCACCATCGGGAAGGTGGAAGGCAGAAACCAGCTCCATCTTTAAGGCATAGCATTCCGCAGCTCTCTACAGTTCCTTTTTTTTTTTTTTTTTTTTCAATGCAGTTTATTCAGGAACATTGAACAATCCTCGGACCCCGGGGAAAGCCAGCCCACAGCTTAAATAGCCTCTGGGTAGCCAACCCAGGCGTGCCACAGGGGCAATGCAGATAGGTCCACATACATGGAAGCAAGCCAGATCCTCAGCCTTAGCCAAATGTGGAGTTGTTCGTGACAGAGAGCACTCACCATCGGGAAGGTGGAAGGCGGAAACCAGCTCCATCTTTAAGGCATAGCATTCCGCAGCTCTCTACAGTTCCCCCTTTTTGTTTTAGACGCATCAGGCAAGAGTAGAGGTCTGATCTCTGATATTAGAAATAAATTGGGACTTTGTACAGATGTTCATTTAGGTGTCTTCCACCCAAAGAGCATCAGACCCGTCCGATACCTTTTTCTCAGAGGCGGGACCTGGGGCATCAACCCGCATGCAATCAGACATGCTCTTCTCTGGGTCCAAAGCGGCTGACCCTGAGTGCAGTGCTTAGCCTTGCATCCTGAGCGTATCATTTTAGCTTTTTATGGTATCCAACCATGCTTGGGGAGAATGTCCTGCTTCAATGGCTGTAAAGGCCTGAATGATTATGGCTGCATCACACTGTTGTGAGACTCTAATCTTGCATATATACCACAGGCAAACCAAGGAGACCAACACCAGAAGGCCTGTTTAAATTTAGATTTATATTTGAGCAAAGGAAACAATATTTATGTGAACATCGTCTAAAGCAAACTCATTCTGTCTTTTAACGGTAACCATGTTTGACTTGCTCCATTGTAAATTCCAAATATTTATAAATAACTGTGGGCGTACAAAATATAGAAAATGCATTTTCTATAAGTAGACAAGTATATGAAAGTGTACTTAATTATAGCAACTTTACACAAGTCAGTCCCAGCTCAGTTTCTCTCTCTCTTCCTCATCCAGTTTGTCCAGGCACACACAATCACGACACTGTGGATGCAGATTATATCTTTTGGCAGGCATGCTAGGCCATATTGCCCCAGGCCTTTGAGAGGTTCAGCTCTTGTCTCACTCTCTAACGTTAGTCCCATTCTTCAGTGCACCTCTGCCCCTCTTTATTGTTGAGGTAAGCATTCTTGTAGGTGATTCATCTAATTACTTAACTTCTTGCATGAACTTCACAAAATAACACACCTACATTCATCCTGTTCTCCATCCTGCCTCAGGCCCTTCTTTCATGATAAGGACCTACAAGTACTCCATCCTGATAGTCTTGGACTGCAAAGCCTCTACCCCAGTCATATCCTTTTATTTTATTCTAATACTCTATCTCCAACGCCAGGAATCTTAACCAAGAACCCACTGTTTTATTTTCCCTTGCTCTCATTTTCTGGTGAATATGCGATAGTTCTGCAATCCACTGTATCCCCTGATTATTCATTAGCTTACATATTTTTTTCTTGATTACTCAGACTTTAATATTCTATCCTCTATGACACATGAGGAGATTGCTTCTTGTCTGATGAGAAAACTGAACCTGTCAGACTTTCAGAACCCTTACTGACACCATTTTGTTACATAGCTGCAATTAAGCTCTGCATATTTTGGTGATATGTAAAAACTCTTAATAAAGGCCATCAGGATTACCAGAATCCTACTGTGTTAGAGAACATTGCTCTATCAATCAGATATGCCATGCCATCTACGACAGTGTAGCCATATACAATGTAACAGACTTGAGCTCTGGTTATTTCTTCAAATCAACATCAGTTTGCCTACTCTAAAGGGAGAAAAGAGATACAAAATGGCTTTGAGTTACAATAACATCATTTTTCTAGACATATATGACATGGATTTCATATAAGTGGGAATCAATTAAATGAATAAGTTCTGAATTATGTCTTGAAAGACATACTTTCAGTGAAGTAATGATATAAGCGACATTCAGAATTTATCTTAAGCAGATGCTTATGGGTTGAGAATTTTGAAAGAAAATAAATAAATAGAAATTGTAATCAAAAGCATTTGACAAAATCCAACACCCATTCATGTTTAAAGTCTTGGAGAAATCAGGGATACAAGGCACATACCTAAATATAGTAAAGGCAATATATAACAGGCCTATAGCCAACATCAAACTCAATGGATAGAAACATAAATCAATCCCAGGGACAATGCAAGGCTGCCCACTCTCTCCATATCTCTTCAATATAGTACTTGAAGTCCTACCGAGAGCAATAAGACAACTAAAGGAGACAAAGGGGATACAAATTGGAACAGAAGAGGTCAAAGTTTCACTATTCACAGATGATACGATAGTATACATGAGCGACCACAAAAATTCAACCAGAGAACTCCTTCAGCTGATAAACACCTTCAGCATAGTGGCTTAATACAAAATCAACTAAAAAAAAAAATCAGAAGCCCTCCTGTATACCAAACACAAAAGGGCTGAGAAAGAAACCAGGGAAACAACACCCTTTACAATAGCCACTAATAACATAAAATATCTTGGTGTGACTAACCAAACAAGTGAAAGACATATTTGAAAAACAAACAAACAAACAAAAACAAAAACAAAAACAAAACTTCTAGTCTCTGAAGAAAGAATTTGAAGAAGATATCAGAAGCTGGAAAGCTCTCCTGTGGTTGTGTTTTGGTAGGATGAACATAGTGAAAATGGACATCCTGCCAGAAGCAATCTACAGATTTAATGCAATTCCCATAAAAATACCAACACAATTCTTTACAGAACTTGAGAGAAAAATTCTCAACTTCATATGGAGAAACAGAAAACCCAGAATCTCCAAAACAATCCTGTACAACAACAAATCGTCTGGAGGTATTTCCATCCCTGATCTCAAGCTGTATTATAGAGCAATAATAATAAAAACTGTACGGTATTGGCATAGAAACAGAAAGGAGGATCAATAGAACCAAATAGAAGATCCATAAATAAACCCACACACCTATGAATACTTGATTTTTGACAAAGAAGCCAAAACCATTCAATGGAAAAAAGATAGCATCTTCAACAAATGGTGCTGGTCCAACTGGATGTCTACATGCAGAAAAGTGAAAATAGATCCACATTTATCACCCTGCACAAAGCTAAAGGCCAAGTGATTCAAAGACATCAACATAAAACCAGATACACTAAATTGGTTAGAAGAAAAAGTGGGGAAGAGCCTAGAATTCATTGGCACAGGAGACAATTTCTTGAACAGAACAACAACAGCACAGGCTCTAAGAACAACAATCAATAAATGGGACCTCATGAAACTGAAAAGCTTCTGTAAAGCAAAGGGCACTGTTGTCAGAACAAAACAACTGCCTACAGCTGGGGAAAGAATCTTCACCAAACCTATATCTGACAGAGGGTTAATATCCAGAATACATAAAGAACTAAAGAAGTTAAAAAGCAATAAATCGAGCAACCCAATTAAAAAAATGGGGTAGAGAGCCAAACAGAATTCTCTGTAGAGGAATATAGAATGGCAGAGAAACACTTAAAGAGATGTTCAATGTCCTCAGCTGTCAAAGCGATGCAAATCAAAATGATCCTGAGATTTCACCTTATACCCATCAAAATAGCTAAGATCAAAAACAAGTGAAAACACATGCTGGAGAGGTTGTGGAGAAAGGGGAACTCTCCTCCATTGCTGGTGGGAAGGTAAAGTTGTACAACTACTTTGGAAATCAACCTACTGTTTTCTCAGACAATTAGGAATTCTGCTTCCTCAATATCCAGCTATACCACTCCTAGGCATAAATCCAAAAGTTGCTCAAGTACACAACAAGGACATTTGCTCAACCAAGATTGTAGCAGCTTTATTCATAATAGCCAGAACCTGGAAACAACCCAGCTGTCCCTCAGTTGATGAATGGATGCAGAAATTGTGGTACTTTTACACAATGGAATACTATTCAGCAATTAAAAACAAGAAAATCTTGAAATTTTCAGGCAAATGGTGGGATCTAGAAAAGATCATCCTGAGTGAGGTATCTCAGAAACAGAAAGACACACATGGTGTATACTTAGTTATAAGTGGGTACTAGATCTATAAGAAAGGATAAACATACTGAAATCTGTACACCTAAAGAAGGTAAACAAGAGAGAGATCCCAGGGTAAGATGATCAATCCTCACTTAGAAAGACATGTAGGAGAAAAGAAGTAATAGGACAGGAGCCTACCATGTAGGGACTCTGAAAGACTCTACCTAGCAGTGTATTAAAGCAGATACTGAGATTCATAACCAAACCCTCAGCACAGGGCAGGGAATCATAAAATAAGGCAGAGTTAGTATGACCTGGAGAGGACAGGAGCTCCACAAGGACCAAATATATCTGGACACAGGGGTCTTTTATGAGACTGTGTCTCCAACCAAGGACCATGTATGGATATAACCTAGAATCCCTGCTCAGATGTAGCCCATGGTAGCTCATTATCCAAGTGGGTATCCTAGTAAGGGGAACAGGGACTATTTCTGACATGAACTCAATGGCTGGCTCTTTGACCTCCGCCCACCCTGAGGGAGGAGCAGCCTTGCTAGGCCACAGAGGACATTTCAGGAGGACATTGCAGCCATTCCTGAAAATACCTGATAAGCTAGGGTCAGAGGGCAGGGGAGGAGGTCTTCCCCATCAGTGGACTTGGAAAGGGGAAAGGAGGAGGTGAGGGAGGGAGGGTGGGATTGGGAGGGAATGAGGAAGCGGGCTACAGCTCAGATACAAATTCAATAAACTCTAATATTTTAAAATAAAAATTTAATTAATAAAAAAGGAAATTATAATCAAGAGGACCCCAAAGACATGTGTACATATGGGTAGGCATGGTCAGATAAATAAAACAAAGCAAAACCTTCCAACCAATCAACCAACCACATAAACAACAACAACAACAAAAAAAAAACCTCCAGTAGAATCAGAATGGTTGATGGGGTCTCAGGAAAGGAAAGGGAGTTTCCTGAAGAATGTTATTAATTCTAGGCTGAACTGGCATCTCTATAAGCTGATGTTGGATAACAAGATATCCTTAGAGCCATCCTTCCTGTGGTTTTATCTACTTGTGACATATTTAACACCTGAGAAGACAGTACACATTTGTAACTTTTATATTGAAAGTGGTGAGCAATGGGGAGAAATCTGGATATTTTCGAAGTTCTTCTCATAAAGTAAGAAGCTTCAGGGATGTTTCCAGTCTGATATTAGGTTCCCAGTATTAAAAGCCCATCTTCTGTGCTCAAGATCATCAAGTAGAGACAGTGAGTGCCATCTGAAGGTACTAAGTCTTTTAAAGTGAAGTGTAACAGACCAAGACTTTATGCTAACTCTCAGAGCCTATGTATAACATTCTAACCTCACAGCCTAGAGAACTGAGATCTAGTCCCACTTCTTCTAAAAATTCTGTAACATAGATGGAATTTGAACACTTAAATATGTAATAAATAAGTCTGAATTTATACCTACTCATACACAGGTATTACTTATTGTATTTAATATAACAATCAAAGGCTATCTACTAGCTAATATTATTGAGCATGCATCATTTATCTTGTGTAATCTAAGCACTATTTAAGTCATTGAATCTTCATAAGAATCACAAGGAACAGAAATTAATATACCCTCGTTATAAAAGGTGTAGAAATGATGATGTAAGAGGAAAATTAACATAGGAAGAAAAGGGGAAAATGGGGGTTTAAAACGCGGTAGTACATCCACAGAATGCATAACTGCATTTGCATTTTTAAACCTTTAGTGAATCTTCCCCTGGTTTTGCTTTCTCACATCATTGAATTTTGCATATTAGGACGTGTGTATATCCATGAAGTAGGCCTCTTCCGGAAAGTGTTGTACTTTCTACTTTCTCCACTGCTATTCCTGTAACAAGCACATGCTCACACTGTGTATGACTGACAAGAGAGCCTGCCACCCTGCCCCTTGAAGGCAGTCAGTTAAAAGCTGCAGGTGTTACAAGCATCGGCAGAAATGCATGTGGCCATTTTCCAAACAGGAGCCTCAAAGTAGGCCTTGGAAATTTGCTGCTGCTGTTGGCTGTTTTGAAGGCCTTATTTGAGATCCATTTCTCCAAACCATCTTGCAAGAATCTACTGCCAGGCAAATTAACTGAAAAGGTAATTGCTAATACTTTTCAAAATTTTTAAGTGAAAAGTGCCGTTTTTTTTTAAGTGGGCCTTGTATATTATAAAAATAGTAAGTTATGATTTTACCAAGAATTAAAAATCCAACTAAAAACTATTAATGAAAGAAGAAAGTAGAGGAAGAAAGATGGGATGGGAAGGGGAAGGGAAAAGAATTGAAGAAAGCAAGAAACAGAAAAAAAATGGTTTATGTAACTGAAAAGTCTCATGTAAACCATGCTAAACTCTAAAACCCATGCCAATGTGGTTAGCCATGTCAGTTAGAATGAATCTACCCATAAACCATCGTGATCAAAACAGGAGTAGGTTTTTGTTGTTGTTTCAGTTATATTGGAGTTTGATCCCATTCTAAGCAAATGTTCGACCACTGAGCTGTGTATATGCAGCCTTCAGAGTGTCATTTTATGAATAAAGTTTGGATACACAAGCTACACTTCTCACCATTTTCTCACCAATGCATTTACTGTCACGAGTATTGTTTCTCCACCACTTTTGAGTCGGGGGGAGGCTTATGAGTGTGCTACACTGAATGTGGAGCAGCAACAATCAATAGCAGAAAAAAATGGTGTCAGATTTTGATCATTCCACCAGTCTTGTCTCTTTCTCTAAACAAAGTTTTGTTTTGTGCGAGTTATATCATTAAGTTTATATGCTTGTGGTTATTAGCTTTAGGCTCCTATGATTCTTAGCACTGCACTCTCGATGAAATAGACAGAATTTTCTCCAGTATCGACAGCAGAAACCCATGACTCTTACCAACTGTCTCAGCTTTATCCATATGCTCCCTGCTCTGGGATGGGAAGGAACAATGACCTAGAGGGAAAGTGTGAGAAATCTGAGAGCCCAACATAGAGTTAAGGTACTGTCATCCATACCAAGACAGATGGGTTGTGGCTTTAAAAATTACTGGATCTGTTGCTTAGGGATGCAAGCAGAGTTATGAGGAAGTTATGACATTACTAATATCACTCACCTAAGACATGTTTCCCATGTGTTTATCTCATAGTATAAAACTATTTTCATTCATGATGAATCACAAAACCCTCATCCACGAACACTTACATAATCCTTATTTCAAAGGAAAGTTTCTCAAATGTTAACCATTGTAAAATTTTTGTAAACTATCTATCATCAGCCTGAGAATTAATTTTGATTTAACATGGAGTTACATGTAGCCTTAGCTACATTTTCATGATGTAGCCAATAATAACCTCGAATTACTCATCATACTGTTTCCATATCACAAATGCTGATATAACAGATGTGTACCTCCATGATCAATGTTAAAAATATTTTATATTTTGTGGTTGTTTTATTTTATTCTACTATGTATACCCATGTATGTGTACATAGGAATTTTTTAAGGAATTAGTACAAGATAAAAGTGAATTATATTTTTGGCATAGTTACTCTCCAGTATATTTCAGTATAGAAATCTATCTGTTGAAATCAACAAACATGCTTTCTTTAATTTGTGGACCTTAATTGCTTATTTGAATATATGTATTTTTTACTTACAAGAGTTCTAAAATAGTTCAACAGTATTTTTATTGTTTATATGATAAAGATGATGGTGGATAGAAACTGATAAGTGTGAACTTATCTGAGATGTAGAGTCAGTAATATTTCCAGGAAGCCAAACTGCTAAATCAAGCTGCTTGTTCAATTAGTAACAAGGTCAATACACCCTCCAATGACAGAGGTGCCCTGCTGGAGACTCCAGTGTGTTTGTGTTCTATTTAATTTTGCCTAAAATGATTCCTACTGGCAAGGGGGTCGTAAGTATGCTATTATTTTATGTGGTGTTTAGAATGTTTCCAATATTTGTAATGCCTTTAATGTTAGGTGAAAGCATTTAACTAAGCTACCTGTTAAAATCTGATTTTTCCAGCAGTTGTTAAAGGTAGTAGTTATGTGAGACAAAAAATATTACCTAGAGCTAATTTACATTACTCATTATCCTTTTTGTACACATTCATGTGGTTTATTACTCTCATACATTGATTGGGCTATATAAATGGGTGTACTTAGTAAACTGAGGTATTTCATTTGGACAGTAAAACGTTCCATTATAGTTAATAAAAAGTATAAAATTAAATTAATGCAAACCTTAACTTTATAAAATGCTTCAATTATTGAAGGTTTCTATTATTTTTCCTAACATTATCTTAAATTATTTTAATTCCAGTTTTCCATGATCATAACTAAATGTAACAGATGGTCTAAGAGCAGCCACACTTTCCAAAAGCTGACTATTTCTCCGTACTTTCCTCTCTTGGAAAATAAAAGTTAAGGTTCCATACAAATTTTATTAAGATAAAAATTTTACAACCAAAGGTGGCTAAATATTAAAATCTTTGATTCACCACCTCACATAGATTCAGAAATTATGCCCCGCACCCTCAATTTCTCTTTACTTGCTGGAGACCTGAGTCTGGGAGAATGGGAGCTGTAAGCTCCAGCCATCATGAGTAAAAAGCCATTGCATTAAAGTATGCAAACTTTAGCTGGGAACTGGCAATACCAAGATTGTTAAAACTGAATGTAGTTCTCATCCACTACTGTAAGAATTAAACAGCAAAGCATCTTGACTTAGCTTTAGGCATCAATCTTCACCCTTGAGACTTCCCTTTTGCATAATACAAAACGTTGCTATGGTTTCAAATAGAATATTTTTATTTTGCCATCAAGAATTATGCAAAATGTATTATATGTAGGCTTCAAAGTTAATGACAGTTCTCTGAGTGACTGAAAAGCATGAATTCTCAATATATATCATATTTATTCATCATTTGGAAAGTTATTGAAAATCTTCTTGGTATGAGACTATTTGTTGCCCATTAGCAGATAAAAAGACACAGAAAAAGCATTAGAAAGGCACAGTCCATACAACAGACTATGTGAACTCAATTACTGAGGTGCTGTTGCCTTTCATTCCAAGAATCTTTCACTGGACCATTTTTATGCTCTATCACTTCTTTCCTGGAGTGGGTTAATGGAAAGAATGTTTGTGTATCAGTGCCTTTTTTTTTTTAGCTGACCAGCAGGGTGACTCAGGCCTAAGACACTTTCTAGACCATAGTTACTGACCTCTACAATGATGCATTTGATCTAACTGACTCTTAAAGTCATAGGTACCTTCCCTCTAAAACTGGTTGTTCCTATATATTACACATTACCCAAATTGTACACATTCTTAGTTGAAAATAGATGATAAAATAAAATTTGAAAAAGGACATGGATCTTTGCTTTTATTCTTTGATATGAAATGTTTTCGAATAATTAATTAACCTTCTATCTTGACGCTATCATTAAGCTTTTCCCCAATTAATCCAGTTCTCCCGACTCAGTCACTCTGTTGCTACTCTCATGAAATGTGGGGAGACTTTGGTTCTGTTGTAAGTTCCACCTTAGAACATATGGCAAATTATAAGACCTCAAGAAACATAACAAGATTAAATTTTATACAGTTAGTACAAAACCTGTAGTGTCCACTGGTATAGGAGATTTCTGCCTTTGCTTCACTGAGATGATTGAACAAGGTGCCGCTGGAGATTTAGCCATTCAGGAACTGCTCATCATTTATCACTCAAAAATATGAATCAGCACTGGCTGTCATGTCCTCCTCTGTGACCTAGCAAGTCTGTTCCTCCCTCGGGGTTTGGGGGGGGAGGTAAAGGAGCCAGTCATTGAGTTCATGTCATGAAGATACCTGATAAGCTAGGGTCAGAAGGAAGGGGAGAAGGACCTCCCCTAGCAGTGGACTTGGAAAGGGGCAAGGAGGAGAAGAGGGAGGGAGGGTAGGATTGGGAGGAAATGAGGGAGGGGGCTACAGCTGGGATACAAAGTATATAACTTGTGATTAATATAAAAAATATAAAAATATGAATCAGAGTTGACTTTACTACTGAAGTACAGAAAAACTGTAACCAGTGTGACCTCATTTTCCTGGGAATATGGAAGATTGCCTATGCTTATTTTGAGATTCAAGAGATAGCAAGCTTTTTGTTTTAAAGGTACACTATGAGCTTAAAATATTTGACTGAATACCATGTCGTCATCCCTAAAAACACATATGCAAGTACACTATACAGATTGACCTGATTATATTTGTGTATTTAGGAATATATATATATATATATATATATACATATACATATACATACATACATATATATATACATACATATATATATGTATGTATATGTAGAAATGTTTGTAGCAGCAAAAAATGAATACTGAGGTCATGAATTTTAAAAGGAAAGAGCAAAGAATGGTGTATGATAGGACATGGAGGGAGGAAAAGGAAACTAAGAATGATGTAATTATATTAGAATATCAAAATAAAATGAATAATTGAAAAGTATTTCATTTAAGGTCTGAGGATATAGTTCAGCTTGATAGCTTCATTCAGTCCTGGCAACACAAAAATAGCATCATAAGTGCTTGTCATGTTTCTATAGTGAATTTGATATTTATATAGTTGTTCAAATTCAAATAAAACAATTAAGATAAAACACCAGCACCTAAGCTCCCTGAGCTAAGTGTAGCTCATGGGAGGGTTTCTGATCCTTGGGAAAAAAAATGTACTTACACTATTTAGTATAATTTAGTTACTTCTGTTTTAAATTCCTTCAACTGGTGATTAGTGTGGTCAGTTACTACCCCTGTTTATTTCCTATTTTTCATCCCCTGGGTGGGTTTTAGACAGCATCCCTAATTGACCTAGTCAGGGAAGCTTAGCTTGTACTGGAATCTCTGACATCTTTTCTCATTCCTGGCTTCTGCTCAAGTATAACTAATGTTTGCCTCTATTCCTGATGCATCTGTTGCTCACTGAAGCCTAAAGCTCTCCACTCACAGAAAACAACCTCATTGCTTCTGTAGATATTTTGAGCTTCTGAGCCAGCTCCTGACACTTCCAAGATCTTAAATTTCTCATAGTTTCTTCTATATTATGTTAGTTTGTCTGTGGTAAATTAAAGATGTAGTTAGGACCTTCCTCAGAGGAGACAATACTTTGCCAAAATCTACGTTCCATTGGCAATTAAATGGTCTCCAAGGGGTTAAAATGTCAATGATTGCATTTTGGGCAACTATCTGCCTATTATGGGCCCATGGAATAATGTTTCAATAGTTTAAACCTACACTGTGTTAACATTGTGTGGCTGGTGTCCTTGAACTCACAACTAGATGACATTCGCACTGTAACCATACTTTCTCCTTTTTTGTCCCCTCCGTCACAATGCTCTTATTACTTTTGCATGAGAAGACAGCTCTAAAAAACTGTGAATGGTCTTTTTATGTCACATTTTTTTTTGTTTTGTCACATTTCTATTAGTCCTTGTGGGATTAAAAAATATCTTTTTTCATTTAAATTCTTTTTCTTGTTACTGAAACCCAAACAGCTCAAGAATACCCTCGTAGATACCTTCCCAAAACACTTGAAAACAGGAAAAACACAGTGTGCTTATTGTTTTGACTTTATCATCTCTTCCTGAATGTCAATTATTTCTTGAAAGTGTTTGAGAGTAAGGGAAATTAAAGAATGGTCTCACAGTTGGATATCAAATATTATGCTGCTATGGCTGAATTTACATATTCAATAAGTGTTTGTGAATAGTATCTTTGTAGCTTAATTTCATTTATTTTCAAAAAACTTGAATTTTATGGCACTTATTGTCGAGAACAGAAAGCAAATCTATTATGCTATGCCTAAAGAAAGAAAGAAAATAATTAGGTCATAAATTAGAGTATTTTTATATTCTAATTATAGAACATCTCATTTATGGTATTAATTTTTCCTGAATAATTTTATATTCTCTATGGACCATCACAGTAACAATAAATAGCAGTTAGAGGGTGTCCCCTTTTAATAATGGGAGTGGGAACTGCATCACACAGACTCACCTGCAAGCTCTTTTTTAATAATTTATTTTTTAATAATTACAATTTATTCATTTTGTATCCCAGCTGTAGCCTCCTTCCTCATCTCCTCCCAATCCCACCCTCCCTACCTCATCTCCTCTCATGCCCCTCCCCCAGTCCACTGATAGGGGAGGTCCTCCTCCCCTTCCATCTGACCCTAGCCTATCAGGTCTCATCAGCACTGGCTGCATTGTCTTCCTCTGTGGCTGCACCCCCATGAGAGGGAGGTGATCAAAGAGCCAGCCACTGAGTTCATGTCAGAGACAGACCCTGTTTCCATTACTAGGGAACCCACTTGGACACTGAGCTGCCATGGGCTACATCTGTGCAGGGGTTCTAAGTTATCTCCATGCATGGTCCTTGGTTGGAGTATCAGTCTCAGAAAAGACCCCTGGGCCCAGATTTTTCTATTGCTCTCCCTATGGAGCTCCTCTCCTCTCCAGGTCTTTCTTTCTCCCCCTTCTTAAATAAGATTCCCTGCACTGTGCCCAAAGTTTGGCTATGATTCTCAGCATCTGCTTTAATACCCTGTTGGGTAGAGTCTTTCAGAGGTCCTTTGCTGTAGGCTCCTGTCCTGTTCCCTGTTTTCTCCCTCTGCCAATGTCCATTCCATTTGCCTTTCTAAATGACAATTGATCATCTTACCCAGGGTTCTCCTTCTTGCTTAGCTTCTTTAAGTTATACAAATTTTAGTATATTGATCCTATATTTTATGTTTAATATCCACGTATAAATGAGTATACCATGTGTGTCTTTCTGCTTCTAGGATACCTCACTCAGAATGATCTTTTCTATTTCTGACCATGTGCCTACAAATTTCATGATTTCCTTGTTTTTAATTGCTGAGTATTATTCCATTGTGTAAGTGTACCACAGTTTCTCTATCCATTCCTCTGTCAAGGGACATCTGGGTTGTTTCCAGATACTGGCTATTATGAAGAGAGTTGCTATGAATATGGTTGAGCAAATCACTTTCCCTGGAGGGATGCCAGGCCACAGGGGAAGAGGACACATTTTTTTCCTGATGCATCTTGATGAGTTGGGTTGGATGGGGAAGGAAGTTCTCCTTTCCTGAAGAAAAAATTGGGACTGGGAGGAGATGAGGGATGGGGCTACAACAAGGATGTAATGTGAATGAAAAAATAAAAAGACAAAAATGAAGCTCCGTTTACCTTAAGCATGTAAACATACAAAAATACATTTTTTTCTAAAATACAGTTTTTTTAAGCTTAAGGAAATTATCAACAAGAAACACTCTTGATAAAAATAAACTCTGAACAAACTATGAACAAAACAAATTTTTACGAGCCAAGAATAACATATACCTAAAATTTGCATGTAAATATTAAAGTTACATATGATATATTAAAAATAAGAAATAAGACGATGATGTCTGCCACATATTTATTCAAAACTTTTCATAGATTTTACTCAGCGTAAGACAAAGTATTGTAATATTTTATGTAGATTTGAAAATAGCAAATGTAAGTGAAAATCCACTAAATTTAGAAAACACAGTACAAAATACCCTTAAATATTTTCACAAAACATAATCTTATGACTTCATTTAAAACAATAGTTAGATTAAAATTTTGTGAGTTTATACTGAAGTTATTAAAGGACTTTCATACATGTGCCATGTGCTTGAAAATATTATGTTAATCAATTTGATAACAATAACAAAACAATGAAGAGATCTATATTTTAACTGGTTTATTTTGAAACTTAATTCTTGTCCTTCAAAATAGTGATGATTGTATTACCAGATAAATGGAGCAGAATAAATCCAAGATATGACAGAGATTTATACTAACCTTTTCTTTCTATGAGAAGAATACAAAAACAATTCAGTATTGAGAGAAAAAAGGTTCTACAACAGGCGTGCACACGTGTGTGTGTGTGTGTGTGTGTGTGTGTGTGTGTGTGTTGTCTTTGACCTACCACTGATCATAGAAATTAGACAACATGGATAATGAAGTAAAAAGTGAAAATAAACCCATGCATTATTTAACATAAGTAAGAGAGACTATTTGGGTTATAAAGTCTAGAGAGAGACATAAACTTGACAACAGAAGCTTTCTACGTAAGAAAAATAAACTAAATAAATACAAGATTTTTTCTCTGAAAAATTATATGAGAAGAACAAAAAGAATAAGTTAGAGCTAGGAGAAAGCATGTGCAGATTGTGTGCTTAACAAAGGCCTGCTATCTAGGATACACACAGGATTTCAACACAAGAGCAGCTTCTAGTTACAGATGGACAATACAGGGAAGGACCAATGGTTCCTAGGTTAAGAGCATTGCTGGTCTTGCAGTGGACTCAGTTTGCTTCTCAGCACTAACAAGCTCACTTATAATCATCCAAAACTCAAGGGTCATAGGCATGACACTCACTTCTGGCCTATTGCAAAGCACACACACACATACACACACACTTGGTGAACATATACACCTGCTGGAAATAATTTTATACATATTAAATGAATCAAAACATCTTTTTAAATAAATGGGCAAAACACACATTCATAGTTTTTTGTTTTGTTTTGTTTGTTTGTTTGTTTTTTTTTTCAAATTCTTTGTCTATTATGTGATCCAGAATCTGGGGAAGGAGAAGGAAGGAAAGAAAGAATGTAAAATCTTGGAGCTTCAATTTTCTCATCAGAATGAAGGCAGTTGGCTCAAAACAAGGATCTTTTCCGCACCACAACATGCTGATGTGTTGAGGCCAGAAACATCTACTGAAACACCATTCTCTCCTAAGTCTTCCTGGAAGCTAAGCAGGCTTACAGTTATCCTGGAAAGTGACACTGTCTAGAATAGTCTCATAGAAAGCAGAGGAGGTGAAGTGCAACAAGACAAGTGAAGCCCAACCTATCAGCTAATGATAATTCCACAGAGAGAAAGAGCAGGTATGAATCAAGGATTGCATCACAAAGACTGAGCAAGTGAACTAGACTTAGTTGAAGATAGTGGGGAGTTCTAAGCCCCTGCCATCTACATAGAGCTTTCTGAGGGAGACACAGCTGGTGGCTTGTTCTCTGATCAGTTTCTAGACAAGTTCCTGCTTGGTTTGGTAAAAGCCCTCGTTGCTGAAGTACACTTCTAGGGCTTGATATTCCTTATTCTGTAGCTGAGCATGAAAGCCATACATGTTTGCATGGAGACATAGCCACCCATACTGGAATCCACAGTATCCTGGTTCACCTTGAACTCAGGTTGGGTTCTCCTTCCTATACTTTAGGGAGGTCATAGGCCATGGAATGAAGGCAGAAATCATTGTGGTTTGTCTGGCCAGACTCATTCTTGTCAAACTGAATTGAATAACATGCTTAATTCCTTGAGAGCTTCATTGATCATTCCTGTTATGTTCCTGCCCTCAATCTGCTCTTCCAAGTTGTGTGGTATGTGCATGCCCGACCACTCTATCGGGAACCACAGCTAGGCCACATCCACCTTGCTGTGCTCCTGTACTTTTCCATGAAGTACAGATGAAGGATTCTTCTACAGCCCCCAGCAAAACTTTACATTTCACTTGACTTCTAGTTCAGACCTTCTTCTGCTGCTCATGTTGGGTAGTTTCAAGGTGAAATTCAAGAATTCCTGCTTCTTCCATTGTGCAGAACCCTCCAGGCACATCATTTCCCACTTTATGCTGATAAACATGAAGGACCCATTGAAAAACTTAGCCATTGAGAAACCACATTCTGTTGTTCTGGATCAGCTGGAGGAAGGCATCTGCGTACTAGGAAGATTCCTAGCAGGGCTTATCAGTCTCCTTCTGTCAATGCTGCTCCTTCTTCCATTCCAACCTCCTCTCATTTGATAATTATTTGCAGGCTCCTCTGGGATCGCAGTGTTGAAGCAGATATAGGCCATTTGGAAAGTCTTGATCTAGATGTCCACCTTGGCAAGCTGGTTTAAGTAAATATCAGGTAGTGTTCTTCATGGCCCAAGCAATCACTAGGAAGAGAGCCTCTCTTCACAGGTGAAGAGCATGAATGGTGAAATGTCTAACCTGGAAAAAGCTGTATCCCAGCAGAAGGTAAATCCAGATGAGAGCTTAGCCTTTATTCAGTTCAACTGAAAGGATGATGTTGTCCTAATTGTTGAAATGGAGAACAGCTTGAAGACAAATGATTGTGAACAAGATCTGTCTTCTGTGTAGGAAATCTTTGATACTGGATGTCATCACATTATAACTGTCCTCAAAGACCAGCTGCTAATGACAAAAGACATCCAGGCCTGAAATGTCTCCTTGTGAAGAAGTGAATCCAGCTGCTGGCCAGCTTTCTATCAGGAAGAAGCTGCTTTAGAGGCATTTCTGAAAGGGGAAGCACCTATTCTTGACTTTGCCAAGAAACATTGGCCTTCAAGAGCTATTTAAGAATGTATAAGAAGACTTGACAGACCCAATGTGCTGCAGTTCCCTGGAGGAAATCAGTCATGCATTTCAACAGGGAGAGCATACAGATAACAAATGAGCAGATAAAAAGTGTTGCCCAGTGTTAAGTATGAGAAAATGCAAATTATCACTTTCCTATGATGCAATTCAATGCTATCATAAAACTAGTGATGATGCAAAGCTTTAATGCCAGCACAGAATGGCTTGTAGGGATGTAAAGTATTACATATTATCCGGAAAATTTCTGTAGAATCCCTTATAAAACTGACTATGAAACTAACACACAACCTAAGAGCCACCATTGTGGGAAGTGACTCAAATTTTTAAGAACACAGTCAGTATATTACTAAAATACATGCATTCAAAAAATTTTAGTTTCCAGGCTATCTCTAAACTATCTAAAGAAATCTAACACACCAATTAAAAAAAGAATGTAGTAGTGGGTATAAAGAATGTATAGACCTGCTTTTGAAACAAGGTAAAATTGAAAAGGTTATAAAAATAAACTAATTCAGTTATTCATTAAATACATTAAAATTTAGATTACATTACTATTTTGAACTTACATGATGACAAGCATTGAAAAAGATTTATTGACTGATATATAAATTATTATTATTGATAATAATTTAGGGAATAGGGCTTCATGTGTTGGGAAAGATCAGAAGTTGTGCAGTCACTCAAGGATTAGCAGTACTTCTGTTTATGCATATAAGGATGTATATGCAAATTTGGGGATTTAACATTATTGAGGAAAGCAACAGAAGCAGTTCACACTAGAATTTTTAAAATCTATGTTATAGTTACATGGCCGAAAAGTCTTCAGTCAAAATGAATGAGCCTATATCTACATGGGTGAATCACACAAGCCAAATATTGAATGAAAATACAAGCTATGAAAATAGAATTATTCTTATAGTGATATCAACACTGGCCAAACTAGATGCATTCAATTTTAGGCATATCTACATTACCAGAAATACAAATACTGAGGAAACCACAGGAATGATGAATTATAAAATGCAATAGCATATTCTGAAGAAATAGAAGTGGTCAAGGTTATTTTTACTGCTACATTTTCTAAGCGGTGTGATTACTTCAGGATTGCTAGCTTAACCATTATCTTTTAAACCCTTGAGTATATAATAAATCTGCTCATTTTCTGAATGACATATTTCATAAAAATTACCATTATCAGCAAATTATGCATCTTCTCTGGTAACACTTATGTTTGTAGAATTCAGTACATTCTTGCTGCTCTCTGTCACCCCCTTGATTACATGATAGATACATATTATAACAGGAGGAGCCACACTGGGAACTCTCCGAAAACATCTCTCTAACCTTTGCCACTACACTATGCCTTCATTCAGGAAACAGTGGAAAGCGTGACATTTCGATCCATCATTATGAACGTTCAGATGAACCTCACTAACCTGAGGAGAGTGAACAATGGCTGTTGTCACATGTGTGGCTGCCTGCCGTCTCACTCTTGACCTAAGGTTGTTAAGGATCAGTTCCAGGGAATCAGCCACACCAACATATGAACAAGCTGTGAATATAAAAGTGAGAAAAAGGAGCCACAAAAAACCCCAATAATAATGATGATGTCTAGTTTATGCCTAAAGCAAAGAAAGTAAGTAAGCTAAAATAAATGCTCCGAAAAGGTCTGTTTTCTAAGACAAACCTCAGATGTTCATAGGTTATTGTTCAACCTTCTGTACTTCAAGGTTTAATTAGGTGATGTCAGAAAAAGAAGCCATATTCTTCAAAGGAAGACACCATCAAAGTGACTTTTTCTTATTAACTCTCTTGTCTGTGAAACGTCTTCAGCTGACGTGTTCACTGTTGAAACTTGCTCATTTTGCCTCCATAAGCTATTCCTCTTAATCCTTTGGTTTAATTGCCTGTTACATGCACTAGGAAAGCTTTTGAAGTAATGAAATCCTTCACTCAGCGTGCTTCCTTTCCATATAAAGGAACTACATATGACTATGTGCATGTGTGTAGAAATCCACTTTACATTCTAGACTAGAGATCAATGACCTCAAATTTCTATCATGTCCGGGCTTTCACTTCTCTATTTCGTATTGCAGATTTCCCACCTATTGCTTTGGCATTGTTTTTGCTGAAGGTTATGTGAGGGAGTATAAACATATGTCTGCTTGTATACGGAGTCCCGAGACAGGTGTCACATGTCTGCCTTTGTTTCTCTACCCCTGATTTTTGAGGCAGAATCTCGTGTCTACTTGCATTTTGCCATATTAATTACTGTAAGTTGCCAGCAGGTTGCAAAAGCTTCATGACTCTATCCAGACTCCTGGCACTTAGTGTCCAGACATGCCACCATGCTTGGCCTACTGTGTGGGTAGTGAGTATCTGAACTCTAGTCTTGTAATAAATACACATGGAGTGAATATTTTGAAGGAGTTGCAATATTGTAGTGTTTGAACAAACATTAGTTGCAAGAGTTTTTTAAAATGTAGATTTTACTGAGAGCTATAAGTATGTAATACCGTATGTAATACCGTATGTAATACCACATGTCCTGAGAGAGAAAAAAGAAAAAAAAGTGTTCCAGAAAAGAAAGTATAGAAGCTACATGGGAAGTTGTGGCTTGCACTTTAGAGTTGCTAGGTGTTATAATATTTTTCATGTAATATTTTTTTAAATATAAGATGCCTCAGTAGGTGCATGGTGTCTGAACAATTGCTCAAGGGATGTTAAATGAGCAAGAGTAAGGCAAGTAAATGAAGACAGCTTTAGACTTGAGGAGATGCCAGAAGGTGACAGTGATGAGGGGCTTATTTAAAATAGATAATGAAAATGTATGTACTTAATATATGCTGACGTTCTTACTGTGGGGTTTCTGTCAAAAGGCAATGCTGATGTGATTCAACAATTCTATGATATGGAAATAAATGACAAAAACAATTTGAAGGAAAACAAAGAGCATATTATGCTGATGAACTCAGGGTTAGGGAACTCACACACACTGATAATAGGGAAACAAATAATTGATGAATGTAAATGAGAAATAAGAAAGCTGATATTTTAAAGAGTAAAATGAGATAGGCATGAATGTAGATAAAATAATGTGACACAGTCCCTTGTGTGCCTTCAGTTTTAAATTGTACCTTAAAATCCCTTAAGGACATTTGCTCAACCATGTTTGTAGCAGCTTTATTTGTAATAGCCAGAACCTGGAAACAACCCAGATGTCCATCAACGGAGGAATGGATACAGAAATTGTGGTACTTTTACACAATGGAATACTACTCAGCAACTAAAAACAAGGAAATCATGAAATTTGCAGGCAAATGGTAGGAACCAAAAAAGATCATCCTGAGTGAGGTATCCCAGAAGCAGAAAGACACACACGATATATACTCAATTATAAGTGGGTACTAGACCAATAAGATAGGATAAACATACTAAAATCTGTACACCTAAAGAAGATAAACAAGAAAGAGGACCCCGGGTAAGATGAACAATCCTCACTTAGAAAAAAAATGGGAATGGACATTGCAGGGAATCATATGAAAGAAGGGGGAGTTAATGTGACCTGGAGAAGACAGGAGCTCCACAAGGACCTAATATATCTGAGCACAGGGGTCTTTTATGAGACTGTATCTCCAACCAAGGACCATGTATGGATATAACCTAGAATGGATGTAGCCCATAGTATCTCAGTATCCAAGTGGGTACCCTAGTAAGGGGAACAGGGACTATTTCTGACATGAACTCAATGGCTGGCTCTTTGACCTCTGCCCACCCCCAAGGGAGGAGCAGCCTTGTTAGGCCATAGAGGAGGACATTGCAGGCAGTCCTGAAGATACCTGATAAGCTAGGGTCAGAGGGAAGAGGAGGAGGTCCTCCCCTATCAGTGGACTTGGAAAGGGGCAGGTAGAAGAGTAGAAAGGGAGGGTGGGATTGGGAAGGAATGAGGGAGCGGGCTACAAAGTTAATAAACTGTAACTAATATTAAAAAATTAAAATTTAACTTAAAAAATCCCTTAAACAGTATTACAGTAGCAATAACAAGTCTAGAAATATAAATATCAGGGAGATGCAGATACAGGAAAAAGGATTAATGAACTCTATTTTCCATGAATTTTATATCCAGTCTGTTGGGAAAGTAGAGTTAAGGATGTAGCTTTGTTTTTGATAGAAGTGAAACCTTTGTGGACACAAATGCATGCAGTGCATATTTAATTGAAGAAATTTAAAGGATTAGTTGTAGGGAATGAAAAGTAAATCTTGGATACTTGTTGATAATTAAGCGGTAACAGAGAGAAATAAAGGGAAAGAACTTAATGTTTCTTTTTCATTGATGATGTTTCCTATCAGAGTAGAGTGAGCGGGTTTTCCATCTGGTACTCAACATTCATGCATGCATACTTCTTTACCAAAGACCTCCGTGATGACCACGAGAGTAGCTGTCAGCACCTCAGCAATGAGGACAAGGAGAAGGGAGCCAGAGAAGTTTTGAAAATGAGCAATTCTCTGAACTAATCTAGGAGTGATACAATAGAGTTACAAGCATCTAGTATATCCAGGGAAATGATTTGTGAACATGAGGTGATCCAAAGGAAGAACACATCAGACAGGAAACAAGAAAGCTCAAGAGCACTAGACAGTCTTTGAGAACAGATAGATGTTCCCAGTGTTTGAAAAGAAGCAGCATAGTGGGAACATCATATCACAGGGGTTTTCAGAGACAAACAAGGCACAGACCATGGAGGACACCATAGAACACTTGAAAGAGCTACACACAATTCTGCTTTCATTCCGGGAGAAAATTATCTGAAAGTTCTCAGCAAGGGATTGGAGAGAAATCTCGGTTTAAAATTTAAAGTTTGGGGATGGAGAGGTGGGTTGAGCAGTTATGAGCACTGGCTGCTTTTTGCAGAAAGTCTGAGTTCAGTTCCTAACACCTGTGTGTGAACTCACCAGTATCTTTTCCTCCAGTTCCAGGGAATCTTATGCCCCTTCTGACTTCCAGAGGATTTTACACATGTGCTATACATTCTAAATAAAGACACACATAAAAATAAAATAAATAACTATTAAAAATGAATATTTAAGGACTACCCAACTACTTAATGAACAGTGGAAGAGGGGAAGGGGGAAGTGGATGGAAAGAATGTAAGCAACTGCATTGCATTTGGGGAAAAGTGGCGACCAGAATAAGCAGTAACTTTCAACAACAATATCTTTAGAGCACGCAAGGGATAATGCATCACCAGAAACTTGATGGTTTCCTAGGAAAACAGGAGATATTTACTATAAGTAAAAATAAACATGTGTGTATCTATTATATCTTGATAAATTAAGGGATTTTAGGTTCCTTAAGAAAGTTAACCAAATAACTGCTTTGTGCTTGTTCCTCTGTTTTATGATTAGAATATTATTTTTGACTGATACTATGTATAAATAAAAGAAAATAGTACAGCTGTTTAAGAGAACAGTATGGCATTTTCCATAGTCTGTCATATGCCATGGTTGGTTGGCTTTCCTTTTTCTTTATTTTTCTTTTTTAAAATATATTTTTTCAAACAGGTCTTTCACTTGCTTGGTTAGAGTCACCCCAAGGTACTTTATGCCATTTGTGGCTATTGTGAAGGGTGTTGTTTCCCTAATTTCTTTCTCTGCCCTTTTGTCTTTGGTATACAGGAGAGCTTCTGATTTTTTGAGTTGATTTTGTATCCAGCCCACTTTGCTGAAGGTCTTTATCAGCTGAAGGAGTTCTTTGGTTGAATTTCTGGGGTCACTCATGTATACTATCATATCATCTGTGAATAGTAATACTTTGACGTCTTCCTTTCTGATTTGTATCCCCTTGATCTCCTTTACTTGTTTTATTGCTCTAGCTAGGACTTCAAGTACTATGTTGAAGAGATATGGAGAGTGGGCAGCCTTGTCTTGTCAATTGATTTCAGTTGGATTGATTTAAGTTTCTCTCCATTGAGTTTGATGTTGGCTATACGCTTGCTATATATTGCCCTTAGTATGTTTAGGTATGTGCCTTGTATCCCTGATCTCTCCAAGACTTTAAACATGAATGGGTATTGGATTTTGCCATATGCTTTTTCAGCATCTAAGGAGATGATCATGTGGTTTTTCTCCTTTAGTTTGTTTATATGGTGGATCAGAGTGGCTAAGATCAAAAACTCAAGTGACAGCACATGCTGGAGAGGTTGTGGAGAAAGGGGAACCCTACTCTACTGCTGGTGGGAATGTAAACTTGTACAGCCACTTTGGAAATCACTCTGGTGCTTTCTCAGATAATTAGGAATAGCGCTTCCCCGAGATCCAGGTATTCCACCCCTAGGCATATATCCAAAAGATGCTCAAGTACACAACAAGGACATTTGCTAAACCATGTTCATAGCAGCTTTATTCGTAATAGCCAGAACCTGGAAACAACCCACATGTCCATCAACAGAGAAATGGATACAGAAATTGTGGTACATTTACACAATGGAATACTACTCAGCAATTAAAAACAAGGAAATAAAGAAATTTGCAGGCAAATAGTGGGATCTAGAAAAGATCATCCTGAGGAAGTATCTCAGAAACAGAAAGACACACATGGTGTATACTCACTTATAAGTGGACACTAGACCTATAAGATAAGATAAACATATTAAAATCTCTACACCTAAAGAAACTAAACAAGAAGGAGAACCCAGGGTAAGAGGATCAATCCTCACTTAGAAAGACAAAGGGGAAGGACATTGAAAAAAAAGAAAAAGAAAACAAGAAACAGGACAGGAACATACCACTGAGGGCCTCTGAAAGACCCTACCTAGCAGTGTATGGAAGCAGATGCTGAGACTTATAACCAAACTTTGGGCAGAGTGCAGGGAATCACATGAAAGAAGGGGGAGTTAGTAAGACCTGGAGAGAACAGGAGCTCCACAAGGAGAGCAACAGAACCAAAATGTCTGGGCTCAGGGGTATTTTCTGAGACTGATACTCCAAACCAATGTACATTCATGGATATAACATAGAATCCCTGCTCATCTGTAGCCTGTGGCAGCTCAGTCTCCAAGTGGTTACCCTAGTAAGGGGAACAGGGACTGTCTCTGACATGAACTCAGTGGCTGGCTCTTTCACCACCTCCCCTGAGGGAGGAGCAGCCTTGCCAGGACACAGAGGAAGACATTGTAGCCAGACCTGAAGAGATCTGATAAGCTGGTGTCAGATGGAATGGGAGGAGGACTTGGACAGATACATGGGAGGAGATGAGGGAGGGAAGGTGGGATTGGGAAGGAATGAGGGAAAGGGCTACATTTGGATGCAAAGCAAATAAAATGTAATTAATATAAAAAATAAAAATTTAACTTAAAAATAATAAAATAAAATATATTTTAAATTAAAAAAAATTACACTGTATTCTGATTAGCATTTCACTTCCTGCACTTCCTCCCAGATCCTCCCCACACATCCCCCACTAAATCCTCCCTCTCAAAACTATAAAAACACAAAACTGGGAAAATGCAGAATCATAATATACAAGCAAAAGACCAGTAAGACAAAAGGCCCCTCCCCAGGAAACAATATGAGACTAAAAATCTGCAAAAGTCCCATTGAGTATGTCTTATGTTGGCCATGCACTGTTGGACATGTGGCCTACCCTTATGTGTAATTATTATAGTCAGTGATACTCCAGTGGAGAATACCAGTTTCTCGGTTGCAGCTGGATGTCAATAGGAGGTAAATTCTTGGTTAGGGAGGAGAGAGCATGTCCACTAAGCGCTCTCACTACTGGACTCCTGTCCAGCTTGAACCTGTGCATACTGCCATAGTTTGTATGAGTTCATCTGTGCATCAGCAGTGTGTCTGGAAATCATGGTTTCCTCGGTGTCATCCATCCTTTCTGGTTCTTATAATAGTTCCACCACATCTTCTACATAGACCCTTGAGCTCTGAGGAGAGGGTATTCATGAAGATATCCAATTTAGGACTAATTATCCCAAATTCTCTGACTCTCTACACACTTTCCATTTCTGAAACTCTGTTTTTGGTCTCATCCACTACAAAAGGAAGCTTCTCCAACAATGCTGAGCGAGACATTGATCTACGGGGATAAACAGAATGTTGTTAGATGTTCCTAAAGCAGAATAATAAAATTTTGATTTTTCCCTTCAGCCCATGCCCTAGGCACTCTCAAGTTCTTGGCAACCCTAGCAGTTTCAAACGTAGTTTCTATCTTATTGAGTGGGACTTAAATCCACTCAGAGGCTAGATGGTTTCTCCCATAAGCTTTTGCCTCTGTTGCTTCAGCTTATCATGCAGGCTAGTCCTCATTGTAGGGTAGTCGTATTTCATTTAGTATTTTATCACTGTTGTTGTTTGTTACTTAGTCTGTCTTGAGATAGAGACTCACTCTGTTAGGCTGCTCTCAGAATAATAGCTGGTCCTCCTGCCTCAGCCATCTGAGTCCAAGGATCACAGGTGTGAGACAGCACCTCAGGATGTTGCATTTATTTTTTAACTCTTATTGTTTTAAAGTCTACAGCATGCTTATCATTTTAATGTAAGACTAATCCCTGAAAACAGACATAATCAGGGATGCAAATGATCCATGCGTGTCCACATTTACATACTTACACATTTGGCATATATTTGTAACTATCAAATTCCTAAGTGTCAAAATTCCAACATGGCTATCAATGTCAACAACTCATTTACCATTTATTTATTTATTTACTGTATTAGTGTTGTCTTTCAAAGTGTTTTATTTAACCATTCCTCACTGCATGCTCTTCATTACTCATGGGGACTTAAATGCTCTTTTTAAGAGTCATAGAACTGAATACCAAGTGCCATTCACGACTGGATAGCTAGGGAGTGAAGAACAATTGTGATTTAAAGCTGCACAACTAGCTTTATCAACTGCAGAACTATGAAGATTTTAGAGATATGAAAAGAAAAAAAAATTAAGGGCATAAAAGATATACTACATATTGGCTTCCTTAATGAAAAAGAGTATATGTTTTGTAATTCTGGAGGCCAGAATTTGAAAATTGAAGCTACATTACAATTAAGATTAAGTTTTACTGTGCTCTTCCCCCTTGTTGTTGAAACCTTTACCACCTTGCCAAGACCTTATCTATGCAGGAACAACTTTATGTCACTCTGTATTTTAAAGTCTGAATGGTATCACATCAAAAGAACATCAATATCAAAGAAAGCAGACTTTACCTTTTTAAAATTTGACAGATGTTTTAGTGACTATAGTCATGTCCTGAGATATCAAAGACACTATCTTTCCCTGTTTAAGTTGGAACCTACACTTTAAGTATGATGGAGTGCTGAAAAGTAAGCATTCATGGGAAAAAGTACACACATTCTTGGTGTACGCTGAGATTTAGAGCTTACAATC
This sequence comes from Meriones unguiculatus, assembly GCF_030254825.1. Classification (NCBI taxonomy): domain Eukaryota; kingdom Metazoa; phylum Chordata; class Mammalia; order Rodentia; family Muridae; genus Meriones; species Meriones unguiculatus. Next base: position 32,041,352 of record NC_083367.1, on the reverse strand, counting down.
GCTTCAAGTTTGGAAGAAACAACAAGAATATCAACATAGCTTCATAAAATATAAATATATTTTAAATTAATTTCTTAAAAACGTCCTTCTAAGAAACCAGAGGGCATGACTTTAGAAATCAGTCAGCTGAGTGTATGTCCTACTTGTATTACTTGCATACATCTGTGAAACTCTTACAGAATTCGGTTAAAAGTTATCTATAAGCTGAGACCCACATGTATATTGCATAAGTTTTAGAAAATTTTGAATATAAAACTCAGTATGCTATCAGCTGTCATTCAAATAATCCCTTACTTACAATCCAGCTGTGCAGACATGTCTTTTATTATTTGTTTTCCAGAATCTACACTAATGTGACAGTTTCTCACGTCTTCTCTCAGAGGAGAGTTCAGTAAACCAAGACCTCCAAATTGTTACTTCTTTATACTTCCTTAATCTCTGCATATGCAAACACTGAATTGTTAACATATCTTTCAGTACTAGAAATTTATCGTCATGTGTGAAGGAAATTTTTCTTGATCATAATGTAAAATTATCCAGTAACTATCAAACCCAAATTAACAGTTTTTGTATCAGCTTATTGTGTGCAGTTTCACATTTTTGTTGTAGGAATAACTGCCCACGGAAGGTCTGCTACATGGAAAGAGAAAAAGAATAGAGGAAAATATGACCTGATGAATTAAAATAGTGGTTATACATGATGGCGCCACAATGACAAAATACTCACAGTGAAAGTAATAAAATCAGAATATACATGACCTCTGAAACCCAAGGACAAGAGGCAACTTTTATAGATACATCAATATGCCCAATAAAAATTTATGTTTACTCAAAAAATGTAAATACTATAAACATGCAAATTTAACCGGCCTGCATCCAAGACTCTATATACTAAATCATGGCCTTGACTAAAGCATTTAGTAATCTTTGGCCTCCTGGTATTTGCTTTCCCAGTTCCTCACATACCACTCCTTTTAAAACCATTTTGGGATTTGGTTGTTGGCAAGGGTGCTTATTCTTAGGCAGGCAATAAGAATTATTTACTGGGGATAGGGTGGGGACAAAAAGTAATTAATCTTAGCAATCCTAGTGTGCATATCTATCAAAGGGTGATCAGAGAAAAAAAAATCTCCCTTCAAGATAAGGTTCCTATTGGCAAATGTATTCACTTAAATGTGCTGATCTTTACTGAAAATGGGACAGATCCATAGGATAGGAAAATAATCTTGCTTCGTGTCCTCTGTAGGCTCTTCTTTTTCACACCAAATGCTAACAGCAACAATATGGCCTTATGGCCACTCTTGTTCAACCCAAGACCCGCTAGTTCCCAAGTGTACTTTATCCATTGTAAGCTCTCAAGAGGCTACAAAAAGAATTCTACAAGAAAAAGAAAACATTCATGATTCTTTTCAAATGTCTAAAATTGGGGAATATTTTGTTTCCTACATTAAATTTATGATCCACTGTATTTTATAAAGTTTATATGTATAATACATATTAAACTGAAGTTAGAATGCATTTATAATTTGTATATGACTATGCATATAATTTGTAAATGACTATGCATAAACAAATACTTTGCATATATCAGAGTCTCTAGAATGGTCACATTTCATTGATTACAAACAATTGTTTTAAGATTCAGTTTGCTTGATTTAAAAAAAATTTACAATTCTGTGTGTGTGTTTTTGTGTGTGTGAGTGTGTGTGTGTGAGTGTACGTGTGTATGAGTGTGTTCTTCAGAGGGCCACTCCTCAAAGTAGGTTTTATTCTGTCATCTTGGGGAAGTTGTGGTGGCCCTTGGTTTTTCACTTTATGACAAGGTCCTTTTAGCCCATGCAGTCCTGGAATCACAGTGAATACTGAATCCTGCATTCTTCCAGTTTCAGCTCTGAAAGTCCTGAGATCATAGACATAAGCCTTGATTTAATATGGTAGACAGTGAAACATCTGATAGATGACAAAGGATCAGACTTTTATCACATTGATCTCAAAGTACCAAAGATGTAAGTTTTAGATTCAGGAGGTCACTTTGTAGCAGAGTATGCATGGTCTGTTGGAGTCATAAATTATTCTGAACTGCCTGAAATCTTAAATTTACAATAATTTTTTTTGTTTTTGTTTCTATGTTAGTCTCTGCTTTTCCATAGGCATTTCATAAAAGAAAATAAAATTTCCGTTGTTTTAGATTCTAAGACCAAATTACTCTGTAAAAGTTACTCTGTAATACCTTCTCAGATTTAGTAAATACAAATGGCTAAACCAATCAAATTGTTGATTGGTATTTACATTTTTTCATAAGATAAAGATGGAGGAAGGGTGGAATTGGGAGGAGATAAGGAATGGGGCTATAGCTGGGATACAAAGTGAATAAAATGTAATAAATAATAAATAAAAAATGTGACCAAACTGTAAAGGACTTTTGCCAGTTGATCTTAGAATTTTGTTATGAACTGTTGTTTTGGCATGTGAGTATGAAAGACAGTTGATTTTTTTTTTAATTTTTAGATTTCAGTACTTGTTTTACACTATATTCATAACATTTTGCAATACCATCATGGTTCCTACTGAAGTTCAAACCTAAGTTTCAGGTTAGCTGAAGTGTTGAAAACTAAGAATACAGAGGGTCATAGAGCATATTTTATAGTGTAATCTGAGCTTTACACTTTGACAGAAGTCCAAAGTTTCTTCCTATAATATTAGAAAATGAATATAAATTACAGGTAAAATGATTTTTTAAATGCTTTTTGAGGCGATTGGGGAAATCCAATATTAAATAAAGTACTTACAGTTTATAGCAAGTCTGTTCATTCTATAGGCATTAATTTTAGACATCGTATGACATATTTGTAACAAATTACCTTTGTTTCAACAGACATGTTAATAGGGTGAAGCTGTCTTTTTTTTTTTTTTTGTATTTTTTTTTCTGATTTTAATTTTATTTTTTTTTATCAGTTACATTTTATTAACTCTGTATCCCAGCCGTGTCCCGATCCCTCATTCCCTCCCAGTCCCTCCCTCCCTCCCTCCCTCATCTCCACCGTGCCCCTTTCCAAGTCCACTGATGGGGGGGACCTCCTCCCCATTCATCTGATCCTGTTTTATCAGGTATCTTCAGGACTGGCTGCAAAGCCCTCCTCTGTGGCCTAACAGGACTGCTCCTCCCTTCGGGGGTGGGGAGACCAAAGAGCCAGTCATCGAGTTCCTGTTAGAAATAGTCCCTGTTCCCCTCACTTTGGGAAGCCAATTGGTTACTGAGCTAATACAGGCTACATCTGAGTGGAGGTTCTAGGTTATATCCATACATGGTCCTTGGTTGAATGTCAGTCTCAGAAAAGACCCTGTGCCCAGATATATTTGGTCCTTGTGGAGCTCCTATCCTTTCCCCATCAGACTAACTCCCCTTCTTTCTTATGATTCCCTGTACTCTGCCAAAGGTTTGGTCATGAGTCTTTGCTTTGAAAACACTGCTAGTTAGAGTCTTTCAGATGCGCTCAGTAGACTCCTGTCATACGTTCAATGCACATCCCATCTGTCTTTCTAAACGAGGATTGATCATCTTACCCCATGTCCGCTCAATTGATTATCTTTTTTAGGTGTATAGATTTCATTATGTTTATCATATCTTATAGGTCTATATAAGTGAGTATATCCCATGTTTGTCTTTCTCCTTCTGGGATATTTCACTCAGAATGATCTTTTCTAGATCCCACCATTTGCCTGCAAATTTCATGATTTCCTCCTTTTTGATTGCTGAGTAGTATTCCATTGTATAAAAATACCACAATTTCTGTACCCATTCCACCGTTGATGGACATCTGGGTTGTTTCCAGGTTCTGGCTATTACAAATAGAGCTGCTATAAACATAGTTGAGCAAGTGTCCTTTTTGTGTACTTGAACAAACTTTGGGTATATACCTAGCAGTGGTATAGCTGGGTCTGGAGGAAGCACTATTCCTATTTGTCTTAGAAAGCGCCAGATAGCTTTCCAGAGTGGTTGTACCAGTTTACATTCCCACCAGCAGTGGAGCAGGGTTCCCCTTTCTCCACAACCTCTCCAGCATGTGTTATCGCTTGAGTTTTTCATCTTGGCCATTCTGATGGGTGTAAGGTGATATCTCAGGGTCGTTTTGATTTGCATTTCCCTGATGGCTAATGAGGATGAGCATTTCTTTAAGTGTTTTTCTGCCATTCGATATTCCTCTGTTGAGAATTCTCTGTTTAGCTCTGTTCCCCATTTTTTAATTGGATTACTTGGATTGCTGCTTTTCAGCTTCTTTAGTTCTTTGTATATACTGGATATTAGTCCTCTGTCAGATAAAGGGTTAGTGAAGATTCTTTCCCAATCTGTAGGCAGTCGTTTTGTTTTGATGACGGTATCCTTTGCTTTACAGAAACTTTTCAGTTTCATGAGGTCCCATTTATTGATTGTTGCTCTTAGAGCCTGTGCTGTTGGTGTTCTGTTCAGGAAGTTGTCTCCTGTGCCAATGAGTTCTAGGCTGTTCCCCACTTTTTTTCCAATTGATTTAGGGTATCTGGTTTTATGTTGAGGTCCTTGATCCACTTTGACTTTAGTTTTGTGCAGGGTGATAAATATGGATCTATTTTCATTTTTCTGCATGTAGACATCCAGTTGGTCCAGCACCATTTGTTGAAGATGCTGTCTTTTTTCCATTGAATGGAATTGGCTTCTTTGTCGAATATCGAGTATTCATAGGTGTGTGGATTTATTTCTGGGTCTTCTATGCGGTTCCATTGATCCTCCTTTCTGTTTCTATGCCAGTACCATGCAGTTTTTATTACTGTTGCCCTGTAGTACAGCTTAAGATCAGGAATGGAGATACCTCCAGATGATCTGTTGTTGTACAGGATCGTTTTGGAGATTCTGGGTTTTTTGTTTCTCCATATGAAGCTGAGAATCTTTTTTTCAAGGTCTGTAAAGAATTGAGTTGGTATTTTGATGGGAATTGCATTGAATCTGTAGATTGCTTTTGGCAGTATGGCCATTTTCACAATGTTAATCCTACCAATCCATGAGCATGGGAGATCTTTCCATCTTCTGATATCTTCTTCGATTTCTTTCTTCAGAAACTTGAAGTTTTTCTCAAACAGGTCTTTCACTTGCTTGGTTAGGGTCACACCAAGGTACTTTATGTTATTAGTGGCTATTGTGAAGGGTGTTGTTTCCCTAATTTCTTTCTCAGCCTTTTTGTCTTTGGTATATAGGAGGGCTTCTGATTTTTTTGAGTTGATTTTGTATCCTGCCACTTTGCTGAAGGTGTTTATCAGCTGAAGGAGTTCTCTGGTTGAATTTTTGGGGTCGCTCATGTATACTATCATATCATCTGCAAATAGTGACACTTTGACCTCTTCCTTTCCAATTTGTATCCCCTTGATCTCCTTTAGTTGTCTTATTGCTCTGGCTAGGACTTCAAGTACTATGTTGAAGAGATATGGGGACAATGGACAGCCTTGTCTTGTCCCTGATTTCAGTGGGATTGATTTAAGTTTCTCTCCATTGAGTTTGATGTTAGCTATAGGCTTGCTATATATTGCCTTTACTATGTTTAGGTATGTGCCTTGTATCCCTGATCTCTCCAAGACTTTAAACATGAATGGGTGTTGGACTTTGTCAAATGCTTTTTCGGCGTCTAAGGAGATGATCATGTGGTTTTTCTCCTTCAGTTTGTTTATGTAGTGGATTACATTGATGGATTTCCGTATGTTGAACCACCCTTGCATGCCTGGGATGAAGCCTACTTGGTCATGGTGGATGATATCTTTGATGTGTTCTTGGATTCGGTTTGCAAGTATTTTATTGAGTATTTTTGCGTCAATGTTCATAAGAGAGATAGGCCTAAAGTTCTCTTTTTTTGTTGGGTCTTTGTGTGGTTTAGGTATTAAGGTGACTGTGGCTTCATAGAATGAGTTTGGTAGTGTTCCTTCTGTTTCTATTTTGTGGAATAGCTTGAGGAGAATTGGAGTTAGCACTTCTTTGAAGGTCTTGTAGAATTCTGCGCTGAAGCCATCTGGTCCAGGGCTTTTTTTGGAGGGGAGACTGTTAATGACTGCTTCGATTTCCTTGGGAGATATAGGGCTATTCAGTCTTTCTACCTGATCTTGACTTAGTTTTGGTAGATGGAATCTTTCAAGAAAATTATCCATTTCATTTAGATTCTCAAATTTTGTGGCATATAGGCTTTTGTAGTATGACCTAATAATTGTTTGGATTTCCTCAATGTCTGTGGTTATGTCCCCATTTTCATTTCTGATTTTGCTGATCTGGATAGTTTCTCTCTGCTTTTTAGTTAGTTTGGCTAAGGGTTTGTCTATCTTGTTGATTTTCTCAAAGAACCAGCTTTTTGTTTCATTGATTCTTTGGATAGTTTTATTTGTTTCTAGTTGATTGATTTCAGCCCTTAGTTTGATTATTTCCAGCTGTCTGCTCCTTTTGGGTGTATCTGCTTCTTTTTGTTCTAGGGTTTTCAGTTGGGCCATTAAGTTGTTTGTATGTGATGTTACGAATTTCTTCTTGCAGGCACTTAGTGCTATAAATTTTCCTCTGAGCACTGCTTTCAGTGTGTCCCATAAATTTGGGTATGTTGTGCCTTCCTTTTCATTGAATTCTAGGAAGTCTTTAATTTCTTTCTTTATTTCTTCCTTAACCCAGCTGTCCTTGAGTAGTAAGTTGTTTAGTTTCCATGTGCGTGTCGGCTTTTTGTTGTTTCTGTTGTTGTTGAGGTCGAGCTTTAGTCCATGGTGGTCAGATAGTATACAAGGGATTATTTCAATCCTTTTGTATCTGTTGAGGCTTGCTTTGTGGCCCACTATATGGTCTATTTTGGAAAAGGTTCCATGGGGTGCTGAAAAGAAGGTGTACTCTTTTGAGTTTGGGTGAAATGATCTGTAGACGTCTATTAGGTCCATTTGATTTAGGGATTCTGTGAGTGCTTTTATTTCCCTATTTGGTGTCTGTCTAGTTGATCTGTCCCTTGGTGAGAGTGGAGTGTTGAAGTCTCCCACTATTAAGGTATTAGGATCAATGTATGATTTAAGCTTTAATAATGTTTCATTTACGAATGTCGGTGCTCTTGTATTTGGGGCATAGATATTCAAGATTGTGATGTCCTCTTGGTGGATTTTTCCTTTGATGAGAATATAGTGGCCCTCCTTATCTTTTTTGATTAACTTGGGTTGAAAGTCTATTTTATTAGATATTAGGATGGCTACTCCAGCTTGTTTTCTGGAACCGTTTGCTTGAAAAACAGTTTTCCAGCCCTTTACTCTGAGGTAGTGTTTGTCTTTGTTGCATAGCTGTGTTTCTTGGATGCAACAGAATGTTGGATCCTGTTTCCTTAACCATTCTGTTAGCCTGTGTCTTTTTATTGGTGAGTTGAGTCCATTGATATTGATAGATAATAGTGACCAATGCATGTTAGTTCCTTTTGTAATGGAGTCGATGATCTAACCCTGATTCATTGCTTGTTTTCTTTTCATTTTTGTTGGGACATTATCTGTATGCCCTGTTTTCTTGGTTGAATTTGTTTTCATTGGATTGGAGTTTTCCTTCTAGTATCTTCTGTAGGGATGGTTTGCTGTGTAGATATTGTATAAATTTAGTTTTGTCATGGAATATTTTGTTTTCTCCATCTATGTTGATTGAAAGCTTTGCAGGGTATAGTAGTCTGGGTTGACATTTGTGATCTCTTAGAGTCTCCATGATACTTGCCCAGGCCCTTCTGGCTTTCATAGTTTCTGATGAGAAGTCTGGCGTGATTCTGATAGGTCTACCTTCATATGTTACTTGGCCTTTTTCCCTTGCTGCTTTTAATATCTTTTCTTTGTTCTGTAGATTTAGTGTTTTGACTATGATGTGACGTGATGTGTTTCTTTTCTGGTCTAGTCTATTTGGAGTTCTGTAGGCCTCTTGTATATTTATGGACATCTCTTTCTTTAAGTTGGGAAAATTTTCTTCTATGATTTTCTTGAAAATATTTTCTGGACCTTGGAGTCTGGAGTCTTCTTTTTCGTGAATTCCTATTATGCTTAGATTTTGTCTTTTCATAGCATCCTTGATTTCTTGGATATTTTGTGATTGGAACTTTTCTGATTTTACTTTTTCTTTGAGAGAAGTATCCATTTCTGCAAGTGTGTCTTCAGCTCCAGAGATTCTCTCTTCCATCTCTTGTATTCTGTTGGTGATGCTTACTTTTGTGGTTCCTGATCTTTTCTCCAAGTTCTCCAGCTCAAGGGTTTTCTCATTTTGTGTTTTCTTTATTGATTCTAATTCTGTTTTCATGCCTTGCACCATTTCTTTCATGTGTTTGAATTTGGATTCCTGTCTCTCTACGATGGCCTCTATTTCTTTTTTCATTTCCTTCTTATATGCCACTAATTTTTCCTCTACTTGTGTATCTATTTGTTTGGCTATGTTTGCCTGTGTTTCTTTAAGGATATTGTCTATTTCTTCTTTCTTTGCCTCCAATTGACTGGCCATCTCTTTGAAAGACTTGTTCATTTCCTCCTTATGAGCCTCAAATAATTGGGCAAGCATGGCTTTAAAATTTTCCTGTGCTTCTGCTGAATTGGTGTATCCATCGATTTTGGGGTTTGCTGGTGAAGTCATGATGTCCTGATTTATGTTGGAAGTGTTCTTTCGCCTACCTCTGGCCATTGGCTTATCTGAAACCTTCCCTGTTTGTTTTTGGATTCTGCAGATCAGACTGGTGCTGTCTCTCTCTGGTGTCTGGAGAGTTCTTCAGGAAGCTGAGCACTCTCAGTGTGTGCTGAGGACTAGCTGTACCTGTGGGAGGAAAGTACGCAGGCGCAAACGGGGCAAATGCAAGCGTGTGTGTGTGCGCGCGCGCGCGTGTGTGTCTGTGTGTGTAAGTGTGCGTGGATGAGTTTCTCGAGGGACAGAGTGATGGCTAATGTTGAACCCTTGAGTGTGTGGGAGGGGCTCTGTACTGTATATGTCGCAGGCGCTAATGATGATCGCAGCGCAATTTCTGGTATTAACTGTCTTAGCTCCTCAATCAGGCCCACAGGGCAGGAACTTCAATGTCCCTAGTGCCCCTCTGTTTCCCAAAGTGGGTATGTGGGTGGGAGGGGGGTTCGATGCCTGGCTTCTGATTTAGAAGGACCCAGGATCTGGGGAACTGCAGATTCTTAAGGGTGCACTCACTTACAGGCAGGTCTCTTGGCCAAGATCGTGGTATCCGGGGCTCTCTGCTCTCTGGTTTGGCCCTGCTTCTTTGATGTGTTCCGCCAGTTCTGTGCTGCTGTCACTGCCAGGTTCTGAGGTCTTGCTGCAGCTGGAGATTTCAGGGTGGTCACTTCAGCAGGGATGGGGTAATCAGGCTCTCTGTTCTCTGGTTTGGCCCTGGTTAGTCTTAAACTGGAGGGCTGTGGTGCCCCGCCAGTTCAGTACTGCTCCGCTGCCACGTCCTGCTGTAACTGGAGACTGGCTTGCTAGTCCCAATGCTTTCTGGGAAGTCCTGGGATCTCTTCGTTGTGCTCTCCAAGCTTGGGAGGCCCAGTGCCTGGTGTGTCCAGGTTGTATGACGTTTCTGCCTGGTTTCGGTGAGTATATAGCGTATTCTCTGTCACTGTGGGATTGGGCGGGTCGTATCGTCAGTGATGGCGATCCTGCGGAGCTAGTATGGTGTCTAGCAGATTCGCGCCCTGGGAGGATGGTGCAGCCGCTGCGGGAATCTGGGACTCCGGGGTACGTACTGCTGGCTTTTGTCTGCCGCTAAAGTGGTTGGGGCTCCGTCTCAGCGGTTGTATACCCCAGGCAGTTAGGTCTGCACTGAGAAAGATGAGTCCGCTGTGCCTCTGTGCCGAGGAGGAAGGAGGTCTGGGGGAAGGGAGTGCAGCAAGAACAAAGGATCTTTTCTCTCCCTCCCCAAGCAAGTCTCCTGGTGACCGGAGGCCAAAGTTTTCACCTCCTGCGATGTTCTCTGGTGTTCAGAAAGCCTCGCTGTGGTTTTCCTGGGTTGGGGGTCCTTCCATTCTCCAACTCAGAAGATCAGGTATCCCACTGCTCAGAAACTGTGTGTGCTAGTCGCCATCTTGGCTCCGCCCCCCCGGGTGAAGCTGTCTTAGAGAAAGTGTTGACGCATGTGAATTTACTTTTAGATACTATTATCTTAATCTGATGTGAATACATCTACTAACTGACTAAACATGGCAGTAGAATGTTGTCTTAGAATATCATGCTTCCTCGATCTTTCCTTATTATTTTGATGTTTCCTGAAATTTTGATCAATTATATTCATATATTAAGCACATTAGGCTGTTTTGCATGTTTGCATTATTAGTACTGGGATGCTATTGCTTAAATGGCACATGAGTATTGATGCAAACATATTGCAATTTAGGATGAGGTAGAAATTTTACACAAAACACATATACAAAAGGAAGAAGGTTCATCTTATTTTATATAAGCACAAACATGCACTGAAGTTTGAAAACAAATTATAAACTAAAAAAAATGTTATATGGAAATAAAAGGAGTATTGCCGTGAAAGCACAAGAACCAAACTAGACCACTCCACGGGTAGAAAGAAGGGTTTTTCGGGGATTGAACTGCCAACAGTTTGATCTCTCAAAAAGGTGGCAGTCTCTGAGCTGATATAGGTTATTCAAATTGAATTGCCCAAGTAGATCAACTTTAGGGCAGATTAAGGGAAGCTCCTGTTAAATAGAACACCCCCCTCCCCCATAAAGCCTCTTTTTATGCAACCACAAACCTTCTGTTTATCCAGCCAACTCTTTCTGTTTAGAACATTGTCAGCAGTATTGACCTTTGGGGGTCTGCTTTGGACCTAACATTGCATTGGCATTTTCTTTGTGAATTTACAATGTGTCGCTTTGAGTGATATTTTATTTACAAGGTATTTAATATCATTTTATTTAAATAAATTTTAAAAATTGTTTATATGAAATGTTACCTAACAATTAAGTCAAGTTTTATCAAAAATCTATGAGTAACTTACTGATAGTTTCTTTACTTATATATGTAAAAATAATAATAATAATAATAATTGCAAAACTGCTTCTACAAGATTTTTCCTGTGTGGTTCTTAATCGCAAAGAGTGATTTTCTCCAATATCTTATCTAATGTATTTTTTTGAGGATGTATTATTTTGAAGCTTAGTAATACTGGATAATATCTAAAGACCAGAAGAAAGATAATTAAAGAATCAAAGGTAGAGCCTGTGAGCCAAGATGAAAGGGAATCCATGTCATTTGGATTAAAAAGGCTGCAAAAAGTCTTTACTTACAGTGAGCTTTAATACTGCAGAGAAAGAACACTAGTCTCCATTGATACAATTGTTGGGTTAATATAAAATGAACTAGAAATAAAGAAAGACAAATGTCAAAACAAACTCTGAGGTCATGACCTCAGAATGAATAGAGTTCTAGGATATACTTTTTGACTCCTCAGTTACCACTGAGGCATATGTGATGTCTTTTAATAATTCCTATTACTATGTACAAAGTAATGTATGTAAAAATCATACTTGTAAAATGTAAAGGAGTTTAGTGAAATAGTGCTTTCTTATGGTTACAAAGGTTGTAACTATAAGTGTCAAGTTCATAAGTTTGTTAAACTTATGATGTTAGATATTTTGTATTCTTATTTCAGTGTTTCAAATTACTTCTCTGTTCTGCTCCATGTCCCCCTTAGGCTTGTACACATATTATCATGCAAAATGTGTTCCATCCATCTTCAAAAGCCTCCATTATGTATCAAAATCTCAACACTGTTTAAAGTCCAAAGTTCAATTATCTTCTGAGACTGTAGATAATCTCTTAACTGTAACTTCCTTTGAAATCAAAATAAAAAAAAAAAAGCACACACTTCCAACATACACAAGCACAAAAATATACATTACTATTTCAAAAGTAGGAAATGGAGCATAATGAAATACTGGACCAAAGCAAGGCTGAATCCCAGATAACAAACTCTAACTCTGTCTCCGTATCTGATGCCAAAGTGCCCCACAGATCTCAAATTCCTTCCAGCTTTGTTGAATATAACACCTCTCTCTCTTGGCCTGGTTCTGTACTCTGTTAGACAGTGATCCTTGACAGATACCCCATGACTCTGGCATCTAGATGATCTTGGAGCCTCCAATAAAATTCAGACTTCATCTACACAGCTTCACACAATTGCCTCTCCAAACCTTCAGTTGGGGTCTGTCCTGCATTATGCTGGGCCTTAGTGTTTTTTTCTTAACCATGGGGGCAAATTGCAAAACCTTTTTACTGTAGCTGTTGTATTTTTTTTTTTAATTTTTTAAAATGTATTCTTCTCTTTTTTTAATTAAATTTAATTTTTATTATTATTTGTTACATTTTATTAACTCTGTATCCCAGGTGTATCCTGCTCCCTTATTCCCTCCCAATCCCACCCTCCCTCCCTCATCCTCTCCCTGCCCCTTTTCAAGTCCACTGATAGGGGAGGACCTCCTCCCCTTTCATCTGACCCTGTTTTATCAGGTATCTTCAGGACTGGCTGCAAAGTCCTCCTCTGTAGCCTAGCAGAACTGTTCCTCCCTTGGAGGGTGGGGAAGTCAAAGAGCCTGCCATTGAGTTCCAGTCAGAAATAGCCCCTGTTCCCCTTACTATGAGAAACCAATTGGTTACTGAGCTACCATGGGCTACATCCAAGCAGAGGTTCTAGGTTATATCCATACATGGTCCTTGGTGGAGTGTCAGTCTCAGAAAAGACCCCTGTGCCCAGATTTATTTGGTCCTTGTGGAGCTCCTATCCTTTCCATGTCATACTAACTCTCCTTCTGCCAAAGGTTTGGTTAAGAGTCTTAGTATCTGTTTGAAACACGGCTAGGTAGAGTCTTTCAGATGCCTTCTGCGGTAGACTCCTGTCATAGGTCCAATGCACATCCCATTTGTCTTTATAAGTGAGGATTGATCATCTTACCCCGTGTCTGCTCTATTGTATTTTTACATTAATATTTACTATTGATATATCTTTTAGTAAAGCTGCAGTTAATCCTAAACAGCTGTATAACCAAATCACCACACAGAGACTATGATTTGTTTCATTAACCTAGAACACAATGCTGGGCAATAGTTACTCCATCCTGAACCTCCAACCTCCTACCATTCAGATTCACCCATTATACTTGCTTTTAGTGATATCTTAGGTCCGGTTCATTTTCCCATGTCATTCCAAGAACTCTCCTCCAGCCTCTGCTCTACCAGCTTCTCTCCTGCCCTTCTCCTCCTCCTCTGCCTCCCACTCCTTCCTGTCTTCCTCTTCTTTCCTCTCCTCCCACTCTAAACCAGGATGTCCTACCCTATCCTCTCCATTGGTCTACATTGTGGTTGGTTGTTTTAATTGACATTTTAGAGAACAAATGGTAGCATGTTTACACAAACTTGAGACAGGCAATGCTTAGAATAAACATCACAATGCAATGTCCGGATTGAAACCAGATAGTGTGGGAGAGAAATCAGCATTTGAATGAACAAGGATAAGGTGTATACATTTCAAAAACATTATACAAACTTGTATCCTTGACTCTTAAGCCAGAATTAGATGGCTGAAGCTGCCAGTTTCTTTTACATAAGCTTTTGGTTGTTGATCGTTATCTTTGCTACTTAAACTTTCCCTTAATTCCGTGTAACAAGTTGGACTTTTACCTTGGTAGGTCTTGTGAATTAACCTTTCAAGCTATCTCTGGCTACATTTCCACATTATTCTGTGGAAAATAAAACCCAGAGTAAAAGAGCCTATGTCTGTTTGTTTTTAAGAACTGTGATAAATGTCCCAGGAGCATGAGAAAGAACTTAAAGGGAATCATGGGGCATGTCATTCTTTAGGGAAAGTAGGCAATATACTACATCCATATCATTCTGCACTGATTGTCCCTGTCAAAGAAAACATCAGCTCACTATAATTTTTTATAATGTCAAACTATAAAAGGCTGCTTTTTTTCATGTTTCCTCGGATAGAAAGCAAGTGTTTTATGAAAGGCACTACATGTAACAGGACGAGAGCACCACTAGTTATGTTATAGCTTGCATATCCCTGCAAAGGCACAAGCACAATATGAGTAATTACAGTTATTTATACATAAATAATCTTCTTTATTTAAATGTCTACCTCATATAACTGATAAGCACTTCTTAAAGTGTTTCAACTTGCATATCTATTTAAGTTGAGCTGTGAGTATATTCCTTTTCAAGCTTTACTTTATACCCTGCTGTGATACGGCACTATGAACCCAGGCAATGGAGGCTCTCTATTGGCTTTAATTTTTCTTTTCATTAAGGAAAAATATCCATCTCATATTCTTCATAACTTGTCCGTGCGATGAGTGTGCAGGTTGAACCCATTAGGTGAAAGAACAGTATGTTTATGGTATGTGTCTGTGTTTATCTGTGCATTCGTGAATATACACGCTCATATGTGTTTGAGTTCAAATGTAAATGTGTGGATGTGAATACTAAATATCTATCTCAAGTGTTATTCTCTAGACCCATTGTTTAAGAGACAAGGTGTGTCTTTGGACCTGAGAGTAGCCAAATAGGCTACCATGGTTAGGCAATGATCCTTAAGGATTTGTCTCTCTCTACCTCCTGCCTCCATGTTAAAACTACTAGTAATACCACAGTTGTCACCTTCATTGTCATTGCTGTTGTTTTCCTTTCCTACTGCTGCTGCAGACAGAACCCAGGTCTTTAGGCCTGTGTGGCAACCACTTTACAAACAGACCTGCCTCACCAGCCCAGTACCACTGATTTTTATTTAATTAGTATACTTCTTTGCAGAGCTCACAAAACACCTCATTGTTATGTTTCTCAAAGGACATGGGGCCATAGATATGGGCTGCTAAACATTTCCTCCTTGTTTGTGAAACACCAAACACGTACAGCATTTCAGAAAAGCCAAACATTTATTCTGCCTCAATGTCAAATTACTTGTCATTACCACTGAATCTAAGTTGGAGTTTGAAGCAAAATCTAATTAGTATCTGTCTAGCTTATCATCTATTTACAAATTGAACATTAAGAATATTGATGATAAAATACAGTATCATATTACCTCATTGTCAGTCAAATCAGGCTTTCTGTATATACTGGCCATGAATCTGCAAAATCTGATAGGGTAATGGAGGGACTTATCACCTTCAAATGGTCACATGCAGCTGACCAATAAAGATAACCTCATGATGATCACACAAATTTCTAACAATGGTTTTGCACTTCTGAGTATTGAAACTGCAAGAGATTAGCTTTAATTTAATTTAGATGAGATCTTTTTAGCTTTATTTACTGTGTTTGTGGGGTTGTTCATACAACAAAATAAACTTGTGAAGGTCACAGAACAACTTGGGGCATCAATTCTCATCTTCTACCATGGGGCTTCAGGAGACTGAACTCAGCGCATGAGCTTGGCAGCTAAATTCCTATACTTATTAAGCCATCCCATTGGCCCTAATTTAATAATTTTTTAGTATTCTTTAACAATTTAGGGATATTGTTTTATGTGTGCTGAATTTTGAAGGGACACTTTTGGGTTCACGTAAACTATGTTGAAAACAACTTAATATAAAAAATGCTAATTTATAAAATGAGACAAAGTTTGTTAAATTGGATTCCTTTTTAATTTACATGGAAGAAGTTACATATATCCCATAGATTTTATTTAAATAATATGAATATAAGAGACATTGCTGTGTGCTGGCCAATTTATACTTAAAGGTCTTTAGTAGTTATGAAATTGTCTATAATTCAAGCATATACTTTTTTATTTTTTTTAATTTATTTTTATTTTTTTATTATTAGTTACATTTTATTAACTCTGTATCCCAGCTGTAACCTGCTTCCTTATTCCCTCCCAATCCCGCCCTCCCTCCTTCATCTCCTCCCTGCCCCTTTCCAAGTCCACTGATTGGGGAGAACATCCTCCCCTTTCATATGACCCTATTTTATCAGGTATCTTCAGGACTGGCTGCAAAGTCCTTCTCTGTGTCCTAGCAGGACTGCTCCTCCCTTAGAGGGTGGGGAGGTCAAAGAGCCTGCCATTGAGTTCCAGTCAGAAATAGCCCCTGTTCCCCTTACTATGGGAAACCAATTGGTTACTGAGCTACCATGGGCTACATCCAAGCAGAGGTTCTAGGTTATATCCATACATGGTCCTTGGTGGAGTGTCAGTCTCAGAAAAGACCCCTGTGCCCAGATTTATTTGGTCCTTGTGGAGCTCCTATCCTTTCCATGTCATACTAACTCTCCTTTTGCCAAAGGTTTGGTTATGAGTCTTAGTATCTGTTTTGAAACACTGCTACGTAGAGTCTTTCATATGCTTTCTGCGGTAGACTCCTGTTATACGTCTAATCCACATCCCATTTGTTTTCCTAAGTGAGAATTGATCATCTTACCCTGTGTCTGCTTTCTTGTTTATCTTCTTTAGGTATATAGATATTCTGTTTATCATATTTTGTAGTTCTATATAAGCGAGTATATACCATGTTTGTCTTTTTCCTGGGATACTTCACTCAGAATGATCTTTTCTAGATCCCACCATTTGCCTGCAAATTTCATGATTTCCTCATTTTTTATTTCTGAGTAGTAGTCTGTTGTGTAAAAATATCACAATTTGTGTATCCATTCCTCCGTTGATGGACATCTGGGTTGTTTCCAGGTTCTGGCTATTACAAATAAAGCTGTTATAAAAATGGTTGAGCAAATGTCCTTTTTGTGTACTTGAGCAAAATTTGGGTATATACCTAGGAGTGGTATAGCTGGGTCTTGAGGAAGCGCTATTCCTAATTGTCTGAGAAAGCACCAGATTGACTTCCAAAGTGGTTGTACCAGTTTACATTCCCACCAGCAATGGAGGAGGGTTCCCCTTTCTCCACAACCTCTCCAGCATGTGTTGTCACTTGAGTTTTTGACCTTGGCAATTTAGATGGGTTTAAGGTGAAATCTCAGGGTCGTTTTGATTTGCATTTCCCTGATGGCTAATGAGGTTGAGCATTTCTTTAAGTGTTTTACTGCCATTCAATATTCCTCTATTGAGAATTCTCTGTTTAGCTCTGTTCCCCATTTTTTAATTGGATTACTTGGTTTGTTGCTTTTCAGCTTCTTTAGTTCTTTATGTATACTGGATATTAGCCCTCTGTCAGATAAAGGGTTGGTGAAGATTCTTTCCCAATCTGTAGACAATCATTTTGAGGA
This sequence comes from Meriones unguiculatus, assembly GCF_030254825.1. Lineage (NCBI taxonomy): Eukaryota > Metazoa > Chordata > Mammalia > Rodentia > Muridae > Meriones > Meriones unguiculatus. The sequence goes on along the minus strand of NC_083367.1, from coordinate 32,024,134 downwards.
CAGTGTCTTTTGCTTTACAGAAGCTTTTCAGTTTCATGAGGTCCCATTTATTGATTGTTGCTCTTAGAGCCTGTGCTGTTGGTGTTCTGTTCAGGAAGTTGTCTCCTGTGCCAATGAGTTCTAGGCTGTTCCTCTCTTTTTCTTCTAACAGATTTAGAGTATCTGGTTTTATGTTGAAGTCTTTGATCCACTTGGACTTTAGTTTTGTTCAGGGTGATAAATATGGATCTATTTTCATTTTTCTACATGTAGACATCCAGTTGGACCAGCACCATTTGTTGAAGATGCTGTCTTTTTTCCATTGAATGGTTTTGGCTTCTTTGTCAAAAATCATGTATCCATAGGTGTGTGGGTTTATTTCTGAGTCTTCTGTTCATTTCCATTGATCCTCTTTTCTGTTGTTATGCCAATACCATGCAGTTTTTATTACTATTTCTTTGTAGTACATCTTGAGATTGGGGATGGAGATACCTCCAGATGATCTGTTGTAGTACAGGATCGTTTTTGAGATTCTGGTTTTGTTGTTGTTGTTGTTGTTTCTCCATATGAAGCTAAGAATATTTTTTTTCAATGCCTGTAAAGAATTGAGTTGGTATTTTGATGGGAATTGCATTGAATCTGTAGATTGCTTTTGGCAGGATGGCCATTTTCACAATCCTACTAATCCATGAGCACGGGAGATCTTTCCATCTTCTGATATCTTCTTCAACTTCTTTATTCAGAGACTTGAAGTTTTTCTCAAAAGGTCTTTCACTTGCTTGGTTAGTGTCACCCCAAGGTACTTTATGTTATTAGTGGCTATTGTGAAGGGTATTGTTTCCATGATTTCTTTCTCGGCCCTTTTGTCTCTGGTATACAGGAGGGCTTCTGATTTTTTTGAGTTGATTTTGTATCCAGCCACTTTGCTGAAGGTCTTTATCAGCTGAAGGAGTTCTATGGTTGAATTTCAGGGTTTGCTCATGTATATTATCATATCATCTGCGAATAGTGACACTTTGACCACTTTCTATCTGATTTGTATCCCCTTGATCCTTTAGTTGTCTTATTGCTCTGGCTAGGACTTCAAGTCACTATGTTGAAGAGATATGGAGAGAGTGGGCAGCCTTGTCTTGTCCTTGATTTCAGTGGGATTGATTTAAGTTACTCTCCACTGAGTTTGATGTTGGTTATAGGTTTGTTGTATATTGCCTTTACTATGTTTATGTATGTCCCTGATCTCTCCAAGACTTTAAACATGAATGGGTGTTGGACTTTGTCAAATGCTTTTTTTAGGATCTAAGGAGATGATAGTGTGGTTTTTCTCCTTCAGTTTGTTTATGTGGTGGATTATATTGATGGATTTCTATATGTTGAACCATCCTTGCATTCCTGGGATGAAGCCTACTTGGTCATGGTGGATGATATCTTTGATGTGTTCTTGGATTTGTTTTGCAAGTATTGTATTGAGTATTTTTGCATTAATGTTCATAAGAGAGATAGGTCT